>NW_024080649.1:4196357-4587771 GCF_003009895.1 Hyaena hyaena | reverse complement strand
CTAGTTTTTTTTTTTTTTTTTTTCTTTTCTCCCCTAGTTTCGTGCCTTTTCTTCTACAGTGGCCATAAGTCAGTCTGTTCTCTGGCTCCCTCCTACCCACGGCTCTTTCAGTGAGAACCCTCGAGACACATATATTTTTTTTTACCACTGGAGGAGAAAGCCTAATTTTCTGGGGGCTGGAGCCAGGACCCGAGCTGGGCTGCCCTGGGGGTTCCAACCCACTCTGGAGGGGGCCTTATGGCCACTCTGGCTTGTAGCCATGGTAAAGCGAGGCCTCCTTTGCACCGTGAAGACACTCTGTAGTAGACATAATGCTGGAAGCTGGAAGGTTCCACAGAGAGGAATTTTACCCACTGAGCACATCAAAGATGTGGTCTTCTGGGCCTCCCCTGTGGAAGCGTTGCTGGCCAAAGCACAGTCACGCTGGCAGGCTGTCCGTGACAAGCGGCCCATGCAAACTCTTGAAGGCCCCTGGTGAGGACACTCTCCTTATTCTGGGGGAATCCAGAGACAGAAGAGCCCCTGGCAGAGGCACGGAAGCCTCACTTGCTGCCTTCCCTCCGGGCTCAGGGTCTCCCTTCAGAACACTTTGTCCCATCGGCTTTTCAAAGGACTCCCCATCCCTGTGTGTCCATTCAGGATGCTTCTCCTGGGACCTCGGGATGAATTCAAATTTAGGAAGCACTGCCGTTTGAAATGATACATTTAGAGGGGCTGAAACCCAAACCACCAGCCGCCCGGGCTTCCTGGGTTTTCAGAACAAAAAGGTTGAGTGACTGCTCCCTTCCTGAGGTCTCAGCAGAGGAGAGTGATCCAGTGCCAGGGACTCTGGTGTTAATTTCATGATCCCTGGGTGCCAAAGAAATTTCCTCGGGACCTGCTTGACTCGACAGCCCCTGAGAAATGGGGCCATTGTTTCTAATGAGCTTCAGTGGTCTGGCTGCTTTAAAAGAGTTAATCACAGAATCACGGCCTAGAAAAGACTTCTCTGACGGCTCCTCTGTGCCAGATCCAAGTGAGTGAGAGCTGATCCTATTTTTGAAGACGCCCATGGAGCCCCACTCCAGTGACTAATCGCTCGTAATTGTCCTCTTTAATTTTAACCTCATGTGCTAGTGCTTGAAACAGATTTCCGTTTGCACCGTCCTCGGAGAAGGTAGAAAGCATTGCTCATCATACAAAATAGGCTGTACATTTCCTCCTCCTCTGCTTTTTCCTGTCTCCTTGGCTGGTAAAATGGCCCAGTGGTGAAGAACCTATGATGGGGAAGGCAACATGTCTGGGTCTCACATCCAGGTTTTGTAATTTACTAGCTGTGCTACCATGCCTCAGTTTCCCTTCCCTGAAACTGGGGAAATAATAGTCACCTCACTGGGTTGTTTTGAGAATTAAATGAGATAATGGAAGTAATGTGCTTTTCACTGGTTCAGAACCTACTATGTGCCCACTTTAAAAAACTTTTTTAAAAAAAGGTGGGGAAGAGGGGTGATGGGCATGGAGAAAGGCACTTGTGGGGATGAGCACTGGGTGTTATATGGAAACCAACTTGACAATAAACTACTTAAGAAAAATAAAACAAAACAAAAACGGATGTCCATTTTAGTGGAGTTGGGTGCACATGGAATTCTTGCCTAAAGGGGTGTTTCATTCTTCAGTACCAGGTGACACTGACAGGCCAGGCAGCAAAGAGCAGTAGATAGAGAATTGGACTGAAGGTCCAGAGACTTGGGTCCTACACAGAACTCTGCTATAACCGAGTCCCATGGCCCAATCCAAGGTACAACCTTTTTGGGGTTCAGCTTTCTAGCCTGTTAAAAATCTCCACTGTCTTCCTTGGAGGGAATGTTAAAAGAAAGGAGAGAGGGGCTGTGGATTGTCAATTGGAAAGTATTATCTGAGTGTGAGGCACTATAGGTCTGAAGGCTGAGGCCAACCAACTCCTTGGGGCCCCAGACCCCTGCCTGCTACCCTTGGAGTCCTCTCTAGCACCCACAAGCACCTTGGCATTTCCCTTGGCAATTCCCCTGAATTGAGGCCACTCTTCGGAATGAGCAGTCAGGTAAGGCAAGTTAAGCTTTATTTTCTTACTCAGTTTTTTTTAGTGGTCACATTTCCTTAGATTCTCAGTTCCATTTTGTTTTGAAAGGGATGCCCCCCCCCCCCCCCCCCCCCCCCCCCCCGCCAGCTGGGAGTGCCCCTCAGGCAAGAGGGTTTAAAGCATAGTGATTAAAGCACTTGGTTAAGCCCATGTACTATGGGGCAAGACCCTGGTTATGTCTCAACTCTGCCACTTTCCGACCTTGTATCCTTGGGCAAGCTGCCTACCTCTCTGTGTTTTAACATCCTCAAGCATAAAATGGGGATCATAATAGTTCCCTTTTGAGAAAGGTTACATGTGTATGCATACTGTCCTTAGAACAATGCTCGGCACATGACAAACACTCAGCAAATGTTAAGAGCATTATTATTATTGATAACTTGACTTCTGGGGAAGATGGTGGAGTAGGAGGATCCTAAGCTCATGTTGTCCCATGGATACAACTAGATAACGCCCACATCAGTGTCAAGAGCATTATTATCATTGCTTTAATTTTTCTAGTCCAGGCAATGATAAAGCCTGACCAGGAGATTCTTGACTCAGTTAGGAAAGACCTCTCTGAATTAAGACACTCATGTCCAATGGGTTCTTAAACTCCTGGGGGACATGGCTTGATTGAGAAAATGATAAACATATAGACTCTCCCTGCAGAGAAGTTAACACATGCCCCAAATTTCACATATGTTTTTCAGGGGGCTTCAACCCATCCATGGAATTACTGGAATTACTGGGTCTCTTTGACCTCTGGTTAGGGACCCTGTTTTAATGCCTTCTCATTTGTTATGTTATCAGGAACATCCATGTATAGATTTGTCTATAGTTAAGAATAAGAATCCCCGATCAGAAAATTTTTATCATGGTTACCATGAGCTTAAGCTCCAAAAAGAAAACAAAATATATGATATAATTGAACTCAAACTACAATTTACACAATCTTTCTTGAGTACTATGCCTATGCCCTTGATGCATACCATGGCAATTTTTGTCTAAGCCCAATATACACTGCTCTGAGAGAGCACTGGAGAAATTTTCTCTCTTCCTTTATTCCTACTGTTTGGCAGCTGCAAATAACCAAGGGTCATTTCGTTAAGAATTTCTAATTCTGGAGAGATGAAAGGTTAAAGTTGTGAACCTCTTAGTTAACAATGAAAGCTTCCTTATTTCTAGTTAAAGAACTCTCTTATGTACAGTGTTTAGAGGCTAGAATTTGGAAGAACTTAAATTAAAAAACAAATAATGGCAAATACACCCTTCGATATGATTATACCCTGGACGACTTCGTTGTCATTCTGTAGGAATTATGGGTTGGACCCACAAGAGTTTAATTTTCAGGTTAGACAGAAGCATATTTCAAGTCTCCCAAAATACCTACTTAACAAATACCTTTTGTATGCTTTTGATTTATTCCTCTACTTCTGTACCATTGGCTTTGCAAAATTTGCTACATAGAAATATCTGAAACCACTTTCCCACTAAACCATAGTTTTGTACTAGGGGAAGAAAGGGGGAACCCCTTATTTTTTTCTATCAAGGGCTGATAACCCACAAAAAGAACTGGTTGAAGGCTACATACAAAAATCAAAGTAAATTCAATATTTCCTTTTCTTAGAGAAAGAAATGCCTGCTTTAAAAATTAAGTCTAAAGAAGGTAAGTACATACTACAAAATACATTTCAGTTTCTTTACAGTTATGTCCAGTTAAATGGGCTACAGAGAAAAAAGGAAGGGTGAAGGTAAGTGATGAGGAGTCCAGAATAGTAGGAAATGCAGAAGAAAGCAAGAGATCAAGACTGAATCAGGTAGGAGACAACTGCTGGGTACAGAAGGGATATATTTGGGTAAGGCATTTGCACAAATGGTGAGAACAAGGAAAAGAAAACAGTAACCACTAGTTACCTTCTTTGCACATGTATATATTTATATCTCCCCTCTCCCCTGACACATGCCTCTGCATGTTAGGAACTCAGTAAATGAATGAAAGAGACACAAAGAGAACAAGTAAGAATCCCAGAAACTTTGAAATTAATTTTGACTTTGAAAGTGCACTTTAGCTAGGCTATGATCTTACCATTATTATCAATTGCCATCCATTTCCCTTGCAGTATTATTTTTGTGCTCTAAACGTGGCTCACAGATCTTCAACTGTTTTAATCTTAGCCTTCAGAAGCTTTACCCCAAATGAGATAGCTAAAGCTTCCTGCTTATGGTGATGGGGTGGGTAGGATTATCCTTTAAACCAAAATAGGAGTAAGTAGAATCATGTCACTATTGGGGGTTGGGGCCCTCTATGGACCTGAGCCAGCAGGTTCCTGTTCGGATGCTAAGGGCTGTAGTAGAGACTGGTGATAGCATATCTGTAGCTTATAGGACAACTACTTCAGTTTCTTCTTTGGCAAATAATTTCCAAATTGGGGACTGAAAACATAAAGAGATGAAGAACAAAGGAAGAGAGAGACATTCCTTTTTATTTAGCCAACACTCAACAGAAGCCCCAATCCTGGCAAGTGAAAAAGTGTTGTCTTGGTTTGAGAGACTCAGGCTTTAGCAGAACATTTGAATTGGCATACTGTGTAGCTCTTGAATGAAAATGTTCTATATTTGGTTAATTGGCCTGCGCACCCCTTATAATTACATCTAGCCCAAAATAATGGATTGATGCTCTTAGGTGGCCCTTAAAAAATGTCATTCACCAGAAAGAGGCTTAGAGAGGACTCTACCCCATTATTTTAGTGGTGCTTGAAATAACTGCAAATGGTCACACGTCATGAAGATAGACACTGAGCAACATTCCTTGAATAAACAGGGAGCCTACTGCTCTGGGATGGTAGGCTCTCTGGAGGGCAATGGGGCCAGGACACTGGTATTAATATGGTGACCCCTAGTGTTTTGTGGTGGTAGCACGACTTGGAATCACATCAGCACTCTGGCCTACGTAGGGCTTTTTCACAATATTCTGATTGAAGGAATTATTGCCCATCATAATTGTTTACGTCTTTAAAACCATCATGTTAAACAAAACCCTCTTCAACTTTAATGCACTTTCCTGCACAATATCCATTTCCAACCCTTGCCGAAGAGAGTTGTCATGACATTGTTTTTTCTTATAATGTGTGGCCTCCTGTCTGAGCATTTCAAAGATCAAGACATATCAATTCATTACTGCGGTTGCAATGTCATAAACAATGGATAATGGCATCAACGGATGAATTGTTGGAGGAGATGGGTATTGCTATGTCCATGATATGGGAGCATGACTAGCAGGGATTTACTAGGAGTACATCCAGTAGAGGACAGGAAAGCAAAATGGTTATGGTGACATGATACTTGTCTATTGTCTGTTGGATTTGTCATCGTGGTACCCTAATCTAGAAATGGTAGTACATGATGGCTACAAAGAATGCAATATGAATCTATATGTTCCTGTAAGGAGAAGGGAAAAGTCAAATTACCAGATAACTCAAGCTACCCAAACCACGTACTCACTATCTGGATATTTCAGAGAGAATGTGTTTTTCTGGGACCTGAATTGTAGATACTTCCATTAAATGTGATTTAGGTCTTCATTTCCAATGCTGCACAATAAAGGTAGACAAAGCCTTAGAACAAAAAATAATAATTAAAACCAGTTCATTACTTACTAGGAAATATACTCGACATATCATAAAAGGGATGGGAATAGACTGGCAGTTGGCTCACATCTCAATGCTTTTTACTTTATGGTTATTGCCCTATTTTATCAGATATAAAAGATTCTGCTTGTCAGTGGTCAGATGTACTTGGGTGTTGGTAAAGGGAACATAGATAAGTAGAATATTTTATTTGGTGTTTTAACACTCTAGTCACAGTATCATCAAGACTACGAGTCTTTTAATTATTCAAACACCCATGGTTATTTTCTTCTCTTCCATACTGGTATCTTTTTTTTTTTTTTTTTAAGCTTTAACTCCTGTTGCTGGAGTGACCCCAATTGACCCAAATGAGAGCTTGAAGACATTTTCCATTGGTCTATTGATAAACAAAGGCCAGAAGCTACATGTGTATAAAAAAGACAGACAAAAAACAAGTGTAATATCATTGTTTCAATCAGTTCTTGGGTGGCATCTTTATGGTTCTCTTTTCCTTGATCTAGACCTCCAGATTTAATTGATGGCTCTCTGATCCTTCTCTGATAGATAGAGAGCTTCACTTATATACCTGATGGCCATTTAAGGAGTGAAGGGCATTATCATCATTTGGCAGAGACAAAGGAGACCTGCATCCAGAAGCAGAAGAGAAGCAGGTTCTCCCAAATAAATTTGACTGAATTAGATCTCTCTCTCTCTCACCTACTTTTTCTTTTCTTTTAAAAAAAAAGTCTCATTTTTGAGAGAGCACAAGTAAGGGAGGTGCAGAGAGAGAGGGACAGAGGATCCGAAGCAGGCTGTGTGCTGACAGGGTCAGTGAGTCCAGTGTGGGGCTTGAACTCATGAACCATGAGATCATGACCTGAACCAAAGTTGGGTATTCAACTGACTGAGCCACCCAGGTGCATTACACCTACTTTTTCTTATATTCAAATACCCCATGATCTCCTTTGTGTAAAAAACAGTTCTACTATCTCAAAACAGATCACCAACATAAAAACACAGATACATGTCATTTCAAATTGAAAAAAAAAAAAAAGAAAGAAACCAGGAGATTTAAATATCAGCTCAAGGATTCTCAACCATACGAATGTTTCATTCAAAACAAATCCCTTTAGCTACTAGGCTTAGAAGAGCATTTCAGGCTCCAGGCTGTATGTGTCTAGAGCCATCTGTGAATGCGTGGGCAACCACACTATCACATTCTTGGGGAACATTGCTAATGCAGGATCAGAAATGATGAAGATGATTTGTGAAGGCAGTATGGATAGTCCCTTGTAGAAGAGAAGAAATGGGGGTACACTTGAATATCCAGGGAACAGAAAACCTGGGGCAGGGCAAACACCCAAAGTGATGAAGAAAATGCCGTATTTATTGCTTTACTAGAATAAAACACATGGTTGCCTAAATCAAACTATTATACCAAGAAGTCCATAGTCCATTGTGTTTTGTGGCATGTTGGAGTGATTCTCCTGCCATCTATGCCAATAGCCTCTCATTTCCAATGAAGCCCGTTTTATAGAAACACATCAGAACATCTTCTTTTACCTTTTGACAAAATGAAACTGCATCCTCGGGAGTTTCCCACCCATTGCTCTCTTGGCTACTTCACTCCAGTACTATTTCATTACTTATTGATTTTTTCAACACCTCTCTGCATGGCTGTAATTTACACAAGTCCTTCTAGCCCTTAGCGATTCTTAACACCTCAAGGTAAGATCACTGAGTCCACTAGAGAGAGACAGTCGGCTACTATCTTTTCTGGAATAATGAAAGATTGGTGAGTCTCATCGCTAAAACAAGTACCTTTGGGAGGTCATAGTGGAGGGAAACATAGCCTCACAATGGTTCAGATGCTACCATAAGAAGATGAACAATGCTAACTCCAAATTGAATGTCGTTGCCTTCTTGATGAGCCACTGGATTCCATGCAACTTTTATTTCAGAAATGAAATAGTATTTTGTAGATCAGCAGTACTTAGTTAAAAAAAAAAAAAAGGCTTTTGAAATAACCCTAAAGCTGATGAAGTTGGGTTTATTATGATCTTTTTTTTTTTTAAAGGATCACCACTGTTGTCAATTTGTGAAATATATTTTTGCCTTTTGTTGTGATCGAAGTTCCACAAGGAAAAAATGCAAGTAAAACAAAATGTGAGCATGATAGAAAATATAGAATAAAATGGTAAGTATCTTCTGCAGAGTTTTTATTTGGGTAAAACATACCAGTGTTATAAGGGGGAAAGCATAATTTTGATCTATAGTAGTAAATCACATCAAATTGACAGAATTTCTAATATCATAGTCGGACTTTATTATTTTGCTTTTAAAAATCTATAATTAAAAATTATCAGCTATTTTATTATATATTTCTAGGGGATACTTTCCATTTTACCCATAAAATTCCTTCATGAATTTCTATTTTATATATTTAGAGTCATGGTGAGAATGTGTGTATCACTTGAAGGAAAATATAATATTATTTAATAATCATATAAAAATGACAGTTTCATCCAAATATAGGGCTGAATTCTGCCTTTGCTTCTTCTACAAAATGATGTTAATTAAAGAATCCCCTGAAGGAATGTATCACAGATTGGCTTTGTGGGGAAACCATAGCCTGAAAAAACCTGGTAAGTGTCAGACTGTTTACCTAACTGTATGACCCAAAAGCCTTCCCTAGATGGTTCCAAAACAGTGAACTAATCAACTTAACCAATTCATAGAATTACATATTTTTTAAAAAGATTTTAAGTAATTCCTACACCCAAGGTAGGGCTCAAACTCACAATCCTGAGATCAAGAGTCACATACTCTTCTGAGCCAGCTACCCACCTGCCCCCCACATTTTTTTTAAAGCTTAAAGTGTATTTAGGAATCATCTGGGCCATGTGTAGTTTATACCAGTGAGGATAATCCAATAATAAAACAAATAAAAGACATTTGAAGAAAAACCCCAAATCTTTGAGGACATATTTTACTTTTTGTCTATCACCAATTATATTGTTGTTGCTGATGGTGTTGTTGTTGTTGTTAGTTTTATGTCCTTAACTTAGCTTTTACCACCTGACTTTCCAATATGCTAGGGTGTACTGAGGTGATTGCTAGGGGTATTGAGGGTGTACTGAGGTGGTTACTACTTGCTCTGTCTCTCTTCCTTTTCTTTTGGAACATTCACTCTAAATTTCCTTGTTCGAGAGGGACCTTACTCTGCTCTCAGTCCATTTGGATGCGTAGGGCTGAGCCAACCCTCTGACTCCAGGCTGACCCAAGTCCAGCCCGCTGGATGCCATACCATCCTGTCTACAGTCATGGACCCACGCTGAGACAGTGAGAGCTAAAACCAGGACTTTTGTTAGAGCCATTGCCCTTGGGGTGGTTATGCGAATAGGATGTGAGCCTGGAACTGCAAGGGGCTACCACATTTAAATAGCCCAGCAGGAAATAAGGCAAGCAGAACCAAAGCAGATGTGAATAGAGTGGGGTAGTAAGACAGATGTTACTGGTTGAGCCCTTGAATTCAGCTAAGCTTGAAGCCTCCTACCCCACCCAGTTAGTTTCAACTAAAGAGCTTGATTAATCAGGACAATTTTGTCTATGAAAGAGCTTCATATTCCAAATAGATTTCCTTTCATTCTGAAATAAACCTGGAATGTTCAGGCGGGTCACTGAATTTAAAGGAATTTAATGGTTTCATTGTCCAGCTGAGAAGAAAATGCTACTAAAGCACCTTAGACTTGATCCTGAAACTTGGTCTGAGAAAGGCTCTTCTAGATCAAGAAAAGAGATTAAAACAAATTTTTTAATGTCTGATTTATTTCTGAGAGAGAGAGACAGCGTGAGCAGGGGAGAGTCAGAGAGAGAGGGAGATACAGAATCCAAAGCAGGCTCCAGGCTCTGAGCTAGCTGTCAGCACAGAGCCTATACGGGGCTCGAACCCACGAACCATGAGATCATGACCTGAGCCAAAGTCAGACGCTCAACCAACTGAGCCACCCAGGCACCCCAACAAAAGAGATTTTGAAAGATTCTTAAAAAGAATAAAGAGGAGGAAGATTTAATGTTTTTATTTTGTTTTGTTTTAGATAATCCTAAATTATATGAAATCTCCTGGAAAAAAAGGCAATGGGTTCCACTGGTATCTATAATACCAAACAAAGACCTGGGGGCACAGTATGCATTTATTGGGCTAAATTTATTAGGAAAAAATTGCCATTAGCTATTAATTCTGACTCTATAATAAAAAAAGGAAAGGCACATAGGAGATGCCAGTATTTTTGAGGAATTCACTGCAATCTAAAAATGGTCAGCCTCTTCTCTATAGATTGACAAAACTCCCAGAAAACACCATGGACATAAATTAATGGGAGGAGCCTTCTTTTTCTGTGGCTCACATAATCATCTTCTAAAAAGAGACACGTGAATGCAAAGATTTACATTCACAGTTATTCACTCTACAGCTGCTGCAGCCCAACACCCACTCTTTACCTAAGGACGATGTGTAAGAATACCAGCCTTCTTAGAATTCATAGATGTGGCCAAAATCTGGGCTAGACCCAACACTGCTGAGCCCTCGAGATTCTCTAGAATGAACACTGTTAAAAGAACACCTTCATTTTGTACCAACTATCTCTTAGGTATTTATTTCCTAACCATTTTTTTCTGATGCTAGCTGTTGGCCAAAATCTGGAGCCAATCAAAAGCCACATAGAAGAGAAAACTGAAGCCTGGGAAGAAAATATGAACGGTACCCAGGGCAAATGGCTGAAAGAGTTTCTGTACTAAGGCAGCTCAGCCATATGGCCAGTTTGGCCCAGAATCAAAATCCAAGTCATAAAACCATCAGTAAGGCAGGGGAAGATGTTAGAGTTGCTGGAGGCAGAATGACTATACTGTATCACTGAGAATTGGGTTGACCAGATGGTGCTGAGGGAGCCAGATAGGAATTCCACAGGAGGAAGATGGACTTTGCCCCATTTTACCTCTCCAGACTCCTTTTTCTTCCAGCCACACTACACCACTTGTTGCCTTTCATGTAACTCACTCTTACATCTTTGTGACTTTGATTATGCTGGCCCCTCTGCCTAGAGTGGCTATCTCCTTTGCTCTCCTCTGGCCCCATCAGAGTCCCAGCCATCCCACCTACCTTAATGTGCTTTTATTCCTCACTCTTTTGCACATTCTGAACTACATAGGGTGCCATAAAGCTCTGTCCTTTTTCTTGCCTCCCTGCCTTGACCTAGCTTATTTTTTTCTTTTTCTTTCTCATCTTTTACCTTCTTCTTGATCTCCCCAAGCTATTCCAAATTTGGTTCCACCATCACCTCCTCCTGAAAGCCTTCTCTGATATCTCATTCAATTTAGAAGACCCTCCTCTGGGTTCCTATAGGCCCTTTGTACCTACTTTATGAGCAACTATCCCACTGTCCAGTAGCCACTGACCTATGTGTGTATCTCTTCCTTATGCCTAGAATGGCCTTGACGATGGAGATCATACATGCATTGGTCTTGTATTCCTATCACTCAGTGCCTGGCATTTGGTAGGAAGAGTGGATAGATGGCTGAAAAGAAAGAAAGGTGACTTAATCCCTCAGGGTTCTGCTCTCATGCTACTTCTTTATATGATCCTTCCTATCCTATGGCACTTTATACATATATATTATTTTTTAAAAATCCCACAGTTTGACTTGCTTTATGAATAGGCTCTCCACCTCTTCTTCAACAGAATGTTGTCTTTGAGATCAAGATTCACATCTTCTTCATCTTTCTATGTCTAAAGATGTATTGCTCATAGTGTGTACACATGTGTTTCTGTCCCATAAACATTTTTGGAAAGTCATATGGTATCATTAAGCCATAAAAAAGTAAATGTCAGTCAAACAAATCTCAAATTGGATAGGAGAATCTTCCTAGCTTTGGATATTAAAAAATCTGATCCATCAAACATAATTGGTGGGATGGGACGGGAACAGTAATAATACTAACTAACACTAACTGAGCTTTTACTGTGGGACACATGCTGTTCTAAGAGCCTTGTACATACAAAACCACCATTCAACAATGATCCATAGTCATGAGATTGACTCGCACTGGAGGCAGTGACAACTGTGAGTCTGCATCTGGGAAGAGAGTTGGATCTGCTGAGTCTCATGCTTGTATATGAAAGCTGAGATTATATGGATTTGTTCTGAGAGTTAGCAGAGAGCTTCATCAATTGCTCTCTGCCTGCACTTGAGTATTTTAAACCAAAATTATTTTAAATTCCATTAACCTGTGATTTTGCAACTTGAATCAAAGAAAGTCCTCTCTGGATTCTAAATGTTTTCAGTAAATAAACAGCAGGTTTTCAGACAGAAAAGAAAGACAACCAAGGTGGTATTCTTTACCATATAGTATCCTAACAACAATGAGTATAGATCCTGTATTAGGAGCTCTATACCGAGATACCACTGCACCCCTTGCAAGGCTGCAGTGCAGATTAAACAAAGTAGGAAGTATAAATAACTTAACCCAGAAACACTTAGATGGGGAGCTGTTATTACTGTAACCTTCCCAATAACCCCTACAGAGTAGGCATTGCTTTCTTCATTTTAAGGAAGCTGACAGTGTTGCAAGAGAAACTAGGCAACCTGCCCAAAGTCACACTATTAGTAAGTGGCTGAGTCAGGATTCGAATCCAGATCTGAGTCTGTGTTAATCATTAACTTACAAGAGAACCTAATCTTACTACTAATAAATTGTTTTATGACCCTGGGAAAGTGATTTCCTATCTGGTTGCAGTGTTTATGGTGGGGGGAGAAATGAATAAGCAGAATAATGAATTTCAGCCTGGCAGAGATTCTCAGTCTTAAGACTCATGGTTACCCTAAACTTGGTCTGGACCATACTCTTGTCTTGAGGGCTGAGTCTCAAGATGTGGTCATCTAATGCAATTTCAGGGGCATCTTAAGATAGGGTGTATCTAACCTACCTTGTGATCTCACTGAGTTACTACCAGGAATAACTAATAAAAAGGCTAAGATGTGTCCAAGTGCCAGAGTGACAGATGTGACTATACATAAATTAGTCTTGCAGAAAGCTACTTGCCTGGGGTCATCATAAATTTCCAATGGTGCAACACAAGACTGATTGTATTTACTTTTGCTCTCTGTCGGGTAGAGAAGTGTGATAGGCCAGTAAAACGATTTAGTTGGCTGGTAAATTATCTGCAAGATTGATTAAAAATAGGAAGCAAGCAATTGGCAAATTGTCAATGCACAGAAAAGAATACTCAATAACTAGATCCAGAGATTAAATTAATTTAACACAGGGGCATCATTTGAGGAGGCTGTTTCATTGAACTCTTGTGATATTATTTGGACTGAAATTACTCTGTGTGTGTGTGTGTGTGTGTGTGTGTGTGTGTGTGTGAATGAAGCAGACATGTAACATGGTACTCATCTTGGCTCTCAATTCAAGATTAAGAAAGCAGTAAAGATAATACACAAGGGACAGCCATCCTTAGTGCTCATCATTCTAAAAGAGATCATTTGGTGGAAATTAGAAAGAAAACATCAGCCATGTAATAAATTACTCTGAGTATCCCAAGAATTGGAAGCTGGCTGCTATTGTTCCCTCTTCTCGTAAATGATGTGCCTAGATTATACCATCACTCTAACATGATTATGTATGCAAATGATGCAGACAGTTATACAATTTACAATTTGGCTGAAATTGTTAAAGAACTGGCAAATGGACTTTGACAAATTGCAATTTGGGGTTTTAAAAATGAACTTTTATCACAGAGCAAGAAAACAACTGATATTCAGCTGTGCTTATGAAAATTCCTTGAGCCATGTATAATAGAGATGCAATTGATTCACATTCAACTCCATCTTGAAAACTAACATCAACTCTTCACTATTGTGGGTAAATGGATTACTCAAATATTGCTCTGGTTAAATAAAACATTGGATTAATATGAAATTATCATATACATCACACATGGATTGCCAATCTTGAAAGAATTAGGCCACAACAAACTACATTTAATTTAGTATTTGTTTGGTAAGACAGAGGATACTTCAAAATCTTGCTCTGCCCCCCAGATTAACATTATGAACCACTATTCATACTGGTCAGGCCTCAGGATAATTAATAAAGAGATCTGGTCCATAGAACTCAGGAAAACAGGGGATCTGCTGTTTCTAGACATTTATTTTAGGGTGTTTTCCCTTCAATTTTGATTTCTTTATATTCCTATGGAAGCTTGTAGTTCAGTTGTCTTTCTTATCTAGACCGTAGTTTGATTACACCTTAGTAGGATTTCTCAAGGTTTACCATTCAAAAATTCTTACTGGAATCTGAAGTACTCTCCCATATTATTATGTATTTGGTATTTTTTCTATTAAATATATTTAGAAAAATTCTCCCACCTTCCTTTCCTCCCTCTACACATGGCCACCATCTCAATATATAACCAACCAGAATTCTTAGAAAGGAACTATCTGGGCAAAATTGTAAAAGGAGAATTAGACATACCTCTGTCTTGTCACACTTACTATCTCAAATATGTTGACACACAGATACAGAGAAAGGCAGTTGAGATCATACAAGAAACTGTGACCCCAAGGAAAGAGATAGGGAAGTACTCGATAATATGCAGGCCTTTCTAACCACTTGTTTCCCAGTTAAATAAGGCCAGTTTCAAGTTTATTCTTCTGTTGCTGCTCTTTTTTTTGAAGTATAAGTTATTCACTTTCCTCTTAAATTATAGGGCCCTAAATTAGACTGCAGTGGGATGTTGACCAGTGTAGGGTATAATGAGAAGGTTACTTGTGGTTTCAACATTTTGTATTTCTAGTCAGGAATATTTCCAACAGTGGCTGGTTTGTTCATTTGGTTAGCAACTAGGTAGTAATGAAGCCGAAAGAATGAGTTCAGTGCCCTGTGGACCAGTTGGCTTCACTCATTTTGTAACAAAAGACTAGAGCTATTAAGGTTTGACTCCAGTGCTAGTAAGCCACCTTGAAAATAAAAGTAACTCACTAGAGAGAATGGCAAAGACAGTGGAGAGTAAATAATGTTTGGAAAACCATTTTTACATCACTAAAGATCAAAGTCATGCAAAATAAAACAAGGGAGCATTTTTTTCCTGTTAATTTCCTTTGGAAGACAGAGGAGAGGGGAGGAGAGAAAAGTAGAGGGGAGGGGACGAGAGGGGTAGGGAAGGGACACAGAGAAAACTCAGTTCTGGCATGACTAAGGAACACAGCCCCTCTAACATGGCAGATGGAAATGTTAATTGGGACAATTTTTAGAAAGAAATTTGTCAAGAAAAGAGCCAAATGTATGTTCTGGCCCTCTGGCTCAATAGTTCAACTTCTAGGAATCTGTCTTACAGAGTTGGGGAACCTGCCCTTTTCCTCTAGAACACGGTCTCCAGTATGTTCTGTGCTTTAACACCATCAGTGACATGCTTGTGTGACAGAAACCTCTGAGTTGAGATGATTCCATTTTTGAAAAAGCTTCCAGGAGAGAAAGAGATTTATGTCTGCCCAAAAATGTTCACAGCAGCCTTATTTCTGTTTTTGAAAAAGTGCCAACAATATAAAAAAATAGTGGGATAGTTAGAAGGTAATGCTACCTCATATGATAGAATTTATCCTGTTAACAAACTGTTTATGACAAGTTTTCTGCTAGCACAAAAAACCGTTCATTGTATGAAAACCAGAATATGAAACCATATAAACAATATGCTATAAAGAGTGAAAAGCTATATGTAAACAGAGAAAAATACACTAAAATCATAAGCATGATTACTCTGGATGGTGTTATTTAGAATTATTTAATTCCTCACAATTTTCTATATTTTCACAGATGAAAAAGATTAGCATGTTAATTTTTATAATCAGAAAAAAACTATATTTCTTGTGATGAGATTTAAACAAAATAGGGAATGTTAATATAACAGTGTTAAATGATAAACATAAGACTTACAATTGAAATAATACTGTATGCTCTTTGGTGAATCATGCCTTGATAACTGATTAGAAGTAATATATTTGGACAAAAGCTCTCCAGGAGGCTACTTCTGGATGGTGGATTAGGGATGTCCTTTCTACTACTTTTCTGTACTTTTCCTAAGTCATATGTTACTGTCATAATCAAAATTTGAAGAAAGTACTTAGAATAGGAAACATTAGCTTACAAAAGGAACCTGAATAAAGGCAAGTGGATAAAGCAGTGAAACTTACCAATGTTGCTCAGACAAATCTGCAAAGCCAAAGTAACAATAAAATAATAATATCCCCTTTTTATTAGATTTACCAAATGAAATGGCCATCTTTTTTTGCAAGCAAATAACGGTCAAACATTGGTAACTTTATGTGGTTCAACCCAACATGTAAGGAACAGCACAGACTGTCCACTTTAAGTTAATAATCAGATTATATGGTTATTTTTACTTTCACCTGCTAGTGTTGCACGGAGAAAGTCACAAATCTTCAAAAGCAGTGATCCGCAAAATATTTTGGTCTCAGGCCTATTTGCAATCTTAAAAATTATTAAGGATGCCAAAGAGCTTTAGTTTGTCTGGAATGGATATATGAAACATGGAAATGGAAGCATTTTTAAAAAATGGACTCATTTTGGGGTGCCTGGGTGGCTCAATTGGTTAAGTGTCCGACTTTGGCTCAGGTCATGATCTTGCCATTCCCAAGTTCGAGCCCCATGACAACTTGGAGCCTGGACCCTCTCCTTCTGACCCTCCCCCACTCACAGTCTATCTCTCTCAAAAATAAACACACATTAAAAAAATTTTTAAGTGGATTCCTTTAAAAATAAAAGAATATACCCATTACATGTTAACACAAATCATGTACCTTTACAAAATTAATTATATTTCCCAAACCAAAATAATTTGGTGAGAGGAGTATCCTTGTATCACATATTGTAAATCTCTAGTGTCTAGTCTTAGGAGAAGATAGCTAGATTCTCAGAACTGCTTCTGAGTTCAATCGGTTGCAATATACTACTGATGTAGCTTTTGGAAAGCTCCAGGGCACATTTTTAAGAGAAATGGTGTGAAAAAGACAATGCCTTTCTATTTCTATGTAAATAATTTGACCTCAGAGACCACAGGAAACCCAGGGCTTCCCAGACCACACTTTGAGAACTGCTGCTCTAGAGCAATGATTCATGACCATTTCAAGGTCATGGTTCCTCCAGGAACCATGCATGTTCTCCCTTCTCCAAGAAAGGAGCATGCAGATGCATGTATGTACACACATTCAGATACACAGGTTTGTCAATAACTCTGTTAGTTCATTAATACCCTGATGTCTATGGACACCCCAGGTTAAGAATACTTAGCCTGGAAAGAAGGAAAGAATTGTTCTGGCTACATTTGCATTTTGAAGTACCCCAGGTCAAGACCATGCCTGGTTAAGCTGCTTGATAAATACGGGAGCATGAGAAGAAATAAAATTTCCTCAGCAAAATTAGAGAAATATCTAAAATTGCCAAAAGACTAGATGAAATTAAATGGTAAGTAGCTATTGGATCTGGTTAGCTGTGCTCTAACACTGAATCAGCAAAATGCCTCCCTGTGCAAATGGGAAGGAATAAATGCAAACTCCATCTTTCATGTCTGTCCCAAACTTACCCTTTGCAAAGAACCCAACTGGCTGCAGTTCAAAGGCATGTTGAAAAATATATAAATATATATTTTGGGGGTAAAAAATCCATTAAATTTTTTGATTGCATTGAGTTGCTTATCAAGGGTGTGTGAATAATGCCAGGAAAAGATACTTTTCTAAAAATCAATAAGTTGAAAGTGCTGTTTTAGGGTTGCTGTAGTTGTTGGTTGTGTTTCAGAGTTATTCCTATTGACCTGAATTCAAAAACAAGGTATTGATTTATAAAGTACCTTCAGTAAATAAATGCACATTCTTTCAGCTAACCCTAATAACCTGTAGCATACAGAACACGATTTCAACTCAGCTCAGTAGAGTCGAGCTCATAGTGTCACAGTTAATCCTTTCTAAGAGTCACAAGGCTACTCTTACATGGAGGAACAGTGGAGATGGCACACAAGAAAACCATGGAAAGAGGAAAGAGGTAGGAACATCCAGGCTTCTCTTTGGGAAAGATTTTTTTTTTCTTTTTTTTATTTCTAGGAGAGAGAGAGAGAGAGAGCATGAGCAGGGAGGGGAGGGTCAGAGAGAGAGGGAGTCACAGACTGAAACAGGCTCCAGGCTCTGAGCTGGCAGTCAGCACAGAGCCCGACGCGGGGCTTGAACCCACGAACCGTGAGATCATGACCTAAGCGAAAGTCGGACGCTTAACTGACTAAGCCACCCAGGTGCCTCAAGGGAAAGATATTTTTAAAATACTATTTTGAGGGGCGCCTGGGTGGCTCAGTCAGTTAAGCATTCGACCTCGGCTCAGGTCATAATCTTGTGGTTTGTGAGTTTGAGCCCTGCATCAGGCTCTGTGCTGACAGCTCAGAGTCTGGAGCCTGCTTTGGATTCTGTGTCTCCTTCTCTCTCTGCCCCTCCCCACTGGTAATCTGTCTCTCAAAAATAAATAAATGTAAAAAAAATTTTAATAAAATAAAATAAAATACTATTTTGATTTCCTGAATAGTTGGGAGGCAAGGTTAACCAAACTAAAGCTCTCCAGTGACTGAATGATAATGGACCCAATTCCTATACATTATGTATCTATTCAACTTTCTTCTTGAGAATGAATAATAAACATAAGCAGAAAGTTCTTTCTTTGGTTAACTGTTAGGGTCATTCTATAGAAACACAAGATGAGGTCATCAGTCTCTGATTTTGATTCAAAGTCTACATGAGGGCAGTGTTGTGGCTCACTTCTATTCTGTCACACCTTGTCATTACTTTCTGCCACAAATTACTTTCTGATTGCTGAAAACCAGAGTGTATTAAAATAACAACAACAACAACCTGGTTTTCTTTAAAATAATTTTCCATGAAGTGCAATTGCTTTGTCCCTTTAAGAGGCAGGTAAGCATCATGAAAGCAAGCTGTGAGAAAGTAGAGTTTCTGGCCACCGGCTTCTTTGTGGACTTTTCTTGAGGTTCAGTGATGCTTAAGGACAATAAAGAAATTAACAGAAATAAATCTGTAGAAGTGAAAACACAAAGCAGGGAAAATGTACTTGTATTCATGATGAGGGTATTGTGCGAGATACAAGAAAGCTGCCATGGAGATAAGCTACCTGGTTGTTCCTATTTAGTATCCACAGAGCAGGGTCTGGCAAAAGTCTATGCATTTAAATTTAAGTCCCAAAGAATGTTCTTTTTATTTTTTTAAATTGTTTTACTTATTTTTGAGAAAGACAGACAAGCAGAGTGCAAGTGGGGGAGAGGCAGAGAGAGAAGGAGACACAGAATCTGAAGCAGGGTCCAGGCTCTGAACTGTCAGCACAGAGCCTGAGGTGGGGCTTGAACCCATGAACTACGGGATCATGACCTGAGCTGAAGTTGGAAGCTTAACTAACTGAGCCACCCAGGTGCCCCAAGAATTTTCTTTCTAAATAATCAGGTTTTCCTTTTTTCATTTTAAAGATTTAAAAAAAAAATGTTTATTTTACAGAGAGAGAAAGCACGAGCAGGAAAGAGGTTGGGGGTAGGGGGCATCAGGGACAGAGGGTCCAAAGCAGGCTCTGTGCTGACAGCAGAGAGCCCAATATGGGGCTCAAGTTCGCAAACTGTGAGAGTATGACCTGAGCTGAAGTCGTATGCTTAACCAACTGGGTCACCCAGGAGCACCAAATAATCAGGTTTTCTATTATTTCTCTTAGCTATTATTTTGATGATTCATATAGACTTATTTCTTCAAAGCATACTTTTTCAGGCTACCGTGACTTTCCTGGAGTGTTTGAGGGCAGCATTTGGCAGACCAGGCCTGACTGGAAATGGGGTGGTGGGGCAGGGGTGGGGGTAAGTGGTTGGTGGACTCTGGGCTTCAATCAGAGAAGCTCTATTTGGTCTGTTTTTTATATATTGAGGCAGCGAGTACGATTTTATTAAGAAAAAAATTCTGCTGCTAAAAACAACAGAAGGTTGAAAGTCATTGGTCTGGGAAAAACAATGTTTAGACTGAAATGGAACGTGCACATGAGTAATTTGTCTGTAGGAATTAAGCAGTGACTTCTGTTACAAAAAAACCTTTCAAATTATTCATGTTCATTATGGGAAGAGGATAAATGGATATAATATGGATATCTATACTTGCATATCTATACATATGTATGTCCTTTCTTAAGGCTTGAAAATGAGGTCAAACTCTATATGCTATTTTGTCACTTGATTTTCTTTTTACCGTAATGTATTATGTACTATGAACATTTCCCCATGCCAACAAATATATCTCTACATCAAACTTTGCCAAGTCTCCATAATATGTGAGCATATGGACTTTACCCATTTCCATCAGGCAGCAAATATAGCAATGACTTGTCGGGAGGCATTTGTCTGTATAAATAAGCCTGCCGTGAACATTCTAGCTAGCTCTGTAGAGTAGGACTTCCTCACTGGTGTGCCATAGCATATGGGTTTAATGCAAGACGGTTCCAGTGCGGGATGTGAAACCACTCAGCCCAGTCTATATCTGGCCCCAACTCTATGCCTGGGGCTGTGTGTAGTCTCCAGTATTTACCTCACTATACTCTACCAAAGGTCTTATCTATGTGATCCATGACTCAAAAAGTCTTGGAAAATGTTGATACATAGTAGGAGTTACAAATATGCTCTCTCCTGCCAAACTAGCTGGCTTGGAACCTCTAGTACCATTACTTACAATCTAGGGGATCTTAGGAAAGTGACTTCCCTTTTGTGTCTCTCAATTTCTTCATTTCTTAGGTGGAGCTGACTATAATATCTAGCTCATAGTCATTGCATCATTTAAGTTAGTAAATGTAAGCACTCAGAACAATGCCAAATCCATGGGAAGCAGTAAAAATGCTAATTATTGTTGTCCTGGTATATACATCAGCACATTTCCTGACTGCTTCAGATCGGGGGTAGCTTCTGATCTGAAAGACAGAATGCTACACTTGGAAGCCCTAGTGTCTCTGTTTGGCGTTTGGGTATAACTTTCCACACTGTGTTGAGAAAGTGATTCATTTTGCCCTCATGATGGTATGGCAAAGGCCTGAGGAATCAGAGCTCCTGGGCCGATAGGAACCAGCCTTTGATTATTCCAGTCTGCTGAACAGATAGAATCATTTTTGTGGTGAGCAAGGACTTGACAAAGGTTGAGAAGCGTGGCCATGAGCTTTGTGTTTCTTTCAGAATTCACTCTAAGATGCCCCACCTCTGTAAGTTTGCTTTCTCCTGCTTTCCCCTCCACTCGACACACCAATTATTTGGCAAACAATCATGCTTACCGAGGCTCTTAGCCTGACCTGTGTGTGCAAGGAGAAAGAGACGGGTTTTCAATAGGAGTTTGCTGATGTAACTTCACTAGCATATTGCAATATAATATGATAATTACCACTTTTAGAGAAAGAAAAACAAGTTAATAATCCTTTACCTACATATCATGTGACTCTTTTGTTTTCTAATAGGTGGCTAGGCCCTGCAGTCTGGGGACATCCAAGGGGTAAATGTGTGACACTGAGATTCTTGTACTGCTAAAACCTGAAGGTATATTTCAAACATTGGTGAGATTTTTGTGAGCGAGAATTTCTCTGTCTTTAATTTTAGTTGAATTTCTCTTAGTCTTTGGGTTTCTTTGGGAGTTGATAGTCTCCTCCTTAATGGGCCTGGGTCCCATTTTTGCTCTAGTTGAGCACAGATACATGTATCAAATTCTGGCTGAAAATCAGCTGTCTTCTCAGTTTTCAGAAGATGGCTCTCCTATTCCTTCCATAAGCTCCTTTGCTCTTTGTTCTTCGATCCAATCTGCAAGCCATCTGCACCCTTTATTATTAAGAACATATTTACTGAGATTTCACAACTGTTTAATAGATATGTATCTTATTACATGTTTGATACACCTCATTAAACATACGATTCAATTGCTATTTATTTAACATTCAGTAAACACTGAGACCCCGCAGCCTCGATGGGAGTGGGAGTAGGGGGAGGACCCCAGCTCAGCATCAATGCCTCCTTTGTCCTGTAGGAGCTGCTCCTGGTGTGTGTCTACTCCTTCATCTTTAACCCTTCAACACTCCAGCCCAAATGGGCTTGGGCAAAGGATCAAAGTCGGGATCGAAGCCTAAACTGTAGCTTACAGCTCAAGCTACTATGGAGGCTACCATTCTGGATATGGTCCATATTCCCCAGTGCCATCTCAAGCAACCATGCAAAGTGTGAGCTATGGGGTATCTGGTCTTTCCAGATCGGTAAGTGTGACTGTGATTTTTAAAAAGTGATTAATGGTGTGGTCATCAATACAACTCAACAGGAAGATGCCAAAAACCTCTCAGCTGCTCTCCCAAACCAGATCAGGTGTACTGGGAGCCATATTTAATGAACCCCTGGTAGATCAGGATGCTTTCTGAGTCTACCAGGCTGCTCTGTCCCTCACTCACCTAATCTCCAAGACCCTCTGTTCATAGGCATAGATTTCTTCTCACATACCCCATGTCTTTGAGTTCACTTCTCATAGGCTCAAGTTTCCTTTCTTGTTTCAGAAAAATACTGATGATACACCTAAGTACTGCATAGGGGGCGGCCAAAGACAGAAAATGTGACCAAACACGAGTGGTTTTCTTTCAATGGAACTTTTATGGCATGAGTTTCTCAACCCTGCCAGCTTCACTTTCTTCTAAAGGAAAGCTTTAGAGAAACATTACTCCATTTAAACATTTGAAACTTTTTTTTAATTTCAGGGTTCGCAGGACTCAAATATGAAGAAATGCAAAGAAGCCACACCAACTCCTCTGTGAGAAAAGTTTTTCTTTAAGGAGGCTGCATGTCTTAGCCAAACAACTGATACCAAACTGTGGGACTGAAATGCTTTCTGCGAGGGGGGCAGGAGGCAATTTAGTTCTTAGTTCTTTGCCATAAATAACGGATTAAAAAGCTTAGCTGTTGCTATAAATTAAAAATGTGAAACTAATTATACCAGCCCCATAAAAGCGAAACAATCAATTCATAACCCAAGTATGTGATGTGACAGCATCTCCTGGGTATGACAGCTCAAGAGAAGCAGAGGGGACTCAGTAATCCTACAAGAATCTGTCCTCCAGTCCAGAACCACAGGCCACTTCCATGCTGCAAAGCAAAACAGTAGTAGCTGTGCTGTTCTCTCTACCCATTTTTCATGACAACAGCTTCATCTTTCTCTTCCCTTTCTCCACCCCTTCCATGCAGGTCCATTACTCAAAAAAAAGGCTCACCCTTACCAACAAGCACAGCTGCAGTTTTGCCAATTCAAACCAGATGGATCTGGAAGGCAGCTGCTGCCAAGACTATAATTCAACAGGGAATTCCTAAATGTTTCAACCAACCATTTAATAATGTTCTAGCTAGAGTTTTCTCCCTGTTCTAAATATATGGGTGAGGCCAACTTGGTTGGACTCTGTAGTTTCAGAAAAGTTCTCTGTGTCACTCAGTGAATTGTTTCCTTCTGTTTTACATGGACCATACTCAACATATCATAAGCTGCCTATGGTTCTCCACCCCTAACTTGTCCTCTTTCTGGTGTGGTGGAAGGAATCACTGTTTGCAAGTCTTCCTGACCTCTGTGTATGAGAACAGTGCATCTACACCCTTTGCCTTGTGACTTTGCAGTTCCTCGTGCTTAAAGTGGAGTATGTTTCCTCATTGAATTGCTGTGCAGCTCAATGATGTGATTTCATTGGGCCAATAGAGAGTGTGTGTGTGTGTGTGTGTGTGTGTGTGTGTGTGTATGTGTGTGCGTGCACATGTGTGTGCGTGTAGGTGTGCACAAGCATGCTAGCTTTGGATTGGGACCTCAAGAGGCACTGCATGTGTCTTTCTGTCTCTTTGCTCTGTTAATCTGCATGGGAATAAAGTGTCCTGGGTAGCAAGGGGTCTGAGAAGAATGACAAAACACTTGGAGCTGACTAAACCCATCTCACACCCTGGAACCAAGATCAGCTGTCCCCAGACAAGCACAGCAGAGCCAAAGCCAGCCTACACAAGGGAAAAATGTAAGTTTGCTGTTTTAAGATGCTCTCTTTTGGGAAGGTTTGTTACAGAGCAGTGTTGTGGCAATAGCTGACTGCTACACTTGCCACCTGAGTCCTTTGTTCCATGGCTCCTTGATGCTTATAGGGCAAGTCCAAATTCTGTACCATGGCCCTGAAGGACTCTCCCAATCCAGATCTACCCTGAGGGTCAGACTCTGCAAAATCTTCCTGAACTGACTGGCTCCCCTCCTTTGGGTTTCTAGAGCACGTCCATTTCTACTACATCAGCACTTGTCCTACTGGATGTCACTAGTATTATATCTATTTCCCTGGGAAGACTGAACTCCAGAGTCAAGAGTCAGCCCATTCATCTTTGTATTGCCAGCACTAGCTTCTGGTAAACAAATTGAATTTACTTAGTAACGATTACAACCTGCCTGGTTTTGATGCGAAACATTAATAGACCATTTGCTTACAATAGACTCAGCTGTTGTCTGAGAATTTTTAAGAAAGTAACTCAGGCTCTCTAGTTTCCTAGTTCAGGATAGGTTTACACAATGATCTGGGTTTCAGTAGGAGACAGACAACGGTGCAAATATCACTGAAGGTCATAAAGATATGTTCTGAAAGCAAGGCCATGGCCCACTTAAGTTCTCCCTTGGGATTTCAGCCTGATCCTTGCTCTAATGTTGACCCATGGCCATTGCCCAAATAGAGGGAACTGAAAGCAGGCCAGGGTTTGATTTTCCCCGTTGATTTGGTCACAGTTTTGACTGTAATAATGTTGCTGTTTTCCCTGGACTGACTGTTGCAGATGAGTCAGATGGAGCAGTGCTGTAGTCCTGGGATAGATCGATGCTATCGATCCTCAAGGCTCTGTGTCATTTCCAGGGGATTTGCTAAAGAAGCTACTTATGTTCCTTTTTCATTTTCACCAACTCATTACCAGCTGCTGCTGCCTTCATACGTCTCAGCAACACCTGGAGGAGTGGAACATGACCGTTTGGTTGGGGTTCAGACACCTTCCTTCAAAATTAAACACAAGACAATGTGCAACCCACCAAAATCTGAACCACATGAGGAAGTCGGGTCACACTGGCCCACAGGGGATTGGTATTTTTTGTTTTGTTTTAAAAAGGGCAGCCTGGCCCTACACTAAGCAATTGATCCCCTGGCTTAACTTTTAAATTAAGACCATTGTAAATTTGGGAACTTGAGAGGACATAGAGAGGACACCCATAATACTTTGCAAATGTCAAGTGCCTCTCGATGTTGGTTACTTTTCAAAGGTAGCTAGGTTACAATGTACCGTGGTAATGAAAAAACCCCGTCAGGCCCACTCTACAGGGTTTTAGTCAATATACATAATATTATTGGGCTTTGCAAGGATTAAAGGTTGTTTCTCTCACAGCCTCACAATAGGACTATTTTTTTTCTACTGAAGGCACAAAAGAAACCCCCCTGTTTACAGAGGAGCCCAGGACTTTTTGGGGCCCCAAGGCAGTCCTGACATCCCTTTGTATACTTCCCCCTGCTGGTTGCTTTGTAGTTAAGCCAGAAAAAAATTCAATTTCTTTTAATCTATAGATGCCAAGATTAAAAAAAAACATTGGTGATTCGTATTTTTATTAGGAGGTTTATACTGTCCATGAGTCTTTTCAGTGTATAGGAGGAATTATGGTTTCATCCAGTTTTATTCTGAGATGGAGATAATTTATGTCATCCCATTATCTCCCCCCTCCCCCAACTCTCACTCTCCTGTTATGCCATATTTGGTGCAGTTTTGGAATCACTCACCCTACAATGGGGTACCTAGAATGGAGCATAACACAGTGTGTTCTGATCTAGATTTATGCACATTAGCAGGGCACCTGGGTGGCTCAGTCATTTGAGCATCTGACTTGTGATTTTGGCTCAGGTCATGATCCCAGGGTCATGGGATTGAGCCCTGTTGGGTTCCATGCTAGGTGTGGAGCCTGCTTGAGATTCTCTCCCTCTCTCTCTCTCTGCCCCCTCCTCCATTCATGCTCTCTCTCTCTCTCTTTCTAAAAAAACCCTTTATACACATTAGGAGGCTAGAGATAGCACACTAGAAAGTTCTGTAATGTGTCATAACCATGCCTAAATAAGAAAAAGGAAACTACTCTGTATGCTGTGGCCTTGCATGATTAAAAAGAATTCCAATCTTAAAACCTCACAATAGAGATGCAGTGATTAACCTGTCCAATGAAACTTTAAGGGTGAAGATTATGGAGAATAGTCTTAAGTTGGTTCCAGGGAATGGCCCAACTAATTCTTTTAAGCATCTTCCCAGTGTTTTATTGTGGTAAAAACACATAACATAAAATTGATCATCTTAACTATTCTAAAATGGACAACAGAACAGCATTAGGTCAGGCACAAGGTTGTGCAACCATCACCACTATCTAGTTCCAGAACTTTTTCATCATCCCCAAATGGAAGCCCTGCACCTCTTAGCACTCACTTCCTTCTTCCTCCTCCCCCTAGCAACCACAAATCTACTTTCTCGGTGTATGGATTTTCCTTTTCTGGCTATTTAATAAAAAACGGAATCACACAATATGTGTGATTTTGTCTGGCTTCTTCTACATAATAACATAATAATGTCTTTAAGATTCATCCATGTTGTAGCATGTATCAGTATTTCATTCTTTTTTATAGCTGAATACTATTCCATTGCATGGATATGCTGATTTTGTTTTTGCACTCATCTGTTGATGGACATTTGGATTCTTGGATCTGATTTTAGTTTCTTTTCATGATGACAGAAATTCATATAAACAACACACAGCTCTAAAGCTGTTGCTGTAGTTTTTAACAAGTCACATTATTGATGTATTTTACTCTTAGTAGTTTGTCAACATGTACTGTACTTGTGGCATTAAATCAGTCTTGCTTGATAAGTTCATGTCCTTGCCTCCAAGGGCTCTGTTTGGGTAGACCAGAAATGATGAAAGAATTATATTAAATAATTAGGAGATTAATGTAGGTGGTCTTTGGATGGGTCATACTGTGGGATCAAGGAGTTAAGTTTGGGTGAAATCTGCTGACTGGGACAGAACAGGCACCCAAGACATGCCCAGTGTTGGACTTGTGGGGTCATTTGTCTGCAGGATATTACAATTTTCTATCATTGTTTTGACAAATGGTTAGTGATAAGAGAGCCTGAAATAAGGGAGCGTCCCACAAGACAGAGTAGGAAGTACTGTGATGGCTGCTTCTAGACTGGTCCTATCCAGAAGTCCAGGTTGGTGAGAGCTCAAAGGCTGCTTTCTCTGGTCAGCAGGGTCTCAGGAAAATGGGTGAAGATTTTTTTTGGAAAATATATTTAGGGGAAATCTAGGTGAACTGTAAACCATTAAAAAAAAAAAAAAAAAAAAAAGGAGTGGTCTTCACTGACAAGTCTGAGAAATGCAGCCAAAGGTTAAGTTAAAGGAAGTTAAATAGGTCTTGGTATATAGGTCTTTGCAGAGCCTAAGTATTACCATTGCATCCTGAACCTCCAAGAGTCCAGACACATTATATAGTATTTTCTGAAATTCTTTAACTGTGGAATCCCTCAATGCTGCTATTTATTGTGTAGTGTTTGTGCTACACGAAGGTACCTACCCAAGGGAGCTACTGGGAGCTGAAATGTATGTGCCCTGTGCTTTGCTTGCAAATAAAGGGACTGTGCAGCTGTGTTTCCCCAGAGGGGTTTTATTCTTGGTTTCATTTGTCTGTCTCCTAAGAATGGTTTTCATCTTCTAATTTTCGTAAGGATGCTCTGTAGATAACAAAATCCCTGTACCCTTTTTGGTGGAACACTGTAAATGGATGTGCTTGTGTGTGCAAAGGAGGATGTGTGTATGGAACAAGAGTGTCCTAGGGAATTGATGGGCATATCCTATACGGGGCAGGGATTTAGCCCTATGAAGGAGCATTGTTCCAACAACAAGGTAATTGCTATAAACTAAATGTTTGTGTTCCTCCCAAATTTATATGTTGAAACCTAATCCCGAGTGATGGTGTTGAGGCTTTGGAAGGTATAAGGTCATGAAGGCAGAACCCTCATGAGTAGGATTAGTGCCCTTATAAAGAGATCTCAGAGTGAGGACATGGTGACATGAGGGCCATCTATGAATCAGGAAGCAGGCCCTACCCAGACACTGAATCTGTTAGTACCTTGATCTTAGACTTCCCAGTCTCCAGAACTGTGAAAAATAAGCCACTCAGTCTATGGTATTTTGTTATAGCCACACAAATGAATTAATTCAGGAACCCAAGGGTTGTTCCTTGGAGCCACTGCACCTTGGAGTTTGTTAGAGACAAAGAAGCATAGCAGAACCCCATTGTTGTAACTGAGCCACCATGTCTGAAGTCTTGGACTTGACTTAATTCTGACCTCCCTAGAAGACTGAGCTTGAGGCTATGCTTTACTTCTTGGTCAGGATATGGGGCTTTGGGGAGTTGAGGATGAGAGTTTGGGAGCCCAGAAGCAGGGAAGGAGCTGACAGAATATCACAGGAAGAGATATAAACTAAAAACCCAAGAACTCAGAGAGAGAGAGAGAGAGAGCCAACAGTGTGATGGACGAGCCAGAAAAGTCTTCAGGGAGATGCTGTGCAGGGCACTGAACTGGACACGTCTATTAACTCTCACCTCTGTGCTTACTCTGCTCAGAGGTCATTGATGTTTCAAATGAAAAGAATATTAGAGCACTAAGGGATTATGAGATTCCTTCTGAATCAACTCAGAATGATTAAATTATTTTTGATATTGCCTAGTTTTGCCATATTTATATTTGAATTCTCTGAAAACTGGTACTCCATGTGGGATACTTCTAAGAAGATTTGACTAATTACAACATCCTAACCCATGGCCGTGATCATAATGGAAAACAGGGTTTACTGGATAAACATGCTTCTAGTATTACAAAATTGGTGGCATTAAGGCCAAACACCTCATAAATAAAAGTAATTCTATATATCAGGTTGCTATCTGGTCTTGCCTTGTAATATATATTTATATCTATATCTATGATTTTTTTCACACAAAAGATATGTGATTATCATAGAAAATTTGTAAAATACAAAAAATGAAGAAAATATAAAACTAATATTTTTGTTCATAGTTACAATCTTAAAGTCTATATTTTATACACCTTTATATATAAGTATTTATTTTCTTTTTATAGAATTGCTCATATGTGAGTATACATTTTATACATTTCCTTTTCAGTTGCATCTTTTTATAGATTGAAAAATAAAATTTGGATGTCCTATCTATGCTATTTTTTAACTTAAAAAATCATGTATTAATGTCTTGTATATATGTTCCATGTCTTTGAATATTATGTCACTACATGGCTGCAGTGTATCCTTGTATGGATATACTATATTTTATTTAATATAACTCTTATGTTTGGATTTTCAGGTCATTTAAAATGTTTATTTATTATACCAAACTCAGTGATAAACCTTTTTCTCCCTTATGTGTCTGATTGCTTCCCAGAAGCCTCTCACATCTTTTTCTTATACTTCTCTAACACCAAAACCCTGAAGTCATCACTGATGGTTACAATTATTTTCTAAAGATGAACAAGATACTTCCCAGGTGTGAATAATCTCTCCTCATATGAACATCATATACTGCGATTGACAATATAAAAAGGCATGTTGAAAATACATGGCTTTTAAGTATTACTTTCCCTTAGTATATAAGAAAACGCAAAATAAAAAATGGATTTAGCAGCACAACATGTATATAAAATACTCAGACATTTGTCTTTTTCAAATCAGCCACATATTGAGCTTCGAGGTCACTTCTCTGTGGTTATATCAATTTTCTTGATGTGGAAATTTCCAAGGACAGAGTTGTGGAGAGCAGGTCGACCTCACCTAAGCAAGACAAGTCAACTCAAACAAGCAGCAGTCCTCAAGTGTTGTTTCTAAGTGCCTTGTATTGTATCTGTAGGTGTGGCTTGTGAAGAAAGAAGAGCTTTTGTAGAACTACGGCCAAGAGAGTCTTATTTATAAGGAAAAGGACTCCATGTTAGCAGGCTGATGGAAGACTACAACAGCCACCTAGAAGTTTTCGTTGAAAAGAGGTCTCTCAGGTGTCTTTAAAATGCAAGCCTGTGTGTGGAAGCCCAAATGTTTCAATCAGATGGATAGAGAGTGAGGCATAGAAAATAGGCATAAAATCAAGAAGGTGCGCTGCCTCACATGAACACAGACTACCTATGACTTCCAGAGCCTGCTGCTTGAAAAGTCTGAATGGTGGAGGGGCGGAATTGTAGAATACTTGAACTTAGAGATCTCTCTTCAAGATCAATCTGGCTTTCCTAAACTTCAATTATTGGCTTTGTCACCTTCATGATTCTGTCCTATTCCTGTATCACCTTCATTGTGACTTCATATTTTTCTTACAATTTTACTTAGGTGGATTTAGCCTTACCCTGAGACAATACCTGTGAAAACATGGGATTATGTGGTTTATTTTTATATATGCATAAATGCTAAAACTGTTAGTGTACTTCCAAACATGGCCTTTACATCACTATAGATACGTATTCCACATTTGAGAAAGTATTGGTTTAAGGAAAGCTTCTTTTAGGACAAATAGAGAAAATATGACTGTTTACAATAGAGAGTAAATATATGAAACTTGTTTTTCTGAATATTCTTACAAGTTTACAATATAAACTTGGCTATAAATGAAGCCAAGTTTAAGGAGATTTGAATGCATGTCTGGAGGTCACAGTCACAACAAGCTATTCAATTACGGGTATTCAAAATCCTAACTTGACTTCCTGATGTCAGATGGACGTATTAACCCTGTGTTATACATCATATAATCCTAGCACAGATTGAACACTGGCTCACATGGATCTTTGTTCTGACCCAACATTGTATTCTCTGTCTCTGGACTCACCTTGCTGTTTATGGAGTAGAAACTCCTGAAGCAACATCCACTTCACTAACTAACTGAACTGACAACCACTCTCCATTTCCTTTGGAAGCCCCACTGACAGATGCCCAGAGCACTCCATTTGGTCCCAGATAATAATCTATTACATGGAGCATCTGAGCAGTCCTGGCCCCATCAGCTGAATTGTATCCTTCTTAAGAGTTAGCTGTATTTGTCCCCAGCCTCTTTATAGAAGTTATTATTGCTTATGAAATTCATAATTTAATTAAATAAAATACAAACCAGAGATATACAAGTGTAAAAAAGTTGTTTCTATGACAGCTAAACTAACTCTATGAAAACACTCAGGTGAGTTGCTAAAAATTGCTGTGTACGTAGGATAGCTATAACTGATGGATTCTGCATTTGGATGGCCTCTTGGGTGCCTTATATTCTCCCTTCACTTCAAAGAGCAGAAACTGTAGAAAAGGAATATGATGGTTTATGTAAAAATATGTAGGGCGTTTTAAGTTTAAAATGCTAAAGTACACTATATATATATATGTAGTATACATACTATATATATATATACACTATGTATATATAGTGTATACACTATATGTGTATATGTATATACACAATATATATAGTATGTATACTACATATATATACACTATATATACATATACTATATATATAGTATGTATACTACATATATATACACTATATATATGTAGTATGTGTGTATATATATAGTAGATATATATATATATATTATATATATCCCTGCTTTAGCCTACTTTTACAATTTACCAACCAACTACTGATCCATCAGAGCCACCTACACAATAGTTGTTTTCACACCTGGGCCAGAAATATGTTGTATGTGTTGTATGTTGTATGTGTCTTAGCCTTGGCCTATCTCATGAGATGTGAGCTCCCCAAGGACAGGGCTTCTATCTTAACCATCTTTCCTGATTACATGGCGCTAAGGCCTTGCAGCTGCTGATCAATATTCTTATAACTGAATCAAAATATCTTGTTCTCATTAATTTGATTTCCTTCAAGTTGACTGTGCTTCCCACCCTGATCCTGAGTCATTTTTCCTGATGGCCAAATAACCCAGCATGTCTGGGATAAAGGAATGCCTGTCACTGAGCTGTCCATTCTGCCAGGATCGGCTAGTAAGAGGAAAAGCAGAGGAAGGGACTTCTGGCGGCCTCAACATGACTGAGGTATGGCTTGGCCAATTAAGTACCTCATATTAGAATATTCCACGAATGCTATAGGATGGAGAAGTAATTAATCACATATATTTAAAGTTGAATTTACCGATATTTTATGGTATTGGATATTATTTCTATTAACATTTTATGCTGAAATTACAGAATGATTCGTGAGTACTGAATTTTTGATTGCTTTTACACTTTCTGGGACACTATTAAACTTGATTTACGTTAATAGCACTGTAAGAAGATATTAACAATGAAATTTCCAAAAGCACTTAGCATCTCATAATTGGAGTTAAATGACAAAAAAAATGAGGGGATAATAAAGTAAAGAGAAAAAAGGAGAGAGAAAGTTTTGACAATATTCTTTTTAACCTGTGGTTCTTAATAAGATTTTTGCATGAATTGTTTTAGGTTAGGAAAGAATCAAATCTCCGATCAAGAGAGATGATGCTGATTTATTAGAGGAGTTTCATAATACAGAATAAAGACCTGGCTCCAGGTAGAAAGTATGGAATTTACTACTTCCAAGAGAGAAAATTTCCCAATTTCTGGAGTAGGAAGAAAACTTCATTTACCATCTTTTTCTTCAGTCCATGGAGACTAGAAGATAATCTAAGTTTTTTTAAATAAAAGGAACTGATTTAGTCATAGCTACTGGATTCCAGAGAGACAGACAGTTAAAGCAAGGACATCAAAACTAAAACAATAATAATAGTTATCATAAATTTTATTGAGCCCTTATTATGTGCAGACTCTGTGCTAAGCAATTTACACACACAATCTCATTTAATATTCACAGCATCCCTATGTACTAGGTGATATCATTATGTCCATCTCACAGCTAAGGAGAGACTCAAAGAAGTGCATGACTCTAGAGAAGTGATAGCACCAGGATTTGAACCCAGGCAATCTGGCTGCTCAGCAAGTTCTTAACCATCACACTTTTTTGAGCATAACTGTTATGTAATCTGGTAAATGTCAAAGACACATCATGTGCACCTTTCATTAGCCAATGTGCCTTTGCCTTCCTGGGCTCCTTCCTCCCTAAGAAATTATTCAAACTTCTGTTTTATGACTGCACTGACATCAAGATAAATACATTAACATTGGATATTAAAGCATTTTCTTTGACCGGGGCACCTGGCTGGCTCAGTTGGTAGAGCATACAACTCTTGATCTCGAGGTTCTGAGTTAAAGCCCCACGTTGACTGTAGTAATTACTTAAAAAAACTTAAAAAAAAAACCCATATTTTCTTTGACCAAAAATTTACCATTTTAATGATTTTAAAAGAAATTAAACACTTCTGTGGGACCCTAAAAATGTTGTACTGCATCTACTGAGCCTAATGGAGAAGTCAGCCCTGGGTAGCATGACAAAAAAGCCAAGACTTGAACATGAGATCATGTAACCTCATTGCTGATCATAACAGAATCCAGAAAGCTATGGTGATGGAATAAATGGAAATAACATAAGAAGAGGAATGAAGGGATTTCCATCCCCCTCATTTCTTTTGAGAACACATGGCTTGGGTCCTTGCCTGCTCCTTAAGGAGTATAACTCCAGAAATGTTGAGGTCTTTAATGGCTTTATCTTCATTCATACAGTTAAATTTAGTTAAACACACATACACACACACACACACACACACACACACACACACACACACACACACCAGCAAACAGCAAAACTTGGATACTTAACTGATAATACTGGCAACAAACTAGCAGATTATTACAGGTGGCTGGTGTCAGAGACACTGCCCTTAGGATTCTGACCTGGGCGATTCTTTGGGAAGTGATTCCCTGGAAATACAGAGAAAAGCCCACCAAATGTCTCAGTTCTCACTCAAAGCAACAAAATGTAGTTTCTGTCCCAAAGAGAAATGAGATTCATCCATTAACGTTTCTCCCCAACTCAATAATGCCTCACTTGAACCATTATCTTGGATGATAATAAACGAAAGGTTATTCTGAGATGAGGTTGAATCTCAAGTTTTGGCTGAGACATGAATGTATTCTGAATAAAAGTAATGAGGAAATAATATCAATTTTTAGTTCCCAAATTGCTACTTGACCGCCAACCTGGATATAAGATAAATCCACTCTTGTATGACCACATTACTATGTTAGGGCTTAGTATCTGTTTTGCTTTATGATAAAAATGATCTCTAGTTAGCTCTGACTGAATTGGATCCTTTGCATGAAGTTCTCTCAGTGGTAGACACAACATCCTGAATGAGATTTCTGCATAAGATGTTATCTGAAAATTCTCTCTTTTAAAGCCATGGTTTAAAAGGGAGTAGAAATGCATACTTGCATTAAGCAAAGAAAATATCCCAGGAATCCAGGATAAAGTATTTTCTTTGCAGTTTTTAACTCATTTAAAATCATGTGATTTTGCAGACTTGTTTAGTTTATAGGACTTTTAAACCAGAGAACAGATAACCAAATGTATGGCATTTATAGACTTCATTAGGAAATTGGGCATTATTTACCCGAAAAATGATTGAGAATGTGAATCTGGCATTCTGTTAAGATCGTAGCCAACAAAAGGCACAAAGTAAAAGGTAACTGATAAGGAAATGATAGATGATTGAATGGATAGATACATGAATAGATTAATGAATAGATAGAAAAATAGATGGATAATACAGATGAATGAATTAATAGAGACACAAAGGATAGGCAAGTAGATGACAGATAATAGAAAGATATTCATAGATCAATACCTGGTTAGAAAATGGATAGCTAGATGCACATGGATGAACAGAATGCTGGGAAGCAGAATAAAGAGTTGATATATAAATGAATATAGTTAGGTGAATGGAGAGGTAGATGCTCAAGATTGATGAATGTAAGGATAAATTTGGAATGAAGTTGTAGATAGATAGACGGGTACAACAATATCACGACTGCACCCAACTGGAATGGAATACCAATGAAGATAATGACATTTCTCTTCATGAAGCTATTTTAAATAATTTAACTGTGTTGGGGGAAGTATAGGCTAGAAGCAGGAAATGAGTCAGTCTCAAGAAGCCCCGAAGTTTCACAATAAATGTCTCAATGATAGGGAGAAAATGCATGGGTGTGCCATGATTTAGCCACTCCTGCATAATGCCTGATTCTGGACCACTTGGCCTCTTTGATACACGCTAGAACAGTGAGGGATGCACAGAGTGGCAGATGCACAGGGCAGGCTTCATGCATCCTTGGTGATGAACAAAAAGTCCTGCCTTTTCGCCTCTTTTTCAGTTCTGATATTCACATATACCTTCACTGGTCGACCTACTCAGGAAGGTCTGATGTTGTAATTAATCCGTGTCACAGGAGGATGTAGTATCCGCAGAATTTATGAGTGGGCTTGAGCTGCCATGATGAGTAGGGGCACCTCAGCCCAAGTGATATAAATTCCTCTGTTAATTGGATTGCTGGAGCTAATCAGAAGCCAGAAAGGGGATAAAAAAAAATCCGTATTCCTCCTGCTGCTGCTGCTGCTGCTGGCTGATAAAGCACACAGCTCCTTTCTGGACAGGGGGTGCTGGAATTGAATCCTCTTGTGGAGGTCTCACTGTAGATGACTATCTCAAAGGTGACGCATCCCTTCTGTCACCAGTCCAGCAGGAGACAGAGCAAAGGGAGACAAGAGGAGAACGATCCCAAAGAGATTTTACTACCGAATCACAAAAACAGAGTGAGTGGGGGACAGATGAAAAAGCAGGACAGCAAAGGGGGACATCCAATGGCCTGAGAGAGCTAGAAGCTTTTTCTGCAATGAAGTGCCACTCCCTGGGACACGTGAGCGTGCCCAGCATCCACTTGGGGGCACAACTTCGGGAGGCCTCACCTCCACAGCCAAGACTGGGCGCAGGCAAGAGAAAGTCACCCAAAGCATATTGTCTAGCATGAGATGCTCTTGTGCTCACTTTCCGGAAGGTGAGAAAGCCAAGGGGAGGGTGAGAATTCCATTCCATACCTGGGCCAAGTGCAACTGAGGAAGCTCAAGTGAACAGACTGAGTTGTAGGGAAAGGTGAGGATAAAAGCTGGGGGTCCAAAACTGCTCCCCAGCTAGAAAACCACTGCCGTAGAAGGGAGGGGACACCTCCTCTGCCCGGACTCTAGGTTTGGCATGAGGGCAGGAAAAGGCAAGTTTGTGTTCAATGTCTTGCCTACCGTTCCCACCAACCATAAATAGTTCAGTTCAGCTGGCAGAGTGAAACCTCCGGACTCCAGGGCACTGGTTAGAACTTGGTGATCTTTCTCTTCTCTTTGCTTGTCTAAGGCTCTACCCCTTCGCCACAGAGGAAAACGTATCCCTAATATTTGGTTCTACCAAGCTGAGTGGTCTGCAGCTCTCTCTCTTTAAAGTCCTCTTTTTTGTCTCTCCTGCCTTCTCTTCTCTCTGTGATTTCTACTTCTTTGGCCTCATTTCTTCGGGAGCCCTCTACATACACTAAATCCTTAACCATGATGAGTAGGCAGCAAGCCCCTCTTGCACACAACAAAGACTTCTATTTTTTTCCCCTATCTTTTGGGCGACACGATAAAAAATAACCCTGTATTTATGCAAATTGCAAAGTAGCGTGTGATAATGAAAACAAAACAGTGCTGGCCCGCAGCCAAGACATGGCACTGACGGGGGCTCCCGACCATTTGGCTCTTGATTCTTCGGGGAAAGCAGCTGTAGAGAAAGGAGAATGCACAACACCCTCGTCACACGCGCACTCACACGCGCACACCCTCGACCTCACGCATTCCGGTACCGTCACCTCGGAGTCGGCAAGACTCGGGATCCAAATGAAGTTCTGCCTCCTACCGCCATGAGCCCTTCAGCGTCGTCCCCCACGAGCCTCCCTGCCCCCTGCTCCTGATTCCCTTTCAGGAATTTACAAACATTTTCCGCAGATCAATATCTGTATTGATTATTCATTGTGAGTGAGTCGTGTGTCTTTGGTGATCCGGCTTGCAGAGGTAGCAGCCAAAGCCTGCTGCAGGGGAAAAAAAAAAATAACAGAAGGCGAGAGGGACCCAGCTCTTGCTGGGTCTGCGGCTGTCGGCGACACAAAAAGGAAGAGGAAACGAGGAAGGCACTGGGAAATGAAGGAGTGGACAAGGGTGGAAGAGAAAGAGGGAGCAACAGCAAGAAAAACCAAGTGATGATGGACACCTGGTTCCAGGGATCTCGGTGGCTTGGAGGAAACCCCCATTGTGGTCTGCCGCTCCGTGCACGGTGCAGCGGACTCCCTCGGCTCTGAGAGTGAGAAGTGACTCACAGTTTTGGTATCTCCTACGTAAGAGCTTTGGGGGGATTCCTTGGCTTGCTGACAAGGACAGGAAGAAAGCAGCAGCAGCGAGGTAAAACACGATTACTTCCAACTGCCTTGTGGAGGATATGCAGTCGCTTGGCTCGACTGGAACAGCTTGCCGCTCTCTGATGGCACGCGGAGGGAGAATAATTAAAAAGGCCAGCATCACTTGCTAAGTGAGTAAACACAAAGCCGTTCCAAACGTGCTCTCCAGCTAATGAGAAGCTGTAATTTCTTATACTTCAAGGCGAAACAAGACAGTGATGGGGCTTAGTGGAATGTGTGTTTGCGTGGATATGGAGGTGGGGGTGGTGGTGGTGGTGGTGGTGGCGGTGGTGGGTGGTGGTGGTGGTGGAGATAAATCGACTAATTGTTGGCAATGTTTAAAAAAGGGATTACTGGAAAAGACAGTGAAATGATGACAGGAAAACATCTTGGACCAGAGCCAAAAAAAAAAAAAAAAAAAAAAATCGAGGCAAATCAAGTCTGCAGCTCAGAGGAAACACCCCTTGCTCCTGTCGGAGGCTCGGACAGGAATTGCCTGGTGTTCCTCAGCCAAACGTGAAATCCTGTGCAGGCACCAGGGGACAGGACCAGAGACCACCAGAGGGTCCAGAGGAAGGAACCACGGCATGCCAGGTTACGCAGTTATGTCATACTTTAAGAAAACAAAACAATAAAAACCAACCTGTCCCTTTCTTTTAATTGGAGCTCCTGCATGTTCAAAATCGCTTCTGTTTATTAAAAGCAACCCCTAAATGTGCCTTCTGATAATAGGAGCTGCTGATTCTCTGCTTGTCTCCAGGAAGCTGCTGCAATGTTACAAAAATATCCTGGAAAAAGGAGGTTGAGGAGATTCGGTTTTCAGTAGACTGGGCTTCTGGCGATGGTGCCAGGAGATTGTCTTTTGCCATTTGAACCATGATGTAGGAGCTAGTTTGGGATTCTTCTTCTGTTGTCACCCAGCTGTGGTGTGGCGAGTCCAAAACCAGTCACGAATAGGACTCTTTTAACACAGGGATCCAAACACACATGACAAAGTGGAGACCCCAAGGAATAAAATGAGCTGGATCTTCGTTTCTTTCTGGGTGTTCAGTTAACTGAGCTATCTGGTTCTCTTTCACCCGGATGGAATTGCTTTGTTTTGTTTTGTCTTTTTAAGGATTTCTGAGACCGGAAGGTCAATAGATAAGATGTCCTCCTTCTGCCTGGGTTTTTATTCTTCATGTTGCCTTTTAAACTCAGACTCCCCCATACATTGCAAGTTTCTTGAGCAGGAGAAATATATCCTGCAGAAGTGTGCCCTGGATACCCAGAGGAGGAATTAAGCCAGTAGTAGATAACTCAGGCCTCTTACGTTGCATTTCTTCAGCATTCATAGAGACCTGTGTCTATACTGTGTGTGTGTGTGTGTGTGTGTGTGTGATAGCATACATGTAGTAGATGCGCTTGCATAGGTGTGGCACTCTGTGTATCTCTCGGGGAGGGAGGAAAAGAGAATGAAGTCAGAGCAGACAGAATGTTTGGGCATTTATGTAATTCATGCCGAGAATGCTCAATGCTGCAAGGCAGACAGCCACCCATCCCCGGACTCTGCTGCTCTGGAGGGCCTGTACAGACCTGATCTGAATGTTAAATGCAGGAGACGAAATTAGCATACTAACCAAGGATGTCAACCCCTCCTTGCAATCAGTAAATGGCCGTCTACTCTCTTTAAAGCCGGCATCGCCATGAGCGCCAGCCACTTAACCATGTCCTCTGTCAGGTCCTTTTTTGTGTTTGTTTTTTTGTTTTTGTTTTTTGATGAAAGACTGGAAATTCATTAATGAGGAGGGAAGGAAGGGCTTCAAGGGGCTGTAATGAAAACAAATGATCCTCTTTAAACCTCATGACGGCCAAAGCCGGGGGGGGGGGGGGGGGGGGGGGGGGGGGGGGTGCGGGGGGTGCTTTCTGCTCTGGGGCTAGAGAATAGGAAATTCCACAGACAACAGACCACTTGATGAGAGCCCAAGAATGCACTGCTTGGGAATTTCTTCTATGTGGCAAACACCAGCCATGGCCAGTACATCTGTATGAATAAAACTTAGGAATGAGCTTTATCTTCCTAACTCTAAAGTGTGGTCTACCAGATGTCTTTCCATTTCATCACAGGTTATCAAATTTTCTTGACCTTTTGAGGGTAGGAAGAGCCTTTTGGGATCTTTTGACAAATTGCCTCAGCTTCTGAGTAATACAAATTTTTCTTTTGCGCTATGCATTAGACTTTTCCCAAAGGAAGAACTTGCTTTTATTTTAATCTCTAGCATACAGAAAAGCTCACAAGGAAAATTTGACTTGTACTTCTGCAGAGCCCCAAAGTAAAGTAGACAGAATGCTGTTTAAGAGCTAAGAATCAGGCACTCCTCACCAAGTATTTGGGCTAGGAAAAGTTTGTTTCCTTTTCCCATCTTTTAGCCACTTTATCCTTGGAAACAAGCATCTTCTCTTCCATTGTAGTGTACTACTGGTTTGGCTTATACCAGGGGTCATACTGTCTGACATGCATCAGGGACCTGTGGGTACCCGCCTGAGGAGGCAATAGGGAGGAGTGAAGCTTGGGATGAACTGTATACAGAGACACTCACTTCTATTTAGGGGTATAAAAGCTGTGCTTTGTGTTGCCTAATCTAATGTTCTAAGAAATGGTAGACATTGGTATGTTTAAATATTACTATGTTGATTTTGAAATACTGGCTCAAAGCGTGTGTGTGTTTTAAACAATCTATGGGTCAAATAAAAATAATTTTGAGGATAGTCTTGGTCCACAGCATGCTACTTGGCAATATTTGCTTTAGTTTAAAATACCTAGCACCTAGGTATTTTTGTTTATTTTATTTTACATTATATTTTCCTAATGCCCAGGCTTTCCATGAAATATTTTATTTTGTTTCAATTATAAATATATAGAAATTAGCAATTACACAGCAAACATCAATGGGAGGGTATATTCTGTTGGACCAAGAGGGAAGGTCTAATTTAAAACATTAAAGAGGGAAAGGAAATGGATGTGTGCATGGCATACTTGTCTTGTGGTCCCTGGCATCATATGTATCTCCATCTATTGTTACCATTAGTGATTAGTGCTATGTTTAATGTTTAAAAACAATTAAAAATACTTTTTTCTTCTTATTCATCCACAGAACTCTACATCTCAAGTGGGTAGGAAAAAAGATAGAAATATCCAGAAGACAGATCCTGCATATAGTTTGGAAGAAAATTTTCCCATGGCACCTGAAATAACTTCAGCAGGAAAAGGCATCTCAGCAAATGGTAAAGGGCACCAAGGAGGCCCCTCTTCTCACACAATTGCAATAGGGTCTTCCAATTTCCAAGGGTTCTTCGTGCATATTATCCTGTTTAATTTTCACCACAACTAGGCAAGACAGATTATATTTAGCTTATTTTACATATGAGGATATTCAGGCTCTGGGAGATGACAAAACTGCATTAAGGTGAAAGCTAGGAAGAGGTATTCACAGATTCTGAGTCTTAACCTCATGCCATTTTATTATTTTTCATAGATTTTTCTAGAAATATCCTCTTCAGAACCCCTCACCCAAGGCATCCTGTATTCTTGATCCTCTCTCATCCCCCTCCCCCCCACATACTCCCTCACTATGAGATTTTCATTTTGTAATCTGTGTATTTGTAGTCATGTGCGATTTGAAAATGTTCCTTATATCCTGCCATCAATTAAAAACCAGTGCAGCGCCCCAACTGGCATTGGCAGAACCCTCTTTAACTTTTCACTCCTTGTTATCTGCTCCTTTCTGCTTCCTTCCCTTGAAAGTCAAGTTTATCCAAAGCCAGTCTGCATTTGCCCTGTTTTTTGCTCTTTGCTTCCTTTTGCATCTCTAACAAAGCACTCTGCTTTCATTTCTACTCCCCATTACAACTGCTTCAGGTCATTAATGATCAATTAAATTGTGCTTTCCTTCCCTATAGTTAAATTCTCTTGACCATTCCCTCCTCCATGACACTCTTTTCCTCTTTCCTATCTTACACTATGCTGTGCTAGATTTCCTCCTTTATTTATGGCTGCTTCATCTCAGACTTATTCTTCCATTTTAACCCCTTTAGTATTAGTGTTCCCCAAAGTGGTTTCTGTGGTCCTCCTCTATTCTCAACTGTACCCACTCTGCCTTGTGTAAATGTAAACCCTTAATTTTGACAGTCATCTGTAAACTAATCATCAAGTTCTCATCTCCAGCCCAAACCATTCTCCTGAACTCAGCTCTGGATATCTGGCTGCCTGCTGATATCTCCTCGGGCACTCCTAACTCAATATACCCTAAACTCATCATCATCCCCAAACCTTCTCCTACTTCTTGATCTTCACCTCTCTCACTGCCAACTGCTCTTCAAGTTCTTTCAATTCTACTTTCTTAATTCCTCTCTAACCACTTGTTTTCATTAAATTCTGACTGCTCCTGTCTTGATTTATTTCTCCAGTGGCTTTTCTAACAGCCCAGCGCACAATGCATTCCCTGTACTACTTCTAACGGATCTATAGAACATGCAAATATGACTATTTTGCCTGCCTCTGTGAATCTTCAGTGGATTCTATTTTTCTAACTTGGCCTTCAAGCCTCCTCATGATCAGGGTCTTGCCTCTTCCCAGCCTTCTTTCATAAAATTCTTCCATTTCTCACCCTATATTATCGGTCACAGAATACCCATAGCTCTTTTATGCCTCTAGGGATTCATAAAATGTTCCTGCCTCATGGAATGTTCACCTCTACTTTTTTCATTCGGTCAACTCCTTCACCTTCAAGGCTCTGTTCTAGCAAGAAGCAATATGAGCCAACCCCCTTTCCCCTACTGCAAGACTCCTACTACAGGTTATATGCTGCCCCAAGCCCATTACCCCTGCCTCCTGTCTCACACCACTTAGCCTACTGGCACAGTAATCAAGTTCTCCAACTTGACGTGAGACACTTAAAGGTAGAGACTGTGACTTTTATCCCTGTGTTCCAGAACCCAGCACACACCCAATATACATCTGGTGTATATTGGATGCTTAATAAATTAACATTACTGTTTTTATTCTGAGTATCGTAAATGCTATTTTTTGTAGCTGTCAGATTATAGGTCCCCTAAATAACCAAACTGAGGGAAATACAGCAACCATTTCTCATGGTGAAAAAAAATATTTCCTACGGTGCAATTCTCACTTACATCAGTTTTTTTTGTTTGTTTGTTTTTTGTTGTTTTTTTTTTTTTTTACTTCTGTCAGGTGAGAAATGAATGCTGGGGTGGTCTTTAGGTGTGTGCTGATGTGGTAGAAACTTTGGAGTTAATTAGAAGCTTTGGCTAAAGCTGAACTTCCTTTGTGGAGTTCCTGGAGGAAACACTAAATTAACAGTTCAAGGTTACTATTAGAAAAATAGCCTGTTTCCCTTAGGTTATGCCTCAGGGAGCTTGTTGTTCTCCCTGCCATTTCTAAGATGTTTCCACCTTCCTTTGGACCTGGCTACATCTGCCACTTTAAGCCTAGTCTTTCTATCAAAGGTGAAATCCCCTGAGGTTAGAGACTGCTAAATGCTTCTTTTGCATATCTTCCAATAGCAGTAGATTCTAGCACACTCAGTTAATACTGGTTGAATTGAACAGTGGGAAAAACTGCCTACCATAGAAGGAAGAATCAGGATGGCTTTATAAGCGTCTATCTTCCATAAAGCAGAAAATGGCATGAAATCATTAGTACCATAGTGCCCTGACAGTTCCAAGAAATAGCTCAAGACATCATTAGGAGTTCCTACATTTGCAAATACAGTCAATTCTTATTATTTATCGTAGTTATGTTCTATAAAGTCAACAAAGACTCTGAATTAGCAAATACTGAACTGTTGCTCCTAGGAGAAATATAGGGTTAGGTTCCTTTGAGCCTCTGGTCACCATATTTTGTCAAGTGATCAATACATAACCTTGTTTTAAGTGTGTTTTTGTTTAAAGAAATCTCATTTAATATATATTGCTGATTCATTAGTATTGAACTCATGGCCAATAGCACTATAACTCTTTGCCTGATTGAAACTTATCTAATACATGTGTTTTCTCTGTCACAGCACAGTCTGTTCATACTTAATAACGCTAGACCACACTTTTGCTTTATGTTTAGAAGCCATTTTAAACAGTGAATCAAAAGTACAAAATGTGAAAGATGTAGCACTAAATAAATTGGGAATAAAACACCTGTCTAAAGTATGAAAATTGAAACAAGAAGGCAGAGTACTGCCTCATTCAAACTTGGCTGGGAATGGGCATATTGAAGGACTCTAAATTTTTGCCCCTCTGTACATGTCCACAAATGACCATGAAAACACTGCAAGTATTGTTGTATTACAAATAACTTGGAGTAGGTGAAGTTTTAAATACAGAGTCTGTGAATGAAAGATTGATTGTACTATCAGAATATACTGATAAAACATTAGAGCTTTTGCTTATTTCCAAGTAGGGACTATGATGACATTGTTCACAGTGCAATTCTGATTTTGGAGTCCATTCTCTAATTTCTACAAAACTCCTTTCTGGCAAAGGATCACTTTCACTTTCTTGGAACTCTTCACATAAGTAATTGCCAGTTACTAGAAGTTGATGGGGGTGGTGGGACGGTGCATTTTTCTCAAAGAAACAAAACTGGTTTGCTATAATGAGATGTGAAGTCTGGGCAATCATTTAGATTCCATCACCAGCTAGGTGAAGTCTTCTAGTGCCACCCTTCCCCACTTAATGTTTATGATTTAAAGGTAGCCTCAGCAAAACTACAATTGACTCATGTTAGGCTTCTTTGCCTATATGGAGAGCATTTTATATGATTGTCTTAAAAAGCTATCCTGTGGAGCTAAATTGTGCCCTCTTTGGTTCATATCTTCAACTTACATTTCATTTTGCAAACAGGTGCTCAGAATTTTTTTTTTTTCTGTTTTCTTTTTGATTCCCATCTGGTTGCAAAGAATGGATGAAGCACTTGAAACACGATGTTACCCTTTCACACAAGCCAGAGACACAGACACACATGCATTTTAGAAGTCAGGAAAAGGGGTAAATCGGGAATTTAGAGTGTAAAGCACGGCAGGATTTCAGATAATTGGAGTGATGACAAGAACCTCTGGAAGTTCTTACTATATCTCACTACCAGTGAGCTTGGAGTTGATCCCAGCAGGATTGGGATCTCTGCTCTGCTATATATGTTTGCTGCCATCCTAATGGGATTGGATAATTGCCTTGAGAGCTGTTCCCTTTTTAGGTAAATTGGGACCATGATACCAACCTCCAGGAATGACTGTGAGGATTAAATGAGATAATATATGTATAGTGCTCAGCTTGAAGTCAGGAAGAAACTACTATGAAAATGGGAATTGGCAACTGTTGCTTTTGTTACAATTTTCTAGATTTGTAATTAGTCATGTGCACTGACTTTTAGGTAATACATATTCATGGAAACATGGAATATTTGAGTTGAAAGACCTGCTCTAGGGCAACTTCCACAATGTGCAGAACAGAATATTGGCTGAACAGGATTAACTAGTGTAGCATTCTAGCACTAGTTAGGGCAAAATCAAAGGGAAAAAGCAGCTCTCTGAAGTCTGGCTCACAACTTCAGTAAAGTCCTCTATACCCACAATTCCCTTCTAGAACCTACTTCTACAACCACTAGCTGTCTCCCACCCCTTCTTTCTTAACCACTAGACTGATAACTATTGCTCTGTGGACCGCTATCTTCTTTGGCAGAAAGACTTGGTGCTAACAGCAACAGCCACATAGAGTTTTTAGAACAGGAATAATTGAGCATGATTTCTTCATATTTTTGACTGTGTGTGTGTGTGTGTGTGTGTGTGTGTATGTATAGAAACAATACATATAAATATATATCTATGAACAGATAATATTCATAGTATATTAATGTAATACAAAGCAAAAAGGATTATAAAAGCTACAGATGGAATGCTCTTAAAAAGGGATCAATTATTTTGTAGTTCTCTGCAGTAATTTGCAAGAGCCTCCTTTGGAAGAGCCCCCAGAGAAATGCTGCCTGATATAAAAACCTCAATGCTTATAAATGATCATGCAGTGAAGGTATAAGAGAACTGGGCTGGACAAAATGGGTGGGGCTGGTTAATTTCCACCAATCCTGTCTTACTGTATGGAGGCATAAAGTGGGCTATTCTAGGAGCCAGCAACTTTTTCATTGGTGTGGAGGTGTATGGTGGGAGATGAAAAAGGCACAAATTGGGCAGTGCCATGGAATGATGGATTATGTGGCATTCAAGTAAGAAGTTACATCCAGCAGTATGTGGAAACTGTAAAACAAGACATGATGTGCACATGAGTCCTGGAGGTGAAGATGAGGTTAGGTCTGAAGTGTTCAGCACGAGACAGGGGTCTACTATTGTGGAGTTTCAGCTAAGGGCGCTGGGTGCCTCACATGGCTGCAGAAACACCAAGGTACAGCCAGCACCATGAGATAGGGTGGGTCTAAACTCTGCTTAGCTGAGTTGGGTTACAGAAGTAGGTTGAAAAGTTGGAAGTAGTTAGGCAGGCCTGGGAAGATTGGTGCATTGTCACCTATTTTCTCACATGAGAGATTAATCTTTGCTATAAATTATTCATAATTATTCTTGAGCAAATAACAATATTTCTTAGTGGGTATTGGAAGGTCTGCAAGGCAAGATCCTCCTATTTCTCCATGGCTGTATCTCACTCATTCTTGTTCCTTGCCGATTCTGGTCCTCATTCTACTCATATGGAACAGAATTGATAAGCCACAAAAGCTTGTATAAGATGTAACTTCATCAGAATATCCTTCTTGCAAAAGATCTGGAACTGTATTTAATCTGCCAAGGTAATAGGTTTAAGTAAAACACGGCTGACTTATCCAGCCCACTAAGCTATTATATTTGCATTTTATATTGAACATGCCTCTAATATTCTCTTTGTTAGATGAAATTGACATTTCCATATGATGGTAAATGCTAAATTGTGAATAGCTTTCATCAGGGTTTTGCTTCAGTAATTCCATCAGTCTGTAGGTGTAGAAAAAGATCACAATGAATACATGTAACCATCCAACACAATGCTTTTTGAAGTATGATCTGTTCAGTGGGTTAATTTGGATTTATGCAACATCTCACTTATCCAGAATCCAACCATTCAGCAGCTACCTTACTTACCTGGACTTAATTGAAAATAAAAGCCCTATGAAAGACAAGAGTTGTTGCTGAAGTGACATGTATGGAAGTCCCTCAAACATTCAGTCTCAGTTGGATGTGAGGTCCCCTCCAAGTACCAAATTTGAATGGTACACTGATGGCTAGGAGCTCTCTGAGGTAATGGAATCATGTAAGGCTCCCCTCCCCTGAAAGGAATGGCTGTGCAAACAGAAGATGAGCTCTTAGATCTTTTATAGCATGGGATACTCATGAAGGCAATCTTGGGTGTGTTGGCTCCGTGAGGAATGGGAAATGGCACCACTGGTCCAATAATGGTGTGTCTAAATCTGAAATGCTTGGTTTCTAGGACATCTCTTTAATTCAGCTGCCACTTCTTTAGAGGATACATGACAATATCTGAATTGAGAAGTGGAAAACAGAGAGCTCCAGGACTTTGCCAGGCAACAATGCCTGTAACTTAGCTGCAGCATTCAGAGAGACCTAGTTTCACACAGAACCTTTTTGAGTGGTGGTATATGGGAGCCAGAAGCACTTGGGGATCAAGGCACCTGAGTGCAGAACAAAAGTCAAAAATTTCAACCTGAAGTAGACATGGGTGCTCATGCCTTATCATTCCCAGCTTTAGCAGATTCCCCTTAGTGACTGGCATAGTGATGTGGGATATTCCCAGCTTTGGAAGGAAAAGCTGGCAAACAAGATTGCCACCAGCTTTGGGAATGACTAGAAGAAGTGATTTTGCTTGGATAGCAGCCATATACCCTCATAAGCATCTGTGACAGTGGCAGGATGAAGCATACTCACAAAGCCTGAAATGCAGCAGAGGACTCAGAGATTAGGAGGGACACATGACATACCCCCAATTGGATTACCTCCTAAAATACCTAAGGGACATTTTGAGTGAGATTAGAGGTTCTACAGTTATAGGTGGATGTCAAAGTCACACACAACAACATGGCCCTAGTTCAACACTGGCATGACCTGAAACTGTTTATCTCAGCACCCTAAACTTGGAAACTCTGTGAACAAAGGATGGATATCAGAAACATGACACCAGAGGTGGTCAAACTCTATTATCCTGCACATGAGAACTGACTCAGAAGCTTCTGTCTCCATTTCCCCCAAAGCTAATAGCAGTTACTACTTGTTCTTTAAGTGTTGATTTACTCATCTTTTTCTTCTAGTGAGCTGTAAGCTCATTGAAGAAAGGGACTGTATTTTATTCATCTATAGATTCCCTGACTCACATTGTGTCAGGAAAAAACAGACATTGAATCAATGTTTGTTGGATGGATAGATAAATATGTGAGTAAATCAAGAGATGTCACAAATGAGATGGCCATCTGCAATTAGATTATGTAAATAAATGAGGATTGTATCCCAGAACATTGTGTGGAAAGAAGCAGAAGATCCCAATGAAACCCCTACAAGGCTGAAGTGAATTCAGGGGAATATATATAGTCCAAAGCTGGCTACTATATGGGCTCTTTCAGTACTTCCTGGAACCTCACTAGATTGTAGTCCCTAGTCATGACCTAAGTGTTCCAAAACAGGTCAACAGAACTCTGCAATGATCAGAAAGGGTGTCAGTCCATACATAATATTTTAAGGTTTTGATAAAGAAGTAAAAGAGTAAGAGAAGTAAGGGTCCTACAAGATGAGAAGGAATGGCAGGTGAATGTGTGCTGTCTCTAGATCCATAGACTTCAAGAGGGTTGGGTTGTTGGTGTTGGACCATGACTGGATATGCTCCAGTAGGGTATGGGCCTCAGGCAGCTGTGGGTGGCAGACACAGCAAAAGACCACTTCCCTGCCTCCTTCCCTGAGAATGTAGTGAGAAGATCCACTCCTCTATGTGCAGTCCTAGGCTTCTCAGCCAAGGTTTTGCAGTAATGGTTCTGGTGAAGGTGGCACCTTGGCCAGATGACCTTCAATAGCTGATAGGTGGTCATTTGTCTGTTGATTCCAAGCCCCAGAGTCATTATATTCTAGGAGGGAGCTGATCCACGGTGGTCCATGGAGGTCCCAGAAGTCAAGTGTCCTGAATATCAGGGCCTGTTGGTGATCATTGGGCTCTGACTTCCTCCTCACAGCCAGGGGCTTGTAGGAAGGAGGCTTAACTAAAGAAGGGCTCCTAAGTCACAGATTTATGAGTTTGTGTTGGCAAGCAAGATTTCTCCAGCTATGTTTGGAGCTTTGAGCTTTGAGCACAGGGCTCTGAGGCAAATGGATTAGGAATACAGAATCCAGGCTGATTGGCTCCTTAAGTAGCCAGCTGGGTCACTGCCACCCATTGAGCCCTGAGATGCTGTGGGTGGTGGAAGGCTTTAGCAGCTTCATTATGCTTCCAACAGCAGGGTGGGGGGTGTTTCCTTGCCATCCAGATCTCTTGATTAATCTATACTTACTGTAAATTCTACCTTATTTATTTAAGAGAGAGAGCCAGAGAGCAAGAAAGCCATAGCAACACATTTTCCTTTTAAATGCTTGTATTTATTTAAGTGCATTTTAAAAAGTAATCTCTATACCCAACATGGGGCTTGAACTCATGACCTCAAGGTTAAGAGTCACAAGCTCTTCCAACTGAGCCAGCCAGGGGTTTCTAAATGCTTGTATTTTAAAACAAATCTATATACTCTTTAGGTATGACATTCTTAAAATAAGCAGCAATTTGAGGCATACTTTTCTACTCTTAGAACTTGCAATGCCTTCAGTTCCTAGAAATTGGGTTTTACACAAAGCAGTAATCCCAAAATGGTTCTCCTTTGTTCTTGACTAGTTAAGAAACTGAGGGTTATAGACATTTTCATGATATAATATTTAACATTTTCAGAATGGAAAGATCCCTTTATACTAAATTGACATATATGCATATTTGCTTCAAGTTTTCCATTCACAAAATGTAAGTTTGTCTGTATGTGTGTGTGCGCGCACACGTGCGCATGTATGTATTTATATTTAATAGTCTGTGTATATATGTACATGTGTGTTTTTGTGGGTGCACACATATTTATGTATGCTGTGTATATAATGTGTCTGTGTGTGTATATTTATATACGGCGTGTGTGTGTGTGTGTGTGTGTGTGTATGTGGTGTGGGTCAAGGGAGGCTATAATAGGCATCTTCTTCATGTGGAGTGTACACTAGAATGAAGTGTCTACATTTTTGGATCATCTAAGGATAAAGATCTTGCATTTCATCCTTATATTGAAACAAAGCTTTTTTTTTAAAAAACGCTGAAAACTACAGGTTTTATTCCAAAAGATTAAGTAGAATAGTACTTTAAAAATAATTTTAGTCATTTAAATTGGTGGCCCTGAAAAAATCCCCATCCATGGTTTGAATCTATTCTGTAGCCCAGAGCCCAAAGTGTTTCATTAGATTGAGAATTGGATACAATTTCATTTACTTTAAGCTTTTGCTGCTCAGAATTTTGTTCTTCAGGGACGAGCTAACAAGTGTCGATGGCCATGTTGGCCTCAATAATAGATCTCCTTTTCTTGAATGATCTGCTTCAGTTGCATTATTATCATTTCAAGATGGCCTTGTACTTACAGACACATTCTCAGTGAACATATCAAGAATGCTGATATTTCCTCTATGTGGTTTGCCTCTCCAGTTAGTAACTTTGTTTAGAGAAAACATCCTTACTTATTTTCCACAAAGCCACTTGCAAAAGAGAGGATCTCTAACGAATTCTCTTCCATACCGTATTCTTGCTATTACTAAAGAAGACTTTGTCCTATAAACTATACTGAGATTTAAAAAAATGAAGCATAAATTAATAACAATTTTGTTGTCTGACAAATCAGTAAGAAAAAGACAGATAACCCACTAGAAAATGGGCAGGTGACTAGAATAGAGACTTCACACACAAAAAGAAATCCAAATGGCCAGTCAGTGCTCAGACTCATTGGAATTAAGGAAATGCAAAATAAACTACAATGAGAAACACCTACACACCCCTGGCTTGGCAAAAAATGAAGTGTGATAATAACAAGTACTGACGTGAGTGCAAAGAACAATGGGACACTCATACACTGCTGGTGGGATTGTAAAGATACAAGTTTGGAAAATAGTTTTGCATTAATTAGTAAATCTGGAGAGATGTATTCCCCTTGACTTCCCCCCAAAATCCCTTCCAATAACTTAAAGCAGTGGCTCTCAAAGTATGGTTCCTATTCTCGGCTCGTAGCATCAGCATCACCTAGAAGCTTCTTAGAAATGTAAACTCTCAAATGCAACCCCAGTTTCACTGAATCAGATACTCTGAGGGTGGACACTTGTCATTCATGAGCCATCTGAGTGATGGTCATGAGCTTTCAAGTAGAAGAAGCACCACGTGAGAGAAATCTGTGAGTGTGGGCACAGGATACATTACAAAAATGTATCCACATATCCATCAACAGGAATACTTTGCCTTATATTTATACAATGGAATATTATACTATAATAAAAATGAATGTGTTCCATGGATAAAACTTAGAGTAACTATATTGAAGAAAAGAAGCAAGACACAAATGAGAAATAAAAACCTGAAAAAAAAGAAATGAATTGATTACCATAAAATCCAGGAAAATGGTTATCAATGTTGGAGAAGGAAGTATGATCAACAAGGAGCTTGTAGTGGGGCTGGAGTTTATGAGGGGCTGGCAATGTTCCCTGTTTTGACCTGGTAGGTGATTATATCTTCCTTTTCTTTATGATTATACTATAAATTATATATATGTGCTCTTCTAAATATATGTTACATTTTACAGTAAAAATAAATTTTTGTGTCTACCAAAGCTTTCAGTGTTGCTACCAAAATCAAATTTAACCAAATTATAACCTGCCTACCTTTGTAAGTCTGTTTGATTCTCCTTCCCATTATAAGCTCTTCCACAGCATCACAACTTAAGTTCTTTTTGTTTTGTTTTGTTTTTCTCTTCCAGTAGGGGAAAGAGAGTTGGGGACAGACTCAAAGATGATCATTTACATCAGCCAGAGTCATTATCCCTTCTCCCTAAATGTGTGAAGGAGTCAAAAAGCAACTAGGCTTCTCAGTAAGTGAGGCTGCTATCACCCACGTGATCCAATGTTCTGCTGCCACTTGTGACTTTGTTCTTTATTTGGAAATTTCTTTAGTGATCGTTATTAGAGTGGATTCATACACAGTTAGATGGGAAGAAATAACGCATTAGTTCTTCCATATAGTGATAATACAGATGCTGGTTGGATAATATTTGAGTTGTCTGAGTTTAAAGCAGAAGGCACTTCTCAAACAATTTTGAAGTCAGATCCTTATTTTTCTTTGGTTTCAATTAAGACAGGTGTACTTTTGCCACAGATCTAGGATGACTGAAATGATAGCTATTTACCCTACATGGATAATATCATTCTTTTGTCAATAGTAATGATCATTTGAGTACTAACACTTAAAAATATAGCTATATATTATGATACAACATACCAAGCACAGTGTTTGCACAGAGTAGGTGCTCAATGAATACTAAACTTATATAAGCAGATTTGTCATATAAAAACATATCTTAAATAAAAGTATTATTACAAATTGCTATATATTTTAGCTGTCTAAGTTTTCTGGTGTGTGTGTTTACTTTATTACTGTGTGAATATATATATGGCATAAAATTTGCCATTTTTGCTGTACAATTCAATAGCATTAGTTATATTCACAATGCAACCATGTAGCCACCCGGTTTTCACCCTCCTTTTAATGCCTTTGTTGGAATTGACTTTGATATTTTGAATTGCTTTCTTAAAACTTCCTCTAATATAGCTGCTCCCTCTTTTTACACTTTATCTTTTGCCATCTTTGCCATGTCCGAGGTCTCATTTACAGCCTGAATCATGTGCGTTATCTTATATGTGGGGGACCAGATTTTTGTGTCAACAGGACTTTCTTTCCTTCTTCAGCATAGCACGGCTTACAGGTGTCCAATAGTGGAAGCTGTTACATTAAACTATGGAGAGTTAAAACTAAAAAAAAAAAAATCCATTCTTACTACGAAAATGTAGACTCTTGGTTTCAGGATCCTTTGGGACCCATCATGGGTTATCTAAAGTACCAAAAATTATTAGCCTGATGTCTTAGTGGAAGTACTCAGGATATTAATTCACCAGTTGTATATAATTCCCAAGTTAGTCTCTCGTGCCAAACAGTGACTAATTAAGCTGTGGATAATGTCATGCAGCAAGCGTGATAAAACAATAATGATGGTGACAATAACAATAGCTAACACTGAGTGCTGTTAGATGCCAAGCATGGTTCTAAGGCTGTTACGTGCATTATCTTAGGTAGTCATCATAATAATCCTATGGCATATATACAGTCATTACCCTTTTTTATAGATGAAGAAACCAAGATTCAGAGAGGTAAATTATATGTGCAAAAGTTATAGCATTTGAACCCAAGCAGATGGATCCCAGAGCCTTGCTCTCAGTCACCATAATGTGATCCCTATTTAAGAGTCAAACCCAAAAGAATGCTTAATTCTCATGTCCCTTATAGGAGGCTAGTTACTCCAGGTGAAAACATACAGAAATAGATTAGGAACAAGAATCTCACACACACACACACACACACACACACACACACACACACCTTTATTTCTTTGGGAGGGGGGGATCAGTGAGAGGTGGAGCACACAGCTGGGAGAATTAACCTGTTAGTAATCAGTTACTAATAAGTGCTAAAAGAAAGGCATTTGGAGAAAAATATCATGGCATGTTAGTTGGGGGGAGATTATTTTTAGCTACTAGGCAGGAAGGAGTTGAGTATACAATATAGAGCCATCAAAGATTTTCAGCACAAAAGGAATATAATGAATGCTATGCTTTTAGGAAAATAAAACTGCCATCAGTGGCTATTATGGCCTGGAAGGAGAAGAGACTCAAGGTGGAAAGGCCAAATTAGAGGTGCCTATAGGAACCCACAGGACAGGTAGGGAGGGCTAGAATGAGGGCAGTGACCATGGGCATGGAAAGATTGGGAGAGACTCTGTGGAGGAAGGCCAGAGCGGTGGATATGATGGGTCAAGTACTCTACAAGATTCCAATCAAAATGAGTGACAGAATGGGGTGTCATTAAGAGAAACAGAAAAGCTGGGAGAAGAGCATATGGGAGGAAAGGACAGGCACAGAATTTGAAGCTCTGGCAAGATGCATAGGGATGCTGTTGAGGAATTTAAGTTTGAGGTGGATGTTAGAGTGGGGACCTAGAGCTTCTACAGAGTCTGGAGAGTCAAAATCATGGAAATGAAGGAGAATGTCAAGGGAAAATAGAGTCAAATCAAGAGTGTTAAAGACAGAATCCTGGGGGAACATTTACATTTAGAGGCAATAAGTAGTCAGAAAGCATAAAGCTAGATAGAAGAGTTGAGAGCAGCAAAGCCAAGGGAGGAAGACATCTGGAGAGTGAGGGGGTAAGATACAAGGTGAAAGGTCATAGAAGGCACAACACAAGATGAGGCATTGAGTTTGGCAATAAAGACTTGTAAATAAGTAGCTTCATTTGAGTAGTGGGGGACAAAGGGGTTTAGGGGATGAGTGTCTGGTGAGAAAGGGGAGGACACATCAAGTGTGGACACATGTCCCATGAGGTTTGCAGATGAGGCAAGGAGAGATACATGAGTATAGTTCAAAGTAGTGGAAGGATCAGGGGAAAGTGGTTTAGGATAAAAAAGCCAATGTTCAGGGACTAAGGGGAAGAATTCAGTGGAGCAGAGAGAAAGAAAATGCATGAGAGAATGAGAGAGAGAATGAGAGAAAGAATGAGAGAGAGGGGAGGGAGGGAGGGAGGGAGGGAGAGAGAGAGAAAGAAAGAGAGAAGAGAGAACTGGCATAGCCAGACTAGGCAGGCAGAAAGCAAGTGAGAGACCAAAGAGAGGGATTCATTGGACAGGAGAAGAGTCTTTCTTCCTCCAACACTTAAAGAAAGGAGAAGAGGATGAAGAAAGCTGGTGATGTGAAGACCTGAAAGGGAGAGCACTTAGGGAGCTTATGGAGGAAGGCCACTCAGAAAAGATCGAGAGAGTGGGCAGTATGGAAGTACTTGATCAAAATGCAACAGAGTTCCAATAAACACAGTGAGAAGTGTGGCATGGAGTCAACATGAGAAGGACAGTGAAAGCTACTGGGGGAAATGAGGGCCACCTGATGTTGGATGACACATAACAGTGGATCAAATGGCTCAGTTCTATGACTTTTTAAAAACGGAATTGGACAGGCAGGGAGCATATATGTAGGAGCAGCAGACAGTGGAATTCACTCTGGTTTTGGAGTTAGAATAGGAGTCCAACTAAGGGATATGGGGTCAAAGTCACTAATGTCTAGATAGAAAGGCCAGAGGACTGAGAGAAAAACATTGCTTCATATGGTGGCCCTGGAGGATCAGCTATCCTTTTAAGATAACCTGTTTTGGAAGCATAGCTGACTGACAACCTCCAGTAGTCTTGGCACCTCTGGTTTCCCTCAGTGTTCATCCCAGGCCAGGTTGCTTCCAGGCTGCTCCAGTGAGGACTAAAGCTAGTAGAGGTAATAAATTGGGCCATCCTTCCCCATGTTGGACTCCTCTCACAGTTAAGTTTGCTCATGGACTCTTCATTGGCTTGGTTGAGATTTTTCTCCAATTTTCTCTGAAGTCTGAGGTTCTTCCTATATAAACCCTCCTGCCATCTCTCCTTCTATAGGTATTAGAACTGCCTGGCAGTTTGAAGACTCTCCCAACCTGACTCCCTCTCCCTTTTTGCTTCCCAGGAATTTCCCCCAATAAACCTCTCACATGTCTAATTCTATTTTTGCTTCTGCTTTTTTGGAAGTCCTGAAGGGACACACTTGGGCTTGCTATTATTACTGGAGGACCTAGTGAACGGAAGATGTAGATAATGAGGTGACTGCAAAGACATGAAGATGATGTTCATGCAATTCCTTTTTGAATTATAGAGTCACAGGAAGATGCAAAGATAGTACAGAGATTTCCACTATACCCTTCACACTGCTTTCTCCAATGGTAACATCTTATATTTTAAAACCAAGAAATTGATATTGATATAATATTGTTAACAAGTTCATATGATTTGGGGTAATCTGTTTCTCATTATGTTCTTGTCCACATCATAGATAAATTGATCTCATCTTCTTTGCAAAAGGCCACTTAAGTAACAGTTCCTTCCAAGTCAACCAGCTCTATAACTGCAAGGTTTGTAAGATGAATAAATAAAGTCATTAGGTGGAGAAACAAATAGGAAATGACATATGTCCATTGAGGAGAGAGCTTCCCATCCATCCAATCATCCATCCGTCTGTCCATCCATCCATCCATCCATCCATCCATCCATCCATCCATCCATCCATCCATGTTTGCTAAGCTCTTCCTAAGTGTCAGGAACTATACGCTGCATCTACTGCATTAGGATGCTGATATCAAAATGGTAGCAGCAGCTACCACACCTGCTTAAATTAAGATTCAGTGAGGAACCCGGATATATAGTAGTTTTGTAGGCAAAAGATATCCAGATCTGCCCTGTGATCATTTAAACCTAGGCAGTAATTCAACTGGTAGCAACCGTATGCTCAACAGCCAGGATCATGCCTTTTTATGAGTCATTGTAAAGCACAAAGTGCATTGACATATACTTCATAAATGCTAAATAATAACAAGTCAGTGAACCTAGAAGTATTGGATTCAGTATTCGAAACATTAAATTCAAGTTATGCTGTTCTAGAAGCAAGGCAAACAAATAAATCAACCCCAAATCAAATAAAGCCCACATCCATCCCTGGCCAGCAGTGGGTGTTGTCTGGAACGCTCGTTATGGGCGAGTAGTTCTCTCATGAAGGAGCACTTGTTAGTACTTTACCTGACATATCACATACAATGCTTGCCTGTGATTTGGGAGGAGAGTTTTATATCTGATCCACAGAAGACAACAGCAACACTGTTCTTAAAGCTCCACTTCCCTTTATTTGATGCCAGAAAATAATATCTGCTGAAGCTCTAGAGAAGAGCAATAGTCACCCCAGTGAGCAATTAGACTGATCCTGGTGGGAAGTCTCTGTAGACAGTATTGGGAGACTCTGTATGTATTTCAAAGCCGGGATTTAGTTTTCCTTTAAGATATAAGTCTCTTTATGGCTGCCTGTGACTCCTTGATGGTTTAGGTACACAATCTAGAAAACATGAAATGCTATGGATGCTATATTGGCAACTGAATTGGACTACAGCAGAGTTGAATGCTTTTCTGATCCACAGTTCAGAGCCCTGAGCGGGGTCTGCTGCTGTCTGATTTGGGATCTCTGGACACAGTCTTTTCTCTCTAGAAGTGTGCCATCTTGGTTCCACATGCAAACATCATTTACCTCCATCTACCTCCCTTTAGTCATTTCATATTGCTGACATCCTTGGGAGCAAAGCCCAAACTTCCATAGCAAAAGACTGATGGCAAAGCCATTGTAAAATGAAGAGGCAATAACTATGACATCTCTGGGAGTATAACACACACTAATGAGGTCACATTCTGAACAGAGTCTAGAGGAGATTCTATCCTTTAATGGTCATTTCCAAAAGGATTTTACTCTCATTCAATTGCAGCCAAGGGGAATAGAGCCAAAGACACCTAGACCTGGCCAATGAAGTGTTGAGAGGAGGACTGAGCCAAAGAGGAAAGTACAGAGCCAAGAAACAAAAGGTAAAAAACAAACAAACAAAAAACCCCAAAACCCATTAGATGCCGACTTTGTTAATTCTTTTATGAATACAAGTGATTCTAGGTAGTTGCTGCCTGGCCCAGACCCAACTCGTCATATCTCACAGAACTAAATGCACATGTAAATAAAATGATGCTTACAGTGGTTAGGAAAGTGGTTCTCAAATATTACTGTGCATCCAGTTTACCTGGGGATTTTGTTAACAGGCCGATTATTGTTCTTCAGTCTCAGAGATTCTGACTTGGTAGGTCTGGGATGGGACTTGAAAAATGTACATTTTAGCAAGTACTCCAGTGATAGAGGCAGATGTATTGCCCATCATATATTAGAAGTCATTGCTTTAAATCATTGCCTTTCAATCTCCCTGAAGGTGTGATATTAAGAAGTTTAGAGAAATATTTTCCAAGTGATCCAGCCCAACCCTCTTATTTTCCAGATGAAGAAACTGAGGGCTTAGGTAACCTTCTCAAGGTCACTAAGCCAGTTCAAGGTGGAAAGTCAGGACTAGAAGCAAAATCTAGCCACAGTGCCTTTTGCATTTACTATACCATTTGGTTTGCTGAAACATCTCTCATTCAAATCCTGTTGGATATATATGCACATAAGTAGAAACTATAATATGTATGGATTAGTTTTTAAATTTTTATATTCTTTGAAGCAATTGGTGAGAGCTTCAGTGTTTTCAAAGCAAACATTCAGAAAGAAATGGTACTTACCCTCTCTAAAGTCAATGAAAAAGATGATAGAACGGACTCAAAGTTGTCCTCTGAACAACCACAATGTCTGGGTACCCCCAACTCAGTGCCTGGGATAAAACAAAAAGTAAACAGCTGCAAGAAATTGTATTTACATCTGATGCTGCATTAAAATAATAGGTACTTTGCATAAGCTGTATTAGAATCAAATCAGATTTAAGTATCATAATTATGCTCTTCATCTTTAGGTTAATTTCTCACTTTACTTTGTGTGGATATGGTCAGTTTAAGCTGAAAGGTTTCGTGTCTCAGGAAATTCCAGAGCTGTCTTGATGAGGGTCACCGGAAGACTAGTCCACAGTAGTTAGAGGACCCGTCTAATATGGGCTATAGAGCTCTGAGAACTTCATACTCACTTCTTTTCTAGTTCTTCTCTTTATATATGAAAGTGAAAACCGAGTAGACCCTCATTACAAATGAATGGGGAATCAGTGAAGTTATTCCAAGAATAGTGATTAGGTCTTCACAATTTAAGAAGGTGCTCTCATTCATGGGCTCACTTATTCATTCATTCATGCATTCAGTATTTATGAAGACTTTTATATGTCAGGCAGTTATTCTGCTCAGTAGTGTATTTTTACCCAATGTGAAGCTTATTGACTAGAAGAAGGGTAAATCTGGTCACCAGTTACTCAAGTTAGTTTTTTAAAAATGTTTATTTATTTATTTTGAGAGAAAGAAAGCACAAGAACGAGTGTGGGAGGGGCAGAGAGAGACAGAGAGAGAGAATCCCAAGCAGGCTCCACACTATCAGCACAGAGCCCAGCTCAGGGCTGCATCCCAGGAACTGTGAGATCATAACCTGAGCCAAAATTGAGAGTTGGATGCTTAATGGACTGAGCCACCTAGGTGTCCTCAAGTCATTTAATAGAAAGGCCATGGGTTGTGGAAGCAAGAGCACTCAACTGGGAGTCAAAAGGGCCATTTCAAATTTGGGGCCATTCTGACAATAGCAGAGTTTCTAAACTTCAACATTACTGAGATTGGGAGCCAAATAATTCTTTGCTGTGGGGAGAGCTATCCTGTGCATGATAGGAAGTGCCTTGTAGGATGCCACTAGTGTCTCCTACTTGTGGCAATCAGACATGTCTCCAGACATTGCCATTGCCATTGCCAAATGTCCCTTTTTGGGGAGGCAAAATTGTCCCCAGTTGAGAATCACTTGATACAGTAATAGCTACTAGTTTTGAGCACATATTAGGGCATTATGGTAGAGCTTTATATATACCACAGTTAGTCTTGAAACTATCATTTCTTTTTTTTTCTGTTTTTTTTAAATTTATTTTTGAGAGTCAGAGACAGACAGCACAAGCAGGGGAGGGTGAGAGAGAGAGAGAGAGAGGAGAGAGCAAGAGAGAGAGATAAAGAATCCAAAGACAGGCTCCAGGCTCTGAGCCAGCTATCAGCACAGAGCCTGATGCAGGGCTTAAACCCACGAACCATGAGGTCATGACCTGAGCCAAAGTCGGATGTCCAACTGACTGAGCCACCCAGGTGCCCGAAACTAGCATTTCAAAGTAAGCAATACTATCTCCATTTTACACATAGTGAAATTGAAGTCCACAGATGTGAAGGAAACTGCACGATATTATACAACAGGTAAGTGTTAGAGATGTGAATCCAGAACTTTGAACCTTAAAGCTCATGTTCATTGTTCCCTACATTTTTTCTTTTAAACCATTTTAACCATTCAAAATATTAAAGAGAATAATCTAATAAATACCTACATACCTAGCACTCCAAATTTAACAAATGCTAATATTTTTTTTTGCCATAGCTGTTTTATATCTTTTTTTGGCAATAAAGTGTTAAAAACACATATAAATCTCCCTTTTAGACATTTTCACTCCTGTTCTTCTCACTACCTTTCCCCAAATAACAATTCTACTGAACCATAGCCTCCCTGGGAAAAGACTGTATACTGGTTTTCCATGGATGAATGTTCACAAGCTACATACAGCACTCCAAAAAATGCACAGAAAGAGTACACCTTCTTCTGCAATTTGCTTTCTTTACTCAACATTATGTTTTATCGTTCTAATACTTTTATTTTAAAAACAGTATTGGAGGGAATAGGCCACTATGTGCTCAACCATTCTCCCCTTGGTGGGCATTTAGTTTGTCTCCCAGTTTTTGCTATCACCAGCTGCATGGCTAGAAGCACAACTGTGTGCGTGTGTGTTTTTCCAGGACACACATCTCAAAATGGGATTGCTGGGTCGCAGGCTGTGCACATCTTCAACTTTATTAAATATTGCCAAATTGCTCTACAAAATGATTGCACTAAATTACACTCCCTCCAACAGACTGTAAGAGTTTTCATTTCTTTACATTACTGCCAATGCTCAGTATTTTCAAACTTTATGTTTGCCAGCTTGATTAGGGTGAAATAGCATATAATTATTATTTCAAAACCTTCTGTTCTTAACCACTCCTCTTACTGTCTACGCTGCTGGAAGCTTCAGTTATGTAAAATGGAGAAAATACCTTTGCCTATTTGTATGAGTAGTAATACATTCTTCTGGTGCAGTGTGTGAATGTCTTTTTTTGTAAGTATCAAGTGTCATTTTTGTACATAGCTGGTGGTGGGAGAGAATATTTGTAGTTTCTCTAGCAGGCAGTTTGACATAACGTATCAAAATTTCAAATGCACATATATTTTCTTTTATAAAAAAAATCTCAAAATTAGAGAAAACTCACAAAAATAGTGAAAATCTCACAGAATTACTGTGACCAGATGGTCAAAATGTTAATACTTTATAATATTTGCATTTTAATTTTCAATCTCTTTCTCCTTCTCTTCCTTCCTCCTCCTCTTTCTTTCTGTACATATCTATGTCTATACACATCTATTTGTAAATGTACATACATACATTGTTTAACCATTGAATTGTAAATGTACAACCCGTTGTTTAACCACTGAAAAATTGTCAAAATCAGAAAATGAGCACCAACATAATATTATTATATAACCCACATATCTTATTCAAATTTTATCTACTCTCCAACAAATGTCCTTCAGAGTAAAATATTTTCTTCCTCTTCCAGGATCCAATTTAAAGTCATTTGTTGTACTTAGTTGTTATGTCTCCTTAGTCTCACTGAAGATGGACTAATTCTTCAGTTTTTGTAGTCTTTCAGAGTATTTTTGAAAAGTATTGATCAGTTCTGTAGAATATCCCTCATTTTGGGGTTATCTGATGTTTCCTCATAATTAGATAGAGGGTATGCATTTTTGGCAAAAATACCACAGAAGTGATGTTGTGCCCTTCCTCAGTGTATCACGGAAGTACTCACTTGATGTCAGTTTGCCCAATTACTGGTGATGTTATTTTGATCACTTGGTAATGGTGGTATCTGCCAAGTTCCTGTTTTTCCCTTAAAATTTTTTTAATGTTCATTTATTTTTTCTTCCATGTGAGTAGGGGAGGGGCAGAAAGAGGGAGAGACACAAAATCCAAGGCAGGTTCCAGGTGCTGAGCTGTTAGTAAAGAGGCCAATGTGGGGCTCAAACCCACGAACTGTGAGATCATGACCTGAGCTGAAGTTGGACTCTCAACTGACGGAGCCACTCAGGCACCTTGCTGGTTTTCCCTTTGTAATTATCTTTTGGGGAGATATTTTGTGACTATAGATATATTCAATTTCTATCAGGATGGACTCCTAGATTTAGTAAATTGATTTGGGTTATAAACCTTATTTATTTGATGTCCAAATTATTTCATGGTTGGTCAGTGAACACTCATTCAAGCCTACTTTTGTGTTCTTTTTACTACATCCCCATTATTCGTTAGCACTTCCTACTTTCTGGTACTGTAAGCTGTCCCAGGTTCAACTCATTCCCACCCAGATCCTGTCCTGGAATTGACCATTTTCTAAGGAGCCCTGGTTCCTCTGAGTAGAGAATGGTATTTAGAAACCAAGATATGGGTGCTAGGTGTGTTCTTTGTTACAGGTGCACCTAACTTTGAACCTAGTGATTTCTCCTTCAGAAATTCCTGCAACAAGTATAAAATCATTAATTGCAGCATTATATAGAATAGCAAAAGGCTAGACATAAGCTAAAGGTTCATCAATAGGGTCAAATAAATTATGAGTCCATATAATTGAACACTATACATCCATAAAAGATTGAGAAATTATTTCCAAAATAGATTAAATTAAAAAATCAATTTATAGAACTATGTATCCAGTGTATTACTATTTACGTACCAATATATACAATACATATATTGTATATGTATATGTGCTTGCTAATGAATACATAAAAAAAGCTCTGGAAAAGCTTACAAACTGCAAAAAACATTGACTGTGGATAAAAGAACTGAACTATTTGGGAAATAGAGGGAAGAAGGTTTTCATTATAAACTTTCTTGTACCATTTAAATTTGAGACCATATGAAGCATTAAAAAATACTATAAAACATTAAACAATGTACCATTTTAATGTAAAGTATTTATTACTATTTCAAGTATCAAAAGAGGAAATCTGTTTTCTGAGACAAGAGTCTATCTAAAAGCACAAGTGCAATTGGATAATTATTTCTTAGTATAAATAAAAATAGTCTTATACTTTTATGATTTAACCTCTTCATCTGTGATATAGGTACAACACTATTAACCTAGAAGCTAGAGGAAAGTAAAGTAAAGCAAGAGTGAAAACAAAAAGTGCCAAGCTACTATGAATGTTTGTCATGACCTAGTCTCACATTTATGATTTTAATAAATACTTGTTGAATACAAGAATGGATGGATAAAGTTATAAGAGAAGGAAGATGGGAGGAGACTTACATTTCCCCACTTGAGTTTCAGAAAAAGAATTTTTAAAAGCACAGGAATACATTAAGGAGCAGTCCTAAGGTGGATAATCTTTAATGCACTGTAGTTCACTACTTCAGTAATGCTTCAGGCACACAGCCCACCAGGTAAGACCACAGATTTTGGAGTCAGGGAGCTGTGTCCATAGTCTGGCTCTGCCACACTAGCTCTGTGACCCGGAGCAACTTATTTAACCAATTTGTGTCTTGTTTTCTATCCCATAAAATGGGACTTCTAGGGTACCTGTGAGGACTACATGAGTTATTACATGTAAATCACTTAAAACTGTGCCAACTCAAGGCAATCACCCAACAAATATAAGCTATAATTTGTTTTCATCTTTACTTCATTATGGTAAGACCACTTAATATGAGATCTACTCTCAGCAAAATTTTACATGTACAGTACAGAATCATTAGCTATAGTTACAATGCAGTACAGCAGATCTCTAGAAACTATTCATTTTTTTTTCAATTTTTATTTATTTTTGAGAGAGAGAGAGAGAGAGAGGGAGGGAGAGCGAGCGAGCAGAAGTGGGGAAAGGGCAGACAGAGAGGGAGACACAGAATCTGAAGCAGGCTCCAGGCTCTGAACTGTCCGCCCAGAGCCTGATGCAGGAGCCTGAACTCACAAACTGATAGATCAGGACCTGAGCTGAAGTCAGACACTTAACTGACCGAGCCCCTAGAACTTTCCCAACTTGTATAAGTGAAACTTTACACCTGCCAATATGCAAGTCCTCGTGGCAACTCCCATTGTATTCTCTGTTCCTATGAGTGTGATTGGCTTAGATACCTCATATAAGTGGCATCATGCAGTATTTGTTCATCTGAGACTGGCTTATTTCACTTAGCATAATGTCTTCTATATTCATCCATGCTGCTGCATATTGCAGAATTTCCTTTTTAAGGCTAAAGAATGTTCCATTGTGTGTATGAACCACGTTTTCTATATCTACTCATTCAAAAGGACATTTAGTTTGTTTCTCTATCTTGCCTATTGTGAAAAGTGCTCCAGTGAACATGGGGGTGCTGATATATTTTCAGGAACCTGATTTCTTTTGAGTAAATATCCAGAAGAAGGACTGATAGATCAAATGGCAGTTCTATTTTTAATTTTTTTGAGAACTGGTCTACTGTTTTTCTATAAGAGCTGTAAGGTTTTACATTCCCACCAACAGCACACAGCTTTTCTAATTTCTTTACATCTTCCCTGGCACTGCTAAAGTTATAATTCTTGTCGTCATGAAATTTTAGAACAAGAAGAGTCCTCTCTGAGATTATCTAATTCATGTCTCTTATTTTCCAGGTTATGAAAGAAATAAAAATGGGTTTCAAGGATAAAAAGTGGTGGTCCAACGTGGCATAGTCAACCAGAGAAGATTCAACCCTAGCACGTCACTGGTGGGACTGTCAGCTGTGTTAGATTGTACATAACCACAAATTCCTCATAGCCCCTCCCATCAAGTGGACAGGTCTATTTCTCCACTCCTTGAATGTAGTGGAATCAAAGTTGTGTGAGATCCAAGCCTCAGCCTCAAGTGGTCCTGCAATTTCTGCTCTCACTCTCTTGGACACTGCTACTCGATGACAAGGCTTGGGCTAGCTTGTGGGAAGATGAGAGACCACATGGAGTTCAGATGAGAAGTCCCAGTGGAGGCTGTCCTAGACCACCAAGCAGTTGGCCATCTGCCAGGCACATGAGTGAGATGCCCCCTCCCCAGATCATCCAACTCCAGCCAAGCCACCAGCAGACCACAAAAATCAATTGAATTGGTCTAGGCCAACAGAGCTGCCCTAGCTGTCCAGCCATCCCAGCCATCCCATGGAACTGTGAGCCATATAATAAATATTTGATGTTTTAAGCCACTAACTTTTGGAGTGGTCTTTTATACAGCAGAAACTGATAACAAACCAGGGGATGGCCTCTCTTCAATAACACCACATTTATAATTCATCTCTAGGATGTCTGGGTGACCAACTCTGTACCTTGATTAACTACCTCTCTCACCCATGTGTTGTCGGGTCCATGTCCCTTTATTTTCAGTAACATTCTCTACCTCTAGGTGGGATTCTACTGAGGGAGGGGAAGATCCATGTCTCCCAGGGTCATAGACCATAATTCTGCAGCAACAGCAAGAGAGATTGGCACAGGACCCATGGAAGTGCTGTCTGTAGAACCTCCTTACCTCACTTCTTCCTTTGTAGTCTCTAGACTGCTATGCAAACATGCTGTTAAGTTATTCCTGTATGAATAAAAGGGAAAGGACTTAGCTAGTACTGGCTGGGAGTTGCTGGGCAAACAGAGAACACCCTATAAAAATGAAACCCAGGGAGTGATTTTCTGGAGTCATATGATCCCAAACTTTCATTTATCATTCTCCTTTCCTCCCTCATTTCCCTTTTACCTGGCTTTCACTCATAGTACACCCTCACCCTCCATCTCTCTCCCCTCAAGGTGCCTATTTCCATTTCCAGGAATCAATTAAGGGTTTCCTGGTTCCCATTAAATTTCATGCCAGTATCCTTCATCCATTCCCTGTCCTTCCAACTTTAGGGTTTTTTGTTTTTTTTTTTATTTTTCATTTTTCTCCTTTAAGACTTTCCTCCTAACTGCTCTCATAGTTGAAAAAAACACTAGACTTCTGATTAAAGTCCCAAGAGTTTTCTAATCACAGTCTTAGGAAGTTCTGACTCCTCGATTACTAGGAGGCCAAGTGGCAAAGAAGAACCTGGCTTAGGAGACAAGAGTGGAATCAGTTGGGGGCCTGGAAATCATGAGGGGCAGAGAGACTGATGAGAGAGAGTGAGCTACGTACGGTCAGATTGGCTGCTATTCCCTTTTCATTGGGGCTCATTCCCTCGCTTTTTGCTTGGTCCAGGACACAGTATTCAGAATTTTACCATCCTTGAACTGCACGATGATTTTCTGTGAATGGCAAGTTTCTTCACTTGCCATTCTTGGACTCTTGGAATACACTGAGGCACTTTGATCACCCAGGTTAGAAAGTGGTTTTGACCACTCTCATCAGCCTATGGGTTCTTTGGTACTTTTGAAAGGTGATTTAGAGGAGGGATGAGGAAATCTCTGTTTTGTCACCCTGGAAACTCTGGTTCATGACCTTATCAGCCCTTTTGGAATTTCCCTGGTTGGTTTTTTGTGCCATGTGGAGATCTCCCACTTTAATTAAAATTTCTGGGTATTTGTATAAAAATGGTTGCAGTGATAGGACAGGAGGCATCAGAAGGTAGTTTAGGTTCTAGTCCTCATGGGAGTTGAGGTCTGCTGGCCAAAGCACAAATGGCCCTGAAAGGGAAAAACAAGATATCACAGCGACAGTGATATAAGCATAAACAGCCTCTGGGCGTGGGTGTCACATGAGCTTCTTCATTTTCCAGCAGGAATTTCCCAGACCTGAACCACATTCTCAATTGCCTAATAGAAAATGGAGGAAACATGGCAATCAGAGCAGTCAGTTTGGAAACAAACCACTTACTCTTTACAGCAAGGGGACTGAAGTTTTTCAAGAGAAAGATTTAGCTGCTCTTCAATTTATCAAAACGTGACAGGGCAGGGATTACAAATGCAAATATAACCTTTAGGAGCTATAAGCAAAACAGTACAGCTAAACTTGTTTCCCTGCTGCCAACCTGCACTCAGTAGGCAGTTCGGTCCAGATTCCTTTATGGATGCCAGTGTTTTTATAACCCTATCATCACAAATCCTGCTACTGTTTGTTTGGAGGGGGATGTAACTACTACCCACCTTAAAGGATAACTATACTAATGGAGAAAATAAAGGAAAAACTCCTTGAGGTCATATAGGTCATAACGGCAAACTGCCCAAACTGCCCAGGCTGGGTGCTCCCCACACCCACTTCCTTTCCCTACCTCTGCATAGTGATGACCGCAAGTCACCCTACCCCTATACATCCAATCAACTTTAAACACCTCTGCCAGTATGGGTGGGCTTCTTTTAACTTTATAAGCAAACGACCTTTGTTTAGGGCTCAGACGTCTGGAGAATGATCTCCTCTGAGTCCACTGGTGTAAAATAAACCTCTTCCCTTCCAAGATCTCCGAGTGCCACTTGGTTCATCCACCAGTGATCCAGACCAGTTCCCTTTTTGGGACCAATACAGTTCCCTTTTTGGAGCAAACTTAAATACAAGATAATACCTTCACTTTCCCCTTTGAGACCCAAGAAATATATGAATAGCTATGAGGTGCTAGCTACTGTAAGAGGCTTTATTGCTTAGAATTTTCACAAGGCTTTTGTGAAGGAGGAATATCCATCAACATGTCCCCATTTTATAGATGCAAACACAGACTCCAAGCACTTAAGGGGTTTGCCCATGCTTACTTGGTTATTACTGAGAAGAAGGAAAGAGATTTGAACCCAGGTATCCTGGGTCCAATACCAGTATGCCTGCGGGGTACCCCTGCAGTTGAGTGCTTGTTAATAAAAAGAAAAACATATTTGCAGCTTGACTGTATTTTTGTGGGAGCGTGGTGTAGTTGAAGAGGGAAAAAAATATCTAAAGCAGAGGAACCTGATTGGGAACAGAAGAGAGGCAAGAAGAATCTGATCCAAAAAGATGTGGTATATTTATACAATGGAATACAACATGGCAATGAGAAAGAATGACATCTGGCCATGTGTAGCAACATGGATGGAACTTAAGGGTGTTATGCTGAGTGAAATAAGTCAGGCAGAGAAGAACAAATACCATATGTTTGCACGTATAGGAGGATTAGGAGGAACTTAACGGAGGACCATGGGGGAGAAGAAGGGGAAAAATAGTGAGGGAGAGGGAGGGAGGCAAACCATAAGAGACTCTTGAATGCCGAGAATAAACTGAGGGCTGGTGGGGGTGGGGGAGGAGGGGAAAGGGGGTGATGGGCATGGAGGAGGGCACTCGTGGGGATGAGCACTGGGTGTTATATGGAAACCAAGCTGACAATAAACTATTAAAAAAATAAAAAAATAAAAAAATAAAAAAAGAAGAATTTGATCCATTTTCAATAGCATCAAGCAAAAACTTTAATTAACCATCTCTCCCTTCAGTTGCTTTACAGAACACCTATTTCTTGTGTGACACTTATTCCCTTATGTCTATAGGTGGAGAATGTGCTCCTTGGTCCAGGGTTTTAGTGGGGGGTGGGGACGGATCTTGTTTAACCAGGAAATACGTAGTTTCAATGTGATCACCCCAGATTGTGTTGGGCTATTAGGTTTTAGTGCTGAGGTTTGGGAGAAGTAGATTTGGGGCATACAATGTAGTCCTTGGTAATTACTAATCAGGCTCAGGTCTGTATTTATCTCGCTAAACAACAAAAATTTGAACAAGTACATTTTAAAGATTTAATTGGCTTTATTAAATGATTCAAGAATGGGGCAGCATCCTATCTAGCAACCGCCATCTAGAGGGGGCTCTGAGGAGGAGCCTAGGAGAGGTACTAAATGGAAGGATTTTGTAGAAGGAAGTGGGGCAAAAAAGTCTGGCAAAAGGGAAGGGCTGTTGCAGGGAAGGTGGCTTTCCCCTAGGGGGAAAGGCAAAGGGCCTTGTCATGCAGATTACCTCAGCTTTCTGCCCGGTGTGGGACTGAGGGATGGGGGTATGGCTGGAAAGAGCCCAAGTCACAAACTCTTTGGTGCTGACTGAAAAATTCCTGACTAACTGGTTAAGACTACATTTCTAGGGGAGGTTTAAACTGCAATGACATTTTGTTTTAGCCCTGCTTTGGGAGTTCAATCTAAGTGGCTCTTTGGTTCTTTTGTTTTGTAATTTTTTAAATGTTTATTTATTTTTGAGAGAGAGAGAGAGAGAGAGAGAGAGACAATGTGACTAGGGGAGGGGCAGAGAGTGAGAGAGACACAGAATGCTAAGTGGGTTCCAGGCTCTGAGCTCTTAGCACAGAACCCGATGCAGGGCTTGAACTCACAAACCTTTACCATCAGGACCTGAGTCAAAGTCAAAGTCGGACACTTAACCACCTGAGCCACCCAAGTGCCCCATGGGCCTCTGGGTTTTGTTTTAACAACCTAGAATCTTGAAAATGGGACATTCACTAAAATATGGTGCTTCCTCATACAAAGGATATTACAGGACACATTTCTCCTTTTGAGCCATGATCACCTGTCAACAACACCTTTGGTTCAGCACCCTTTCTGCCTGACAAAGGTCTCCATCAGCAGGCTTGGTCCAGCCTGTGGTAGCCTTGAGGGGCAGCTGGGCTAGACTCTTAGGAGCAGACTCCTTTGACTCCAGTGGAATCTGAAAGACTCAGCACTGCTCTTTCCATTTACCTTTAACCTTCATTATGTGAATTTTTCCCTCATTTTACTTTTTCCACAGTTTTATTTTTAACTATAGGAAAAGTGTTTAAGAACCAAAAGGAAGGGCATTTATTTTTTCAATTCTTGAAGTCTCCTCATTATGACCTCTGGATACATCTGTTGATAAAAATGGACAGTGATATTAGCTCTATTATTGGCCTCCATTACTATACTTGGAAGATTTCAGAAGACTTAGTTTACTAGGTATTTCTATCTCCATATGTCAATGGTGATTTGGGGGAAGACAACAAAAAACACAAAGAAATAAGATGTGCACAAACTTTTTTCCACAGTAAATGACACAAAATCTCTCATTTTTCTTACACTTGAATTTTTGGAAGTTCAGTAGATGTGTTAAACTTGGCTCTCAGCTGGCTTTGCTGGGGAACAATCATTCCCCTACAGAGGAAATTCCATATACTGGTGGATTTGGGGGAAAGATGCTTTAGAATGTGCACATTATTTCCCTAACTCTACATGAATATAAAGAACGCAAGTGCTGACTCTATCAGAATAGAGAATGGAGGGTGTGTGGTTGCCCAGTTACCCATCCAGAATCATGTTGGATTCCAGCCTCGTTTCCGCACACCCTACCCACAGGAGACTGACATTTAGACAAACGTGTTCTCAGCCACCGGCGCAAGGTCTGACGCAGGGTATGGCTCTGAATCGCCCTGGCATCTGTTTTGTCTTGCCTCATGCCCACATACTGGGGCTGCTTGTTTTCATCCAATAGCAATTAGCACCGTGGTAAATGCCTTGTGCCCTGTGCTAATTCAGAAGAATAAGCATGTCACACTCTGCCAAGAATTACAGCTAATCACAGAGGGCTCCGGGCATACCTGCCCTTTCATTAGGCCTTTGTTTTAAAATGAGGGGTTGGTGTAACCTGAAACATTACATTCTCCTCTTGGTTAGGGAAAACCATGGAGACCCAGGGGAGGCCAGGAGTGTGGGCGGAAGCGCCAGTCCTGAAGACATACTTTCTATGAACGAGAACAGACAGCAGCAGGGAATTCAGTACACTATTTCTGGTGGGGCAACTGCTAACAGGGTGGGCCTGGAGAATGTTCCATGAATGTGTAGAAGCACGGCTTTGAGCAGTGCCCGATGCTAGAGACTGTTCAGCAACTATGGGAGATGTAATATATGGGACTAAAGGCCTGAACTGATGCCACTTATGGGGTAAAAGGCTCTTTAGTTATTGTTTCCTTTTAGTCTCATCCTCTAACCTGGCAACTGTCCTTATTCTAAGAATGCACTGTTTATCCTAATCGATACTTATCATTATTTTAGTTTTTAAAAAGTCAGGCTAATTAAGGTATAATTTACATTCAGGGAAATTCACCCTTTTAGAGTGTACAGTTCTAGGAGTTTTGACAAATGTGAACAGTCATATAACCATTACCACAATCAAGATCTAGAACAATTCTGCTGGCCCTAAAAATTCCTTCTTGCTCTTTTTTTTGTCACTCTTCCTTTCCAGCCCCCAGACCATGCAGTCACTGATCTTATCCCTATTACTGCTTTTTTGTTCCAGAGGGTCATATACATGGTAGTTTCTTCCTAGTGGCTTCTCTTCGTTAGCATAACGCTTTTGAGATTCTCCCGTGTTGTCGTGTGTGTCGGTAGCTTGTTTCTTTTTTATTGTTAAGTGGTATTGAGTGAACCACAGTTCATTCTCCAGAATTTGCATATTTTGGTTGTTTCCACTTTTTGGCTCTGTGAACAATGCTGCTGTGAACATTTGTGTACAAGTATTTGTGTGGGTATACATTTCATTTTCTCTTGAGTAGATAGGAATGGAATTCCTTTGTTCTTGGTCATATATTTAACTTTATAAGAAACCGCCCAAATCCTTTCCAGAGTAGATGTACCATTTTGCATTCCCATCAGCAATGTATGCCAGTTCTCCATATCCTGGCCAGAATTATATATTAGTCATTCTAATAAGTATCTACAAGTATCTCATTGTGATTTTAAATTACATTTTCCTAATAACTAATAACTCTAAGATTCCTTTCATGTTATAATTTATTTTCAAAAATCACCTCAAATCCACTCTGCCCAAATTCTTATTGAAGCAAGTTCCCATGCACTTCATTCCAGTAGAGATTCATCAAATCTCTCCTAAGTGCCTAAAAAAAATGCATCCCAGGAAAGGCAAAACATGGCAATGACCCAGCAATATTGTCACTGACAACAACAACACTCTATGTTCACTTTTCCTACATGTTGAGCTCACCTCAGGGCAGGGACTGGATCTTTTCATCCCCCTCCCACCCTACAGCATCTAACTCAGGGTCAAGCACGCGACAGGTGCCATAAATATCTTATGATTGATTGAGGCAAGATGGTGGCTCACATTCCCAGTGGACATTACTAGGTTGTGTGCATATGTTCTGGGAGATCTTAAAGCCACAGAGGGTAGACTGGCCATTTAGTAAGAGGTTTTTCTGCCCTGTGGAGGGGATTAATGCTATACAGAGAGTAGAGGTCCTTTATCAGGCTACTCTTTACAATCAAGGAAGGATTTTTAAAGAGATGATTAGGACCAGACAAAGATTTTGCTTGAAGCTAGTGAGGGCTTCTCACTTGCAGTACTCTGTGAGTACTGGAACATACTGGGAGTTATAGAGTGTTCTTGGAGGGGAGGGAAGAATACAGGTTGCAATTTGGACACCCAAAGACATTTTGGAAGCAAGGGACCTGGAATCTAAGTAATTTGCATGATTTCTGAACTCATGTTAAAGAAATACGAAGCAGTAGATTTTGCTGTTGATGGTGGTGATGATTTTGTGTTTTGTTTTGTTTTGTTTTTTTTCCAAGAAGTTTCATGAAACCTGATCTTTTCTAATGGGCTTCACTCCAGAGGCTGAGATTTAATTTTTCTGGGTGTGGCCCAGGAATGGGCATTTTTTTTTAGAGCTTGGAATACAGTGGAATGTGCCTCAGGGTTGAACCATGCAGTTACACATTGTCCACTAATGACCAAGTCTAGGCTATAAGCTATGAGGGAAGATTCTAGGCACATAAGCACTCATTCTAGACATCAGCCACTTGAGCAAAATGGGTCCTCTTTGTTTCCCTTTAAAGCAGTCTTCTTGTATTTAGTCCTCTGTTTTATTGTGTCTGGCATGCTATCTTCCCATGCCCGCCCATGGGTAGGCCATGACCCTGCTCACTTTCTCCTCTGTGGCCTTTCCTGGCCTTCCTGCTAAAGCCTACACTGCTCAATAGGGGCAGCGTGGCATTGTCAAGAACACAGGGCAGATTCCTGAGTCTATACCACAGCGCAGCTTTCAAGTGAGAAAAAATAAAACTGGATCAGAATCCCACCCATCACACTGACCACCTTTGTGACTTTGATCCTCAGTTTCCTCATGTGGAAAATGGGAATGACAGTAGGAACAGCCACACAGCTGTTGAATGGGGATGAAATGAGATGACTGAAAAGCACGTGATAAAGACTTGGGGCATGGTGAGTGCCAGATAAAGATTAACATTCCATCCTGGCTTACTCGGACCTGGTATCTTCTGGTCTACCCACCCTGCACCTTCCTCTACTCCACCACACTGCCTCCCTCCTCTGACAACACCTTGATGCCTTTCATCATCCACATCACCTACTGGGCACTTTCTTACTACCTGCTTCTTTTCCATGTTAGATGCTGAGTTCTTGGCAGCCATAAGGTCTTCCCTTTCCTCTATTCCATAGTCTCTGTTCCAAGACAACCATATCATCATCTACAATGGCCCTAATAGCTGATACCTACTGAATGCTTACTGTGTGCCTGGTGCTGGTAGGTGGTTTATGTGCATTACCAATTTAATTCCATAACAACCCTAGAGCTAGGTGTTCTTATTTCCCTGTTTTATAGATAAGCAACTTGAATCTCAGAAAGGCCAGGGAATCAACCAAGGTCATAGAGTCCATTGGCTAACAATCAACCCTGACACATTTTTCACCAATTAGAGGTGGAAATGAGATGAAAGCACTACCTAACTACAGTAAAAGAACTGACTTTATTCTGAGACTATAGGCTCCAATTCTTGCCTTCCTCCCTTCCTTCTTCTCTTCCTCCTTCCTTCTCCCTCCCTTCATATGTTCAATGTCTTTTCATTAATGGCATGGTTGTGACAGTAGATTGAGTAGATGTTTGTAAATGACTTTATATTGCAAAATAAAATACCAGGTATCTTATATTTGTCTCTCACAATTGGTTGTGTGAAATGTTATTGGTCTGTGAAGTGAAGAAGTCTGAGATCTGTTACTTTAAAGAATAGTTACATTTAAAAAGATGCACAATATACATTTGTTATATCGATGAATATGACACTTATCTTCCAGTGAAAACATGTTGCCAATAGAAGAAAGGAAGAGAAAATCTTTCAGCTTCTCATTTAATTTCTTCCATCAATAGTTACTGAGCATCTGATTTGTGCTAAGCACTGTGCTGAAGTCTGAGGAAGGGCATAAAAGAAACAGAACACAGTCACTGCCCTCAGTAAGCCCAGTGCCATTTCCAAGGGTCTGTTTGGGGAAAGTAAGAAGAAAATTAGGTAATTAATTAAATTAATTATGTAAATATATAAATTAAATATAAATATATTTAATATATAATTTAATTATCAAATATCAATATTATTGGTATATTGCCAAAATATTCAGTCAATGTTTGTTTCTCGTTTTACCCCCAGGGGGAAAAACCCATTTGATGGAACACAATCCTACTCCTGCCCAACAGTCCAGAATGTCCTAATTCTCTTTGATCAGATTCTTAAATCATGCGCTACAAGGAGGTAGTGCAGAGAGCAATGAATATAAGGTTTATGGAGAATTAAACAGAAAACACTGAAAATAGGAAGAATATAAATGGTCTATAGAACTACTATCCAAATAAGCCCTGCTGGATATGAAAACTTAAAGTATTTTATCCACATGGTTAGAAAAAAAAAAGACAAGAAAATAAGTAAAATACGTCAATAAATTAAACAATAAATTAAACAATTTGCTCAACAATGTAGTGAGACTTTTGGAGAGTTCAACCTACAGGTAGCATCTTTTACTCTACCCTAAAGTCAGTAGCAATAGAGAGTGATGGGGAGGGACAGAGAAGGATAGTATTGGGGACTTATTAGATGATGATACTTCATGCCCCACTTTTTATGCTCTATTTTTCCTAACATGGTGGATTGTAGAATACAGAGAGAATTCTCTCTCTGATGGCTGGTTGTGCTATTTGATTTGGGAAGCTGATTAGGCACTGGAGTGGTCATTGTTTTTTAATGGCTGTATTTCCTACAGTATTATTACTTACATGGTATAGGTTTGCATAATACTGAAATTCATAAAATGTAAGGAAATTACACCCCTCCCTTATTTCTTTGGTTCATAAATATGAAACCATTTTGTCACATTTCTGTTGTGGTTATTTATTTATTTTTTCAAAAGTAGACAATACCAGTTTCACAGGAACCACTTAAGCCAAATGTTCAAGGAATGAGGGATAGTTTTGTTTCCATGGGGAGAAAGCACGTTTTGTGGCTAGCACAAACATTCCATCATATAAGCTGAATCCAAGGCTACTCAGAAAATGACAAGTCAGTCCTTTCTATCTTCCAAGGTTTGGGAGGAACTTCAGATGATTAGAATAGGTCAAATATGTACAAAATACCAAGTTTCCTATAGGAAAGGTTTTGTAGAAACTGAGAAACTGGTAAAATTACATATGTAATTTGGGGTACTCTGAATTGTTTTCATTAAACACAAGCTTGATCTTTAAGTGACCATGTCTCATGCTTTTTTTCCCCCTCTCTGAAGAACTTGCAAAGGGCTTGACACACGCTTGTTAAGGTGACTTAGGGGCAGTGTGGGCACAAATGCAGCATTTTAATCATGGTAAATCTCAGGGCTGACAAACTGCATGTTGATGTCCTTGTTTTCTGTCTAATGAAAATATTTAATTTTGAGAATGAACTGAAAGTCATCCCAGATTTACTTAATATCAACCCTGCCTAAGATGATGAATCATTTTCAAGGACAACACTGGGGCTCTAGAGTTTAAGAGCAAGGCCATTCTCTGTGGCTTTGAGCTGTAAGTGGCATCCTATTTGTTCTTACTGGGTACATGAAATCTTCGTCAAAATTCAAAAGTTTGGTAGCATTTTCTTTAGGGCCCACCATTTACAGAGGAGAATAACTCCCAAAATTGTTAGAAGGAATTAAACTTTCATGACTTTATTTACTCTGTACTTGTCATCCAATGACAGCATTTCTGTTTGCAGGACACCGATGTGCCTAATAAAAGCTGAGAGAGCAATCACTGAAGATTTTCTGATTCATTTGACTTTATAAATTCATCTTCTATGCATATAGTGGAAAGAGATATGTGTCTTTTCAACTTTTATGTCCAAAGGGAAATATTCTTGGGTGCTTTTTTATTCTTTCTCATTCCTTTGATAAATGATAATTTAAATCCATGGAATAAGTTTCTCAAACTGAATCCAGGTAAATAAGGTGTGTGTTGCTATCACTGGAAATCTCTTGTTATGTAACTTTATAGTTATCATGTTGTAATTATAGTCCCAGCCAAACAAAATACTAAGTCAACCCCAGCATGCTTGCCTTGGGGATGGTCTTCATCATGATGGAGGAAGAAAGTGGTGATTGCTTTCTTCTAGGGCAGCTTCAAAGAATCTTCATTACTCTACTGTTTTTTTGTACTACTAAGTGGGGACAACCACACTTCTCAGTTGATTCCAATACAACTTCTCTTGTAGTCTTAACCTCCCTGTCTATACAACCCATTCATGATCTTTGCAAAATAAGATGCTAGTCATTTTATCTTACATATTTTTGCCTGCCTTAGAGTCCATTCATTTTGCACAAATTTTAAGTGAGAAGATGTACCCCTAATGAACCAGTCAAAGGTATTAATTAGTTTTTCCTTTCAAGAAGTTTTTAGAGAACTGAGTACCAGATAGTAATCATGTTCTTGTTATCCATCATAAAGATGTATATATCTGCTATAAATAAGCCTACTGGGTATTTTCTTCTACTTGGAGTCAGCAGTATACAATGTATTTATACTTTATCACACATTAGTGATCTGAAAGTGATATACACTATGTTATAGTTACAAGGAAGAAAAGGAAGAGCTCATATTCCACGGAACATTGTGTCTTACACTGGGTAAAAATTGAAGACAAAGGTAATGAGAAGACCAATGGAAATTGCTACTGAACTCTCTAAGGCATCAATACTGAGTAATTCTTTTGTTGCTACATCACTCAAGGTCTTACAAAACATAGTAAAGACAGCCAGATATTTTCATTCATGTGGTTTTTGGATCTTCTCAACAATGGCATTTTTCCTTGTAGTTAGAAACTTGGCAGGCCGTGGAAGTCATTTCTCAATAGAGCAAGCTCAATGCATGAGGACATATAGCTGAAGCTTAAAGATTTCATGAAATATTAACCCTGCTCCTCTCAGAACAGAGTCCAGCAGCTGATCCAGAAGAACAATAACCAGCTCCACAAATAAGATACTGCAAGTAATTAAAAAGTGTCTAAAATGCTCTATAAACTGCTGATAATAATTATGCATCTGGATAGGCTTGTGGAACATACTAATCAGACTATATTAATAGCAGGACATTGAGGAGTTGGAAAGGCAGCCTACCTGATTAACTGGTCTGATTTAGAGCTAGACTTGGAGAAGCCAAGTTTAGACACAACCAAATGAGAATCCACTAGACTCCCAACATAATGATGTCTCAAAGAAATTGAGCAGATATACCAAAATGAAACACAACATGAGAAAACCTAATTGCAATTCTAAAGAAAATTTCTGATTGTGTGTGTTGGGGGGGAGGGTGTCTTTCATTTTTCTGGACATGTTTGTAAACCAGATAGTTTTCCTCTGTATTTGTTTCCTATCTTGGAATCAAACTGATTTTCCCCAGTATTTAGTAGATATTATCCCATGTCTCTGTTAATGGGTGTTGCTTTGGCAAGGCCAAAAGGCTGTCAGATTCCATTCCATTCCCCTTGGTGGTGACTTGTATTGCAGATTTGAGAAAAAATTAAATCATTTTTATTTGTTTTCAAGGTTAAAAATTTTAACCAGAATATAGCTTAGAGTTATTATTTCTCTACCAGTCTGGAATGAATTTATTTTTTATTTGCAATGTCCTTATTCCCTCATTTTAGAGAATGCTTTTGATTACTCTACTTTTGAAAAAAAAATCATTTGTGGGTTCTCTACTTGAGGAACATCTTCATATTGAATCACTTTCAGACTGTCCATGCACTGATTACATTTTCTTATTTGTCTTTTATTCTTCTGCACTCACCATGATTAATTGAAGCATTTTCTTTATATTGAAATTTTATTTCAGCTAGTAATATTTTAGTCTTTGCTATTCTAATTTATCTGTGAGTTCTATAATAGTGTTTTTGTCCTCAGTTTCTTTAACTTTGCAGCCTCTTCTTCTCGTCTCCTTAAAAATTATGTTTGTATTATATTCTTTAATAACATGGTACAACTGCACAGGATTGACCTCTTTTCCTTGGCTTCTGTTTTCCTGCAGATGAAGTCAATCATTTGTCATTTTTATGCTAAGTTTCATTCATTCAATATTGATTTACAGAGTATTTACTATGTATAAGGCATTGGTCTTGATGCTAGGGAGACAACCATTGGAGAAACCAAGTTCCCTGCCCTCACGGTACTACATCCCAGACGGAGAAGTCAGATGAAACCCTCCAAATATATAATGAAACATTAAGTAAAACTTTCTCTGTAAAGGGCCAGATAGAAAGTAGTTTTGGCTTTGTAGGCCACAGGTCATCGATTCAACTCTGCCCTGTAGTTCAAAAGCAGCCACAGACAATATGCAAACCAATGAGTGTTGTTGTGTTCTAATAAAACTTTTCAGACACCTGGTTTAGGATAACTCTTTACCAACATTATTCTCATGCTTTCTTTGGTAGTGCTTCCCTGAGGGCATTCTGTCTATCTTATGGCAATAAAGTAAAAGATCCTGGGTTGGAGTGAGTGAAGGGACCAAAGGCTGATAGACCACCAAGCAAGGAGGGAAAGAAAAAGAGCTATAACTGATTCTACATGTGCTGAGGCCCATCCCCTCACTCATCAGTATTTCAATACCAAGGGCAAAGGGTCACTTCTGGCCAGAGCCCATTTCCAGTTGCCAATGTGAAAAGACTTAAAGTATGGAACCTGATACTAGCTTCTCCCTGTAGCTCTCCAGCCCTGGGGTGACTCCCAACTAATGGGGGTCCCAGAACAAAGTGAAGAAGGGAACCAGCAGTGAAAATTCCCTAAAGGAGCATGAAGGCATAGGTACGCTGTGATGACACTTGCTGACTCAGTCTTTCTTCTACTGGCAATTCTCTATTCACACATGCTAGACTGCACATTTAACCCTTGGCTTATTTTTCTAGGCAACTAAAATGCTTTTTAAATATACTTTTCAATTCCTGTTAAAAGCAGTTTTATTCACTGCAGAAACAAATGCAGATAAGCAAAGAGAAGAAAATAGAAATGATATCAAATGCCCCCTCTGGACAGAACCAAAGTTAGCATTTTCAGGTATATCCTTCCAAATATTTTTCTACAAATACAAATCTATATTGTATATTAATATATATTAAATGTACAATTTTCTATTATGCATATGAAAACTTTAAAAAATGGGCTCATATTGAATGTCTAGCACTCTTGTCTATAGCCCTCAATAAGTAATAAGTGATAGCAAGAACATATGTAGTAGAATACAACATGCTCTTAAATTGGTCTGTTTTGTAACTTGCCTTTTGCATTTCCTAATACATCACAAAACTTTTCCAAGACTAAATGTTCTTTTTGTAATGGTAGCACAGTATTTCCCTGCACATACGTACCATCATTTATTTAAAGAACCTCTCATTGTTGGAAATTTATTTTGCTTCTGTTTTTGTGGTATTATAAGCAACCCTGGAATAAATATAATTTTGTCTAAATATATGCAAACATTCTTTTTTTGTTGTATCCAGCATGCACTTTCCAATAGAAGCTTTCTTCACAAGTATACTTCACCTGATCTGGGTACTTGTCTCCTTTTCGTTTCAGAGACTCAGCTATAACACTTAAGAAATTCTTGTCCCCTTCTGCTAGTTTTATTTGGCGGGGTTGGTGGAGATGGAGGCAGCATGGAAAAGCCTGTGAGAATCACTGTTTACCCACCAACCCTGGATTAGGATTGGGATACTAGTGCCCTGAGAGGCAGTTCCCATAGGGAGAAGAGCCCCACCTTGCTACTTGAAGAGATGAAGGAGATCCAGTAGAGAGTAATTGTGAGAGCCAGAAATCCCATTGTGATCATCTCATACTGAACACCAGGAAAGCTCCACTAAACCATTAAATACTAAACATGGGCCTGAAAAAAATCCAAAGGGTGTCTCTAGCTGACAAAGGGCACAAAATTCATAGTCTGGATTCACATTTAGCCCTTAACACACCATGACAGCATAAGGCTCCATGGGGTAGGTCAGAACAGGGGATCTGACAGAACCCTTTCCTCTCGCTGCCTGCGCCTCTGCACCACGCAATAATGTTACAGAAACCTTTGCATCAAGATCGTAACACACTTGTTTTTTTTGACATATGAAGCCTAGGCTGGTCAAGTCCATCAGGAAAATATATACTGAGATGGGTGGAGCTTTCCCATTTTATTCATATTTATATTCTTTATTTAAGTCCCTCGCTTATTTTCCAGAGAGCCTAGGATACAGCAGGCTCTTGGGAAATAAGTATTGTAAAGCTGGCAGGTAGAAGGGGGTTTTTGGCTGTTGTTTATCAAGCATATTAGACATATTTTTACATTATTAAAAACACACGCACACGCACAACACCATTTCCCCAGAAGCCTCTTCGGCTGACTAGTGTCAAGCCTAGTGATTTATAAGATTGTTTGCATATATTATATTTTAAAACACATATTGCTTTTGTAAAATGTGTATTTATTACACATCTTGGAATTCATAATATGTGCTGGAAAAGCTGCCTCTGCCTCGCTAGGTCTGGGAGAGTCTATCACGCACAAACATTTCTAGAAGGGAGTACCATACAAATTCTTTAAACTGAGCCAGCCAGTTCTTCCCTTTGCAGCTCCTGTGGTGGTTTGTCTGTCTGTCTGTCTCTCACATTCGCACTCACGTGCATGCATGCACACATACACACATGCCTGCCTTCTCCCCCTCCTCTTGTAACTTCATGAAACACAGCAGTTCAGAACTCTATAGATCAAGGTACTACAAATTTGGGAAATGGCTCCAGGAAGCCCTGTGAAGTATGTTCCTCAGATTTTCCAACTCTGACTCTGAGCACAAAAGCTGAATCTGAAATCAAATTGTGTACCTGATGGAGAGGAGTGGTCCAAATCTTGATCACCTTGTGTGTGTGTGTGTGTGTGTGTGTGTGTGTGTGTGTGTGTGTGAGAGAGAGAGAGAGAGAGAGAGAGAGAGAGAGAGAGAGAAAGCACGAGAATGCCCCAGCATCAGGCTTGTGCAAACCCTGGGAAAACAAACACCCACGTGCACCAAGAGCCTCACTCTGATGAGTCCTGCTGTCCTTCTGGGTGCTGTCCCCTCACGCACAGGACTAAGAACATTGCACTAAGCATCTGGGCCAGGCAGAGATGGACTGCCTGTGTCCCCATTAATGGGGACACTGCATGTTTGCTCTTAGATGTTCAGTCTCAGCAGGGAGCCCAGGAGGAGAATGGGGGTCTGATTCTTCATCAGCCTGGCTGCCCGCATCTCCTGCCTGCTATCCCTGCAGTGGGAGAGGGGAAGAAGGGCAGCAACCGTGTTGCTGGGGGTGGAGAGAATGGAAGGAGATGGAAAAGGAGGTTTTGAAAGCACCCAAATGTGAATCTATCCAGGAGAATCAGGGCTCGCAGCACTCATACAGAAGCTGGACTCTGCATACCTCCATGTGATTCTGTTGCTGAATGCTGTCCTATTAGCATGGAAAGGAAAAATGAGCCCAGAAGCGGAACCCTTCTTGCTGATAGATGCTGCCAGCTCTTTAATGACAAAACAGAAGGGATGGAATCCCATGGATCTGCTCCTCCACTGAGAGCTGAGGACGCTTTCCTTTACCTTTTGAAAATGGGAACTAGCTTGAAAAAACACAAAGGCGCTTGGGTCCAGGAGGCTCTGTGACTCAGTCCTATTTAAAGCTGCCGGCCAGATGTGCCTACTTAGCTACTCTGCCTGCTGTCCACAGCAGAGATGGATTTCTTTAGCCTTCATGTTATCAAACCCTGTTGTCATCCACTAACTCAGTTTCCCCACAGATGTCTAGGTCCCCTTCATCTGAGGCTTGCAGCAGCTGCTACCACTGCAGCCACACACAAAAGGCAGCTCCAAGAGCCAAGATTATGTCTTCAGTGCATTATGGGTCCATGCAGTGTGTATATCTTTGGTAAATAATCACCCGTTTTCACATGGATTATTTAGAATTTCTGATGAAGCTGCAGAAATGTCAACACGGGGTGCAAGGCACCAATCAGAGAATGGCTCCATGACCCCTCTCTTCTTCAGTCTGACTGCTTCTATTTTTTTTTTTTTTTTTTTTTGGGAGGGGGAGAGAAACCTCCTTGTCTCTGTTATACCTTTTTTATGATCTAGGATGCTGTTAATAATGACTTTGTGTTACATAAAACAGATCCATTAATGTCACCAAGTCCGCAAAGTACTGAATCAACCCTGCTCCTTCAAAGGGGGGAAGGCATGCAGAGGATGAGCTGAAGGCAAGGCCTGAATAGGGTCTCGTCTGCGCAAGCACTGGCCTGATCCTGGGTGAAATGGAATAAGGAGGAGGAAGATGTCTGTGTCCGGCCAAAAAGCCCTCCAATGGGAACAAATCAAGCTTGTGGTTTTAGCTGGTGATTTTATTTTTTTAATTTTTTTAATTTTTTTATTTTTTTTTATTTTTTTTACAAATAGTTTATTGTCAAATTAGTTTCTACATAACACTCAGTGCTCATCCCCAAAGTGCCCTCCTCCATGCCCATCCCCCCCTCCCCCCCACACCCATCAGTCCTCAGTTTTTGTCAGCATTCAAGAGTCTCTCATGGTTTGCCTCTCTCCCTTTCCCCCACCATTTCCGCCCTTCTTCTCCCCCTTGTTCCTCCGTCAAGTTCCTCCTAATCCTCCTATACGTGCAAACATATGATATTTGTCCTTCTCTGCCTGACTTATTTCGCTCAGCATAACTCCCTCAAGGTCCATCCATGTTTAGCTGGTGATTTTAAACCCCTCCAACACTCCTATACGTGTGTTCCTGCTCCAGCTGTTTAGTGAGAGGGATAAGGAGGCATGCGGTTCCCTCATCAGCAATTACACCACCCTTTTTGTGGGAATGTTAAGTGAGTGATTCAAAACCACATCTTCAGGGGAACCCAGCTGTTTGTTTTCAGTGTGGATGAGACCACCACCCAGTTTTGCACCCCATGTGATGTGCCCCAGATACTCATCTCTAACAAGAAAGAGATGAGGCAAATGAGACATTTCTTGCAGTTCTAAGGCAGAGCTCTGATCCCTGCTGAGATCCTGGGCTAGCCTCCCAGGCCCTGTCACCACAGGCAAAATCCCCATGCTGCTGGTGAAACATGCAAGAGCCTCATCTGCGCTTTCCTGTATGCTCTAGAGTCTCAGTCCAAGGGGTCAGTGGGGACTAAAGAGACAGCCGGCCACCTTACTGCCATTTTGGAGGGAAATAACTTAGCAGGTGAACCAAGATGTGGACATAAGCCAGGAAAAAGGGAGGGAGTGTGACAGAGAGGTGCTCTGCAGACAGCACTGCCAGGTGAAACATCCACACCAAGGCTCCCTGTGCAAAATTACTAGGATGCTTTGGGATGGCTCCTTCTTTGGCTCAGGAATACTGAGCAAAGGCAGTTTCTGAGTATCACTGTAGTATGAAGATTATAAAGTAGGGGCTATAGTTATTATCATATAAATCACATAGGCACAAATACACGTTTAGATGAACTAAGAATGTAGGTTCATATCTATAAATCACAGATTTCAACAAGTATTTAGTGAATGCCTACTGTAAAGCAGGCACTGCATCTAGACTGAGGGACTCAATGATGAGACCAAATAGACTCAGTGCCTTTATTCATGGAGATTACTTGAATATAGGAGACAGCCTCTAAACAAAATGATGAAGTGAGTATAAAATCGCAGAATGTTTAGTACCATGAAAATCTGATAAGGAGACTGGACTTTATCGGAGCAGTGAGAGATTTCTCTAAGAAATGTGGTGAAGCTGAGATATGAAAGACAAGTCAGCATGAAGCAGGTGAAAAGCCATTCTAGCCAGAGAGAAAAGCCTGTGCAAAGGCCCTATGGCAGGCAGGGACATGAAGAATACAAGGGAATAAAGATGCCATGGAGTTCAACATCAGCTAAAAATGTTGCAAACCTGAAACAGAAGTTGAGAGTTGTTGCCTAGAGAAAAGTCATCTCCAGTGCAATGTAAAAGCCAACTGTCAAGGAGAATTTCCAGAAGGAATAAAAGTTGTCAGGGAAGAAGGACAGAAAGGAGCCTCAGCTGAGCCTAGACTCAGAAAATAAGCCTAACAGTGAGGCTAGTGTGTTCTATCATGTTACATATCACAAAGTGGTGCTCTGGCTTTCACTGGAGACTCGTGCCATTGCTTTAGTGGAGTGCCCCTGTCCCCTATGCTCCTCAGGTATCGAGTCATTGGTAGGGGAAGGAGCTACAAAAGGGCTTCACAGAGCCATCAGCCTCTTGGCCTCTGTTTTCCCAAAATCCTGGATAGTCTTGGGGCTCAGTTGTGTGCTTGGGAGGAGAGTTAAGGAATGCTGGTTAGTAGAGTAAAATCCTATTGAAAGCAAACCCAGAAGAGCATCATGAATGAGCAAATGGGAAACCCAGAACTTAAAGAGCAAGAAAAAGAAACATGACATTTGGGAACAGCCCCAGAAGAACTTTATGACCAGGGCTGAGTGATCTCCATGGTTGACCAGGAGAGGCTAGAAGATGGAAACCTACTAGAAAGGGGCTTCAGGAAATGAGCTGATCTCTCCAGCCACAATGTACCAAACCCAACTGAATCCCAGAGCCCTAGCATACAGTTCATTAAACCAAAGTCCAACTGCTCTCCGGGCTGTAGTAGGGTTATCCCATCCTTGACAGTGCCCAAGGTTTGCACCTCCCAACATCTGGATCCCATGCCTGCTAAATGTTCATTTAAATCTGGGTTCTACCCCATCTTTCTCCTCAATGATTTCACGGTTGCTTCATGCAACCTTGGCTCACGACCACCATCAGAGGGCAGTCTGGAGACCACAGGCTGCTGAGAGAGACACACACCTCAAAATGAGAATAGGCTCCCCAACACAGGGCAAAGGATTTTGGCCTGCTTCCAGTGAAAACAAGGTCTCTGAATTTTTTGAGAGTTGAATTTTCTCCTGAATGAAGGTTTATTGGCTCCTTGCTGGTTAGGAGATTATACTCTAGTCCTCCAGGGATATGTGTGAGGGATCATGTAAATCCTGCATTCTGGCAGAAAGAGAAAAACACTAATTTTTACATTAGTGACATCTCAACATGCAGTTATTCAGGAGAGCATCTGCTCTCCCCTGAATAGAAAGCCTGAAATGTGGACAGCATTTGTTCACCTCATCTCTCCCTTTCTCTCCAATGGATAGCCACCCTGAGTCCTGAGCACCTGGTGAGCAGGTGTGTTGACACTGAAGGACTAGGTAGGTGCTTTTGACTGTTCACATTCTGGAACCAGAATCTATCAAGACCATCATGGCCATTTAAAGAAAGCTTGACATGCTTTTGTGAAAATACTTTTCATCATTCTACATAAGAGCTCTACATAACCCTGCCACGGTTAACTGGGCTGGCTTTAGAGCTGACATTGAGCATTCCAAATACTCTGGAAAGAACTTTCAGGAGCCTAGTGATTTGTTAAGCTTCTTGCTTTTAGCTTTGTTTGATGTTTTATCTACATTTACAAAAAAAAGTCTTGATAGTATCCTCTGAATGTCCCCTCTGATAAGGAGAGGGCATGCTCAGAATTGTAGTTGCTAAGTACTGACATAACAGAAGTTCCGAAATGCTGTTTAAGACCCGTGTTCAAGTTCAACATGTTACTCATCTTACAGGTAGTTGTACCGATTGGGAAGAAAACTACAAGCAAAAATAAAACAAATGTAAACATTGCCTGTTGCTATTTGTAAATCTAGAATCAAAAAAGAAATTTTTAATTTATGGCAGAAAAAAGTGGAACCAGGGCAGTGTAATAACCTTAGCTGGTGATTAGTATACCTTACTGAGTATAGAATTTGGTGCGGTCTTTGGTATGGAACTTTTAGAGGGAGATTACCTCAATATCTCAGGTCTGCAGTAATGGGATTCAGACACTGCAAAGAAGTTCCAGGTTTCCATACTCTGGTTATGGAGCATTGCAGTGTCTGCAGTTTTAATTTCCAGCCCAAATCTAGAACATTCTGACATTTGTGCATTACACATTTTCCAGGCTTTATTTTAATAGAACACCTCTAAGAGTGAAAATAAAAATTCAAAATATTTAAATTCTGAGAGGGAACAGGGCAATAATAAAAAAAGGGGATTGTGTTTTATGGCCATCATTTCCTTCCAAGACTTCCTGAAGCATCTAAGAGGAATTGCTTCACTCCTGATGCCTTCCATTGTGTGCTTGTGTGTGTTTGTGTGGGAAACAAATAATAAAAAACATGGCACCAGATGGTCACCAAGGAGAGCCTGAGGCTATGAGTGGAGCTGGCCACCTGAACCCAGAGAACTTTGATCCCAAGACATCAGTCATCTTAGTCTGTGCAATGGTATTCCTCAGGCTGGAAGGACGGATTTCTGGTATATTTAGTAGGGGATCTGAATTTTTAAAAAGAAAGACATGATAATCACTGAGAGTTTTAGGAGCCAGGACAACAAAGCTGGAATCCAAGGATGACGTATACCACTGCAGCATGGGGCCTCCAGAGAGAAGTAATTTGGAGTACTCTGGGACAAAAGTGTACAGACACCACACTGTGTGATTCTAAAGGTAGAATAAACTTTAAAAACCAGCTGATGTGTGTCATAGGCAAGCCTTCAGAAAGGGAGAACACAGGTTTGGGCTGGGGAGGTGGGGGGAGAGAAAGGAGTCAAAGGTAGGTATGATTAACCATCATAAGGTTAGAATCTCTGATGAAGAATTCTTGTGCAATACCAAGAGTCACAGTTGGTGAGAAGTTTAGGAAACAAGGTTATGAAAGAGACTCCGAATCACAGTAGATCTGGAGCCAACCCAGAGCACCCTTAAGTAAGTATCCAAAACCAATAGGGTAAACATTGACTGATTTTCAGAAGATCCTTGATATTTCCAGGAAGGGGATTATGAGTTTTGCCAGGAATGACTATAAATAGTACATTTAAGGTTCTGGTGCCAGGGCACCTGGGTGGCTTAGTTGAGTGTCCAGCTTTTGATTTCAGCTCAGGTCATGATCCCAGGGTTGTGGTATTGAGCCCCAAGTTGGGTTTTGCCCTGAGCATGGAGCCTACTTAAGTTTCTGTCTCTCTTTCTCTCTCAAAAATAAATTAAAAAAAGATTTAAGTGCCTGAAATGTCCCTAAAGTTTAGCTCTATTCTATTCTACTCTATTTTCTGCTTTTGGTATATAAAAGCAATAGTGAGAACATCCCCTAGGACTTGGGAATGAAAAAATGAATTAAAGGAATGCAGATTTTATTTTTTACTTTTATTTTTAAAAATTTTTCATGTTTTATTTATTTCTGAGAGAGAGAGAGAGAGAGAGCATGAGGAGGGGAGGGTCAGAGAGAAAGGGAGACACAGAATCTGAAACAGGCTCCAGGCTCTGAGCTAGCTGTCAGCACAGAGCCTGATGCGGGGCTGGAACCCACAAACCGTGAGATCATGACCTGAGCTGAAGCCGGACGCTTAACTGACTGAGCCACCCAGGCACTCCAAAGGAATGTGGATTTTAAAGTTTTACTCTTTGTGAGCACCCATCTCAAAGAGACAGAATGATGCACAAGCCAGCATGACTGTGTCTATTAGACTTGTCAACATATGTAATGGAAGAGAATGTTCATTAGAAGCAGAGTTGGTCAGACCACAGCAACACAGAACAAGGAGATTAATGGAGATGAGCAGTGACAATGCCTAATAAAAACCATTCATTGGGGGTGGAACAGTATGGTAGTTTTATTGGTACAGCCAATGTGGATAGAGATTCATTGAGTGTTGGCCAACAGCCTTTGAATATTTGGGCTCATTGACAAGATCACTATACATTAACTTATTCTGTCTTACTATGATCAGATTCAATGCTTGCTAGAAAACCTTTGGATTACTCTTGGTTATCTAAGTAGATATTCCCATAAGAACAGGCTCAATATTAAAACTCTGCAAATTCTCATCTCTGGGACAGGTGCTTCTCACTGCAAAGTAAAACATTTATATTTTGGGGCACCTAGGTGGCTCAGTCGGTTAAGCCTCTGACTTTGGCTCAGGTCATGATCTCACGGTTTGTGGGTTCGAGCCCTGCGTCGGGCTCTGTGCTGACTGCCAGCTCAGAGCCTGGAGTCTGTTTCAGATTCTGTATCTCCCTCTCTCTCTGAATCTACCCTGCTCATGCTGTCTCTCTCTCTCTCAGAAATAAATAAAAACATTAAAAAAAAATTTATATTTTGATGATGACTTGGGTTCCCAGGTACTCTTACTTTTAGTGACAAAAACAACTGGATGTGTTGCAGTATTCATTACAATGAGTTATATTTTTTATTGGAAATTTGTGAACTGCCCTTGTTGTATTTCACAAATTCATTTAAGGGTGTTTGGCTCCAAGAGGAGGAGGGGTCATTCCTGGAATGTGGTTTGCATCAGTTTCATAGCCTATAAGTTTGCAAATCATATCCTGGGAAGGGATAAAATTGTCCAGGTGATAGATGCCACTCCATGAGCTTCAAAGTCTCTCTCTAGATAAGCAGTCCTTCCTCCTACAACGGTGATAGGTTGATCATCCTTATGTTTCCTACAAACATCAGCCAGAATTCTTAAAACTAGAAAGTAGGGGGCTGGGTCCAATGTCTAATTTGGAGACAGTAGAATACAGGAAGAAGTCATTAAGTAGGATGTTGATTTGCAATAGGCTTGGGAGTAAGGGACCCAAATGGAAAACTTAATGTTAGTCACGGAAGAGGCAAAAGTGTGGAGCCTCCCTTGGTGGATGGATGTTAGTCTTAACAGCCACAGCCATGCTCTTCTAGAATGACTAACCCTTGATTGTCTAGGGATTGTGCCAGGCGGGTAACCATTCAAAATCTTTGCTTCTCTCTCTTTCTGTGTCCAATTTCCTCACTGTTTAGTACTTAAACTAAAGAATGATTGAGGAATTGTTAGAAACCAAAACTCACCTGTGTCTGGGCATTTGCTGTCAAATGCAGGAAAAAGTTTGAAGGAAGTATCTAAAGAAAATAGTGAATTGTCTGAAGGCTTAATTTGTGCATGTATTAAACCTTTCTCATTGGCTCCAAGAATTAAGCTCCAACTATACAACTGGATTTCAGCACATTTTCCGAAATTCCACAACTTTTTTGTATAGTGTTTGAAATTCTCTCAGAGTAATGTGCCACATCCTTAGGACTGCTCATTTTCTATTTCCATGGCTAGGTAACAACATTTAGGATGTCAGCAAATCCATTTGCCTTTCAGTTAGTGGCATAGACGGGAGGCCGCTGTGAAGTGGCTGGTGAGGGATGAGAGCAAGGGAGGAGGCTGGACCTGAGATGGATAAGGGACTGGATGACAAGGCAGTTGCTGGCTACCCTTGCACATCTGCCCAGGGGACTGGGAGAGCAAGGGATTGTGGTGAGAGAGGAGAAGCATTGAAAGAAGTGTTGTGACAGAGGGAGCCAAGAGCACTGGCTGGACTTCACCCATTAGGGATCTTCTTCCGGGAAGCAGGCATAGTGTGGGACAACTGCCTGCTGCTCCTTTCCCCTTTCCTATTGCAGTGGCCACAGGAATGGTGTCACAGCCACTGTTGTGACTCCCTGAATGGGGTCCTTTGGTTCAGCCACAGTTCATGCATTATCCTCAGAGAAGCTCACAGTCCTGGCCCTTTCATTACAATCTCCTCTGTGTCTGTGTTTCAAACCATAGTATCCTGACCTTTGTACACTCTGTTTGGAAATAACTCAGGCAATTGGTTCATATTACCAGCTAAATGCTTATGAAATTTCATTTTTAAGAGACGTAACTGGAAAAGCATAAAAATGTCCAAATTCTCTCACTTAAAAACGTCACTACAAGCCAAGACCTTGTATGATAATGTGTAAGTGCAATGTAACAACTGAATTATGAAGATTGTGGAAATAAAGTCTGGGAAGGAAGCATGAGAGAACTTTAATGGGCCTTCCATACCCTCAATGTGGGAAATTAACACTAAACAGCCACATTTCTAGGGCTCACTCTGAAAATATATTTGAGAACAGACAGGACTGTTCTAATGTGAAGATCATATATATACATATATATATCAGCATGATTAGAAAATTACTCTCTTTTAGCATGTCCAGGATTATCTTGTACATTAAAAAAATCTAACAAATTTATCAGAAAACAATTCTGTTAATGGTTTCCTTCTTACTTGGTTACTTCTTACTTCCTATCCCTCTATTTCTCAGTCCTTTGTTCAAAGAGAGGAATAAATAGAATTCATGCCCTTGATCAGTTATCCAAGATAAACTGTTATGTACTGGGTCTTAGTTCTGCATAGATTCTTTGCATTGATTTGCTTAGGACTAAGTACTACTAATAGTGATTTCAACTATGGCAATGATAATAAATGTCTATTGAGCACCTATCATGGGCCAGGCACAATTCAAAATGCTTTCCATACCCCATCTCATTTAATTTTTTAATAGCCATGTGAAGCAGAAATGACTTTATTTATTTATTTATTTATTTATTTATTTATTTTTTAAGATATGGGAACTGAGGTTGTGAAGGGCTAAATAATTGCCCTGGGTCACTGGTCTAGCAAGCTGTGGAGTCAAGAGGCAAACTCAGGTCTCAAAGCCCAAGTGTTCAGTGATGTAGGTGCCAATTCTAGGGCAAACCTACTTGAGTGTTAAGAGGAACTGTCATTGCTCAAACAACTGGTCACCTTGTCCTCTTATGTCAACATAGTAGGCTTGCTACCAATATGCATGCCTACAGCAAGTACATGATCCCTGTTTTTACCCTTAGGTATCAATGGACCTGGAGTAGGTAGAACCAGGTAAATGGAAGATAAATTATCACAGATGGAAGTAAACCAAATCCTTTTACCTGCAGCTTGCTTCCTTTAGCATGTGGAAGTTAACGAGGACAGATGTGGATCTGATACAATGTGACCTTTTCATTTTAAAAGACAGACAAGAAGCAGTAGAGGGGGAACGCACATTGCCTTTGAAGACAAGGCAGGCCTGGTTCAAAACCTTTCTTTTATTATGTGACCTTGGCCAAGTTACAGAACCTCTCTGAGCTTCTGTTCCTTCCTCTGAAAAGCGTGTGATAATAACTTTACCATATGGGGTTGTTGGGCAAGATAAACAAGATGAGCTAGCACTTAGCATAATGCCTGGCACACAGTGAGAACTTAATTAATACTAGACTTTACTTATGTCTATACTCCTTCAATCAACCATTTCTGTTGCTGAATGTTATAAAGGACAATTAGGAAGAATTAGCTCACAAGGTATATTTTAGGTTTCTGGGCCTTACCATGTGATTGAAATGGCCAGCTGTGGTGCTATTAGCTGCCGAGGCCAGTGGATACAATCCAGGCCGGCAGACAAGTTTTTATTGAGGATCATCACTCTAAAGGCAAGAGAGTATATGAGGGAGATGCATTAGGTGGAGGAGAAAATAACATTTGGCAAGTACCTACCATATGCTAGTTCCATGGCAAAAATTCCTCTTCTTACTTTGTAATGATGCCTAAAATTAACTCACCACTTTGCAGAGCTTCGAGTATGCCTGGGACAACTTAACTTCAGTGCATAAATGTATAAAAATGAAAACTATGTGTATTTTCAGTTATCTCAAACAGCATCAATATCTGCGTACTTAGGGAGAGTGGCAAGGAGAATCCAGAGAAGGGTGCTATTTCTTTTTCATGTCAGCAAATCTAGAAAGTGACTAATTTCCTCTCTAAATACGAATTATGATTATTATTATTTTACAGGCCGGTATCCCTTATCTGGCCCCTAGGGTCACATATAGCATCTGGACCCAAATACTCTAGTCCTTAGACAATCTAGTGTGATCTATACACCTCTGAAATATATGTTCCTTAATTTAGTATTCCAACCAGAAAACGAAAGATGTTCCAGCATCAGAGTGTGCTGTACAGTGACTGAAAGAGAAAGAATGTCTTGTGTGGACATTCTGCATGGAGCCCCTAAGAGGAAAAGGTAACGTAACAATAGAATCTCCCCCCACCCCAGTCACCTCCTGACTAGGCAGTTCCACCTCGAACATCAAAGCTGCCGCATTAAAATTTAATTTGAATTTAAAATCCCTGACAGGGACCAACACTGGGGAAGCAGGGGTTAACCACAGAGATAATGAGGCTGCTGCTGCCAGTGCTGATTCTGTTGACAGTATTGTATCACCTAATGAATGTGGCGATATAAATCTTGATGAGGGGCAGGCCCGAGTCTGGGGGAAGGTAATGATAATGAGGAGGGAAAAGAGCCCATGCTGCAGATGAAGAGGAAAACCAATAAAATGCCTCAGCTCAGGAGGGGCAGGCTGAGGCCGGACCTGGAAAGGGTCAACCATTTGGCCCTATTTATGCAGGCTGCCCCATATTCCACCATGTACATTCTAGGGACTCTCAGGTTGGTAGGAGGTGGAGAGGCTAAGGAAGCAAAGGAAAAGTGATGAGAAGCATTCTATGCTTCTAAATCAGCTCTCCACAGGCCCAGGAAAACACAGAACTATGACAATTACCCACAACAACTGAGGTAATCTCCCAATCTCTCTCTCCTCTCAGTGGCAGAAAGAAAAGGGATTTTAAAAATCTTACTTATCCATGGCATCATCTGAAGTCTCTGCTTTTTTGACTATCATATACTACCATGAATTGCTCTGCCTTCTTTCAGTTAGCGAGTTTGGTGTGATTCCTTTGCTATTGTTCCTTTCCAAATATATTCCAAGAGCCACGTGGTAAGACAAAGAACCCCTCTGAAAGCCCCAGTGTAGAAAACAAAGACACCAAGAGGCCATTATGGAGGCAAGGTCTGATGTGGTCCATAGAGCTTGTGAGAATTTGAGCAGGCTCCTCTACACTACCTGGAGAGCACTGACAACAAAGATAATCTTGCCACGGCCTGCAGGTGGTTCTGGGCCCCAGCACACAGGGGCCCTAACAGCCAAGAGTTATCTGCTTTTGCAGCCCAATGGTCCAGGCTTTTCCAGCTTAGGAAGGCGGGATGCTGTAAGGAGTCCAGCATACTCATGTTGGAGCAGCATATGATTCTCAGGCGAGGAAATGAGTCTTAATGCTAGAGCATCCATAAGATGGAAACTGGTCAACCTTCCTCTGATTCTAGAACTCAGGAACTAGATTTCTCATAAAAAACAATCTGATTGAAAAACAATCTCTCACACTTGACAGCATCTTGAAGGGGTCGCTTATCTTTTTCTAGGATCCTCAAATCTGGTTGTGGATAAGAATCACCTGGATAACTTTCCAAACTATAGATTCTTGGGCCTCATCCCCAGAGATATTGGGTGAGTGTGGCCTCAACAGAAAAGCATCTTTGTCTTTCTTTCTTTTCCTTTTTTAATTCCCTAGAGGTGGCTACTATATACTACTGGCTGAGGAAATGTCTTAGGTAAAAGTGGGAAGCAAATAAGGGAGAAAAAAAAAAGGGAAATCCTACTTTTTCAGAGTTAAGGCAGTGTTTCTCAACCGTGGCTATATTGGCATTTCAGAATGCACCATTCTTTGTGGTGGGAGGCTCTCCTGTGCATTGTCAGGCGGTTAGCAGCATCCCTGGCCTCTACCCACTAAACGCCAGTAGCATGCCCCAGCCATGACAATCAAAAACGTCCCCAGACATTGCCAAAAGTCCTCTGGACAGGGGTGAGGGTGCAAAATTGCCCCCAGTTCAGAAGCCCTGGCTTAGAGAGACCTAGAGGCTTTGCAGCCTAGGGATATTAAAAAGGTGAATGACATTCTTACTGAATGACAGTGAGAAACCATTGCCAATTCTCTGATGGCTTATTGCCGTGAGCCGATCTTTCACTTTGGGATTATAATTCCTGCAACAAAATCCTACTCCAGTGCTTTTGTTGTTTTTACACGAAGCACTCTTTTAAGAACCCAGCAGATTGCATCAATCTTTCTCCTGGCTACACTAGCAAGAACATCCTCAGCCACGCCCTCCTGCATCAGCACAGGAGAAGGAGGTGAAAGCACACTGGACCCACAAGGCCACGCCCTACATAAGTTCCCCAGGCACAACCTGGCCTGTGCACCAGCCACACACATGGGCACCCTGTTCTCATTCCATTTGGAACTGACCAGAAAATGAAAACTGCCCTTTTTTTTTTAACAAAGGGAGAGCTGAGGCTTAAAGGTGCAGAAAGATGGGAATCCTTCGGAGATTCCTATTAGCAGGACAGAGCCCCCTTTCTCTTTCTTCTTCTCCTTTCTTTTCCATCTTTTCTTTGCTCTCTGCTCCTCTTTCTCTCATTTCTCTTTCTCTTCTCTCTTTCTCCTTTTTCCCTCCTCTCTGCCTTCTCATCTTCTCCATCCCCTCTCTTTCTCATTTTATTCAATCGGCTTGCCCGGCAACCTTACAGAAACTTCTCTTAAGAGCAGGCCTATTGCGCCTCGCTCTCAAATTGCCCCCAGAGCCCACTGGATATTCCTTCAGATGTCTAACAAGCGTTGAACACAACTGAGGTTTAGAGAGACACAGAAATCAATACTGCGGCTTCCACCAGTCACGCTGAGGGATTAGCTGTCCCAAGGAAAAGCACAGACAGTTGAATAAGAGAATCATGACTCCGAATACCCTAACAGGTTTATGAACTAGAAAGCAGCCTCTGGCCTTGATAACCTCCAGGTGGCCTGCAGAAAAAGGCGACTGTGAAAACATTCACTTAGCTTTCTCCCCTTTTGTATTAATGAGGTCAAGCGTTGGACCTCAGGGGGTCAACAGTGGTACGTGGAGGAGCGACTGTTTAGGCCAATGGGCAAGGATGGTCATCTGAACAGTGGCGCTCAGAGTCTCTGAGTGGTCTCCTGGATTTCACAAAGTCAGTGGCCACATCCCTCAGGACAGAGCCAGCAAGGATGCTAGATCTGGAATCCAAGTAGAAGAATAGCAGTGCCTCGGACTATCATCTGCTATGAGCAGGCAGCATTAAACAGTGGCAGAGATTTATGTTTTAAAGATCATGGAAAAGAGATGGGAGATTGGCAGGTTGTGCAAATGATGGGGAGCCTCTAAATGGGTTCCGAAGGAGAAAAAAGCAATGGATAAATTTTAATAGGTTCTCTTCTCATCTCAATAAGCTGAAAAACTTTCATGCTCCTACACCCACACTTCAAATTCTAGAGCCTGACCTCAGGAAGCAAGATGGATGGCCCAAATGCTTCACATGTAAGATATAATGGACATGTGGCTGCAAGCAACAGTTCAAAACAGGTGGAGGCAAAAATCTAAATGATGTCAGTTTCAACAAAAGAAAAAAGAGCCCCTTTCCGATGGGACATACAGGACTGAGTGAAGAATTAAGGCTATTATCTATATAATTCAAACCAAAACCTACCTTTCTGTGAATTTATAGGACAATTTAGGTCCTACCTGAATAATTCAGAAAAAGATAATCACCTCAATTATTTAGATGGCCAGCTCATCCCTTTATATAGGCCATCTCTCTAACTCAGATGTGGAAAGTTGATAGCAATTAAGTCTCTTAACCAAGCTGCCCATGGAAGGCCCAGGATTTTGGCTATGCATGTGTGGCCCTGAAACACTGAGGGTAGAAACTGACCAGGATAAACAAATTCATATTGAAGACACTCACCCGGAATCAGTAAGTTGTGTTCACTTATCTGATTGAAAGTCCAAGACCCTAGATTTAGGAAAAGGCAAGGAGGTCATTTCCTCATGACTTAGTATTCTCTTGGCCGGCCTGGATGTCACTCATTCCAGAAAAGAGGAATGAGTGCCCTTCTCTGGCAGCCTCCCATCAGTCCAGGCCCCACTGAGCTTGCACAAGGGTCTCATTTCTGGCTGTGTCTGGGTGAAGGGTGTGGACTGGGAATCTGTGCCTCCGAGGCTGGTTAGTGAGCACATAGGGAATGACACAGTTTAAGTAGTGCTGAGGGAGAACCCGTGAGGCACTTGATCTAGTTGGCAAGGGTCATGGGGAAAGCAGTCCCTCCCTCTAGCCCCTCCAGGACAATGGGGAGGTCATCCTAGCTAGCCTGGCTGTGTTTCTTTTCTGTATAGGTGGTACCTCCAGGTCCCTGCATGTCTCCATGTGTTTGTGTGCACATGGCTTTATGTGGATAGAGGCAGGGTGTCTGCTGTGTCCAGGTTGGTGGGTTCAGCTTTCCTTTGTGTGGACATTAATCTGCCTGGTCCCATCCCCCATCCTTTTCCCGCACATTAACCTAAAATATGAGCGCATGCTCGGGTCTTGCCTGTGCTGGCTGCTCCTGCGCCCACAGCATCCCTGCCCCCTTCCTCCAGCCCTCTTATCTAAAGCAGCGTGTCACTGCAATTTTATGGTCAACATTACAGACTCAAGCCCTCCTTTGAACCAATCAAACTGCACTGAATATGTTAAGGGAATCCAGGCTTTCTGGAAGGAGCCGCGTCCTGAGCTGTGCCGCCTGACCTCTCTAAGAGCAGCCCCCATAAATCTGCCTCACGTGATGGGAGATGGGCTTTTCAGGATCTCTCAGGGTGCTTTGAGGTAGCACTTCTATGAACTCCTTGCCACAATAAATAATGCTACCTGCAATATGTCTTTGGGAATGTGTCAGCAGCTGCTGTGCTGCCATGAATTTTTATTCTTGTGCCGTCTGGAAGATAGATTCCAGATTCAGCATTTCCCCGCACTTAGTGTCAGATCTCTTTACCCCCTTGCCCCGGCAAAATGACAGAGACCACAAATAAAATAAAATAAAATAAAATAAAATTAAAAAAAAAAAAGCAGCCTAGGAAAAATGGCCCAAGACCAGAGGGAAGGAGCCATGCTTACCTCACAACAGTGGGGGGAGCAGCCAACATGACCACAGTGACCAGGTGGGAGGAAGAAGGAATAAGTCAGGCAATTCAGAGTCCTCAAGGAGGAAGCAATTCACCAGGGGTGGGTGGAGAAAGGGGTTTCTACCAGGTGAAGCTGTGGGATGAGAGCAAAGCCCCTTTGGAGTCAATAATCCTTTGCAAGGGAGAGCAATGGAAATCAGTTTTTGAGCCCCGGTTAGGTGGTCACTGCCCTGGTCAGATTCTAGGCAATCAGTTCATGAAAAGAGGACCATAGATTCAGAAACAGCCTAGAGATGACATCTAAGATGAGTTGCTGTGGTCTGAAAGCTAAAGATAAGGAAGAAAGACATGACTATAGCTTAGGAAGTAGAATCAGTTGATTCCCAGGTTTCACTGACTTGTATGTCTCTGCTGATCTAGAAATGAGAGTGCATATAGCTGGGTACGTTTTATCACCTCTGCAACTTGAGACTTTCTCGCAGTGCTGAAGCCGAAATTCACCACCACAATGCCCAAGAATTTCCACCCCTTTGAAAAGTCCCATATCCCAGGAAGCTTCTGCATTACTAACGTGCCAGCCATATCCATTATGGTGGGAGAGCACAGGAAAAGAAGAAAGAAAATATGACTTTGAAATGTTAACATCTCACAATGGTAGATTATTTCATTTTAAATGCTGCTTCCTCTTCAGAGAGGGTAAAATTAGCAACTTGGCACAAATAACACATGGTCCTAGCTTCTATGTACATTGAAATCCACATGATCTGAGTCTAATAACTGAACTCAAACTGTGGCAGATTTCTCGATCAAAATTTCACCAACTGTGAAGTGCATAGGAATTACTTGGAGATCTTAACATGCAGATTCTGGTTCAGTAAGTCTGGGGGACCTAAGAGTCTGCATTTCTAACAAGCTCTCAGGTGCTACTGACGCTGCTGGACCACATGTTGAAGAACAAAGTTTTGGGTTCTACCAAGTTTTTATGTGCACAGTTCCACTCTCCTTCCCTAAAGTGTATATGTGGGCTCCAAACCCAGGAGAGAGCCCATCTGTTCCTTTGTTCCCATATATTTTGTTCTTGGTTCTCCATATATTTTTAAATAAATTAATATCAACATAGAGCTTCAAAAATTGTGGTAGTTTGAATATTCACATTTAATACATTAATACTTCTAAAATATTCTCCAAAATGAAATGATCATCTCATTTGGAGATAATAACAAGAGTCTATATTTGAGATTCTTTGTTAGGGTAACATCTGGATCAATTGACCTTTGAGGCCCAGCAGTGATAGGGGGCAAGGTCTCAACCAAAGGCACTCTGACTCTTTATGCAGAATACTGGCCTGGAGTGGTGGCCTCCTGAATAATGTTCCACACAGCCAGGGTCAATGCTGCATTCGTCTCTAGCCTCCCAAGGCAATGTGATCAATTTCTTAGGACACCACTGAGAGAATGATGTGGAGCTAGGTGAGAACTAAATGGAACCTTTGCTGATTAAGTTGTCAATGGCCTGTTGAGAAGTGGGACTATGGGTTCATTCAACCTTACCCCAGTTTCTCTTCAACACAACAAGAACAGCAAGGTCATAAAATTGGCAACCTAAAATGGAGGTCCTTAACAATGGTCAGTGACAAATGCATTTTTTGACCGTAAATTAAAGTTTTTTGTGATTAATATAGTCTTTGATGTAATAATTGTGGAAGTTTTCTTGTATATCCCAACATATAGCTGTGTATATGGCAGTCCCTGTCAGTCAGGTAATCTGAGGCCAAACACGATCACTCATTTGTAAACTGGGCTTTCTGCCTGCTGAATACCTTTCAAAAACAGAAGCTCTCTCCTAATTGCCTGGGTTGACCTATATTTAGAAACCTGAAATGTGCTGGTGTAGTGGAGAAGCCAGAAAAATGTTGGAGTTAATCACTAAATCAATCTGGGCTGACCCCAAGAGAACAGTGAGCACTGAAGGTTGTTGGTCAAGGAGCTTTTGGAGGCTGGACTTAAAAGAACTCTCTGGTTTCTCTGAAACTGGAAAATCTGCTTCTTTCTGCAAAAACGTATTCTCAGAATAGAATTTGGTCTGTTCTAGGACAGCCCTTTGATTCTCTCATGCCAGTAACCAAGTCAAGGTTAACTTCATTTTGTTCTGGTGTACTCTCTGGGCTCCTCCTCTGACTCGCAATGGCAGTGGGAACTACAGATGGATAGACAAAAGTAAAGTGCTGACTATCAGGTGAAACCTAGCTACAAGATCTTTCTTTTTTTCCCCCTTCTCACCTTGGCTTTCTTTCCTCTTCCTACAGCATCTTTTTGGTTTCTTAGTATCCTGGGTTGTTAAAATTTAAAGTTTAAATTTTCCTTAATTTCCCCCCATATGTGATGATGATAATTTCCTAAAAGTTCAGAGTTTGAAAAATTGGGGGAAATGACCAGAAGTACTAGGTATTATTTTCATTTAAAATGAACTGTGGGATGACATTTGGAAATGGGTACCAGGCACCCAGAAGGTTAGTAATTACCTTTACAGGAACATTAAACAGAAAGTTTAGGAAGTCTCTTGATTATGTAGAGCCAGCACTCTTACCAGCAAAGTTGCCAGCTCCCATGATTTCTGCAGCCTATGCTAAATGGTGACTTGGCTTTGAACACTGAAGGATAGAAACAACTGAAGGCGCTGGGTTGGCAGGGAGTGGCAAAGACTATTAGACACTATTATGGATCACTTGATCCCTGTAGAAAATACTGGTTAGATACATAAATTGTAGCACATTTTTTGAAATTTAGTTTTCGATATCTAACTACTTAATTTTAAGGTTCAATTAAGATATCTGAACGCACACACATATAGTTTTAGTTCCTGCACTGAATGTTATAGAGCTAAGCTAGAAAATGAGGAAGTTAAGTAATGTTGGAACAGAACAAATTATACAGCATCATTGGCTATTTATTGGATTTTATAGACTTGTTTTTGAGAAGATTTTTGGGTATAAAACAGCTTTGCCTTTTGGAAATTTATGTTCTAATTGTTGAGATAAGACTGTTACAAAAATAATTAGAAATACATAGATAGGTAAGTTAAGTGCCAAAGGATACTACATAATATGATCTAGGATACGATACAGGTTGCAAAGTAAAGGGCTTAGAGAAGCAGAGTATCAATGAGAGATTTAGAACCCAAGAGGGGCTTCCTGTGGATAGGGTTTGTGTAGGAAACAGGAAGGACATTCTAAAGGAGTGGAACGATATATGTGAAGCCATGAAGACCAGTGTATACTTATGGGGCAGCAAGGAGACAGTTTCCATGTGGCAGATGTGGCCTGTCATGGGATTGTGGGAAATCAAGTTTGATGGTCTGTGAAGGAGCAGGTTAAAGTGGTATTCAAACTTGATTAGCAGAAAATAGACAGTGAAAATTATTTTTAAACAGAGGAGTATTATAAAGAAAACATATTTTGGGAAACTAGGGAAGGTCTCCTAAACCCTCAAGCATATGTTCCCAGGAACCAGGGAGATAACACAACAGAAGAGAAGGAGTTAGGCTCCTTGAACTTGATCAGGTTAGAAAACAGTACTTAACAGAAGGACAAGATGACTGTGAGTATAGTGAGTGTCTCCTGGCTCTGCCCTCAGTGGGTCTGAGATCTATGACAAGAAAGCTGTAAGCAAAAAAATAAAAGAAATTCACCCAGAAAGCTGTGTTGTTAAAATTTTATACAACTTTGGGGGAACATAAACAGTGTGCTTTGGAACTTTTTTTAAGTTTATTTATCCTGAGAAAAACAGAGACAGCGTGAGTGGGGGAGGGGCAGAGAGAGAGGGAGACAGAGAATCCCAAGCAGGCTCAGCACTGTCAGCACAGAGCCCAACATGGGTCTCGAACTCATGAAACCATGAGATCATGTTCTGACTGAAACCAAGGAAACCAAGAGTCGGATGCTTAACTGCTTGAGCCACCCAGGCACCCCGGGACTGTTTTTTTAAAGGGACAATGGCAAAACCCCTGGAGGTCGTGGTGATGGAAGTGAATAATGATTGTACCCATCTGCATTCTATGATGGGAAGAAGGAACATTGTACAGTGGGAGGAGGGAGAATACCATTGTTGACATTATTGGCACATTATGAGAGTAAAAAACTTTCAGTTGGTTTTATTAATTGTTTTTAAATATTCTACTGACAACGTGCTCCCTCACTCTTTGCATTTGGGATAGACTGTACTGTCCTCCTTCCCACTCATCCAGGTGAAGAGACAAAGGCCAGTAGTCCTCTATGGGGGGGACAATTTTAGCTCTAAGAGAATCTTGGCCATGTCTGAAGACATTTTTGGTCATTACAACTTGCTGGGGAGGTGAGCTAGTAGTAGGGATCAGAGACGCTGCTAAATATCCTACAATGCACAGAACATCCCCTACAACAGAGAATTATTCAGCCCCCAAAAGTCAACTGTGTTTAGGTTGAGTGCGAAAACCTCATATAGACGAAGATGCTCACTGAAGCACTATTTCTAACACAAAAATCTTGGAAGTAACCTTTATTACCAACAATATATAATGGAATATCCATATGTCCACAAGATGTACTTTGCTTCAAATTTCCAAACATAATTTAATTATGTAGGAAATTTCTCACAATTTAATATTAAATGGGAAAAAAAGGTATCCAGGCTCTATAAAATGTGATCCCAATTCTGTAATGACAAACGCGTGCATACACATGACACACAATACAACACAAGAGATAGGTCTGGGAAGTCACCAAAATGCCAACAATAGTCATTGGTGACGGTAATAAATGGATGGTGTTTATTTTCTTTGCTCTTTTTCATATTTCCCAAATATCTTGCAGTAAGCATAAAATAATTCTAATAAAAATATAATTGTTCTATCAAAATATCTCAGTAGTTTGAAACAGAGGCTAAACTTAACAAGATAAAAATATAACTAGACTGTGAGACATGCACACATAGGTTCAAAGCTTCAACTGTCAAAGGCAGGAAGAGGATGGTCTTGCTTATGGTCCACGTATAAAGGGTGTGAGTCAATTGAAGCTTAAAATGAAACAGGAGACGCTGGATGGGATTGCTAAAAGAGCTACTGCAAACCCTTGATATCTTAATAAATTAAGATTGCACCAGGAAGAGGTGAGTAGCAGTTCTCTGTGGGGCAAGTGTGACCGTCAGGAGGGCTGAATGCAGTCCTTATGACATATCTTAGGGTGACCATTGAAAACCTGGAGTAGGTCCAGAGCCATCAATAAAGTGAGGGATTTGGGAATTGTGTTATGTGACAAAAGGGTGAAAGAGATAGAGATGTTTAGTCTGATGACAAAAACACTTAGGAGAGAAGTGAGTGCTATCTTCAAATATTTGGCGGGCTGTCACATGGAAGAGGGACAAATGTGCTCTGCATGGGCCCAGACCACAGAGCTAGCACTAACCACTGATATTAAGTGATAACTTATCTTCTTTCACATAATTTCCAAGCAAGAAAAGAAAACTCCTCTAAATGTAAGAGTTTTATGAAAATAGGGTGGCTAAGCTGGGACATCATATGGTCTCCATCACTGACTTAATGGCAGTGTGTTAGGGTTGCAATAAAGTGAACAGAGAGCTGAGAAAACAAGACAGTAGTGTGTTCCCAGTGCCTAGGTGCTTGATGCATGAAGAAATGCATAGTGGTCAACATTCATTGAGTGCTTTCCATGGGCCATGGGCCAGGAATGGTGCCAAATGCTTCTTCACATGCTCTGTCTAACTTGTTCCTTTCAACTTAACACCATTTCCCAAATGCAAACTGGGGGAAGGTGGTGGACTTTGTTCAAAGCAACAGCTAATAAATGTACCAAATTCTATAGTAATGCTAACAATGACAATACTCATTATCATCATCATAACTGCAGTAGCAAACACTTGTATAATATTTACTATAATTAAACATAGTTTAAAATGCTATACCTGCATCCCCATTTTAAAGATGAGCCTTGAGGGGGTAAAGGTCTTGTCCAAGGCCAGAAATGCGTCAGATTCTGTAGAAATACTAATCACGATAATATTCATCAGCACCATTATATTTACTGCAGCTGCAAATACTTGTGTAGTGCTTACTGTGTGTCAAACACAGTTCCATATGCTCTACTTATATAAACCAATTTAATACAACTTCCTCTTTGTATCTTCATTTACAGATGAGGAAGTACAGACTTGGGGAGGTTGAAGACCCTGCTTGAGGTCACACAACTTCTATGTTGACTTTGACTTGATCTTGACTTTGAAACCTGGTATATTAGACTTCATAATGGTGTCAGTAACAATGCTACTAATAATTCCCATTGTCTACACTGGCATAGTAGTAATGGCACAAACACTTATATAGCACATTATATCTGCCTGGGAAATACAAGAGCCCTATGAGGTGGTGTACTGATTAATTTTGTGTGTCAGCTTGGAGGGTGATGTTGGATGAGATTAGCACTTAACTCAGTAGACTTTGAGTTAAGCAGATTGCTCTCCATAATGTGAGTGGGCCTCACCAAATCAGTTGAAGACCTGAATAGAAACAAAAGAAACTGGCCTCCCCAGGCAAGAGGGAATTCTCAAGCAGACTGTGTTTGGACTTTATCTGCACCATGGGCTCTTCTGGGTATCCACCTGTTGGCCTTCGGACTGGAATTATATTCTTGGCTCTCCTGGGTCTCAAGTGTGCTGGCCCATACTGCATATTTTGGACCCATTAGCTTTCATAATCATGTGAGCCAGTTCCTTATAATAAACCTCCTTCTACACACACACACACACACACACACACACACACACACACTAGTGGTTCTGTTTCTTTGAAAAACCTTGACTAATGCAGGTAGGTACAATAGCCATCTTCATTCTAACATGAGAAAACATCATATGACTTGTTAAAAGCCACATGACTAATAAGTGATGAAACCAGCATGGAAACTCTGACCATCTACCTATATAGTCTGAGTTCCTATGTGAAGTTCTCTGGAGCTATTTGCTCTATTTGCTCTATCAATCATGGCATGTTTTCCTCACTGGGTGGCATGAAATTAGGAGATTAGTAGAGGAAACCTCCTGAATCAGGAAAAGGAAAAGCTAGCTGGAGAGAAAGGATGTTACCTCTTGGCTCCTCCCTCTACTAAATGGCCTTGTCACTGCCTCCAGATGGCCTCTATAACTTTAGGACATTTCTCAATAATTGACAGATCAAAGGCAAAAAGATCCAATACTTTTGCTTCCCCCATTATCATTCAATTCAGCTGAAAAAGAATTCACTGAATACTTTATGCTTTCCAATAAGAGGAAATTGTATTGCCACCTCTACCCTCCACACTCATTGGAGAATTTGCATTTCAAATACAGAATGTCCAAAATAATCCAACTACATGAAATTTCCTCTTAGCTTCTCCTACCTGGTGAAAAAGCAGAAGCATGTGCACCGTTATTTTTCCAAAGGTTTTTGAGTGTTCCTTGATTTGAGCAATTCCTGTGACAACATTTCTGCCTTTTGGTTTACTAATCCCTTCATTGAGAGAAAAAAGCCCTCTTTAATATTATCAGTTTAAATTTCACTTTTGCCAGATTTCCATTAATACCAGTATCTCTTTGGACCATCCAAAGTGTATTCTCTTTTGGTAGCTCATCTTTCACGTAATTTCCAAACAAAAAGACAATACAGACAAAAGCAGCACAAAAACATGCCATGGGACCAGGTATTCAAAAAAAAAAAGGCATTGAAACAGACCCAAACAGAAATACAATAGTTTTATTATATGAGCCTTCAGCAGTAAAGAAGAAAGAAAAAAGCAAGGTTAGCAAAAGAAGGAAGGAAAGCAAAATGGCTAACAAACGCCAAGTGCCTAAGGAAATGGTATTTTCTTTGTATGCATCAACATATGCTCAAAGAATATTTCCCTATGAGGATGTCATTGCCCGCTCACTTCTCGTTTACAGTTATATGTAAGAGAAGCTTTTAAATCCATTTGCAGCCCCCCTGAGAGTTGCAAGGAAGAAGGTGTTGCCGCTAAAGTAGGAGATGCTAAGCCTGAAAGTCAAAGATATGTGAGACCATCCATAGGCGCTGCCCAGGCTGCCCCTGCCCGGTCCAGCCCCAGTGAGGGCCATGAAGAGTTGGCCCACACTGGCTGACCCACTGTGAGAGGCTCCCAGAGGCTGCTCTCCTTTTCTTGGATGCTTCATCACAAAAGAGAGTTGATATGAAGAGGAAAACAAATTTAGGGGCTTCTAATCTGACACAAACCCTAGATATTCTATCAGAGACAGCAGGTTTCTCACCCCAGGGGAAAGTTTCTATTGTGAACCTATTTCCCATTGCAGGATAACCTTGAGCATCAGTGAATATCAGCTAGAGGAGCCAAAATGGAATATGTAGAAAGTGTGGGATCTTAGCAATTGAATCCAAAGGCAACAGAACACTGGGCTTTTTATACAGATATATGCTGTCACTCTTTCTTGCAATGCTAGCCTCTCCACATCTCCCTCCCTGTATCTGCTCCCATGCCCTAGTTCGAAGCTCTTTACTGTCTATCCATCTCAAGGGGCACTGCATGGGCACTGGGTCTCCCTGCTGCTCCCAATCCACAATGACCTGTTCCTTCCCTGATCTCAGACAATTTAGGTAACCCCTGACCTCCAACCTGATACTCAAATAGTTCCTTCTTGTTATTTGGTATTCTTTTCAATTGGTTCCATTTGTATAGGCTCTTTTCTATAAAGTAACACTTTATGTGCCTTGAAAGAAAGGACCTTGTCCTATATTTGTTGGAGATTCTCCATCCTCACTAGATCTATCATTTCAGTGACCTCAGTAAATTCTTGTTGATAAACTGTTTAATTTGTATCACCTCTGTGTCTGTACTTCCAAATAGTGCAATGCGTAGGCTTCCACTTGCACACTGCATTCCTGACCAATAAATACAAACACCCAAGTCATAATTTCACATGAAAATGACAGTATGGGTGGGGAAAGGCAGTGCCATTGCTAAAGATTCTTTGTGTTTTGGGCTAAGAATAGGGAAAAGCTTGCAAGGCTTTCCTGACCGACTTTGGTATCGGGCTCTCGGTCCTTTTATCAGAAAAGCACAGACATTTCACTCAGTCTGTGAGAATCTTTGACACAGACAGAGGAACCTTGAGATGAGCCAGGCCTCTTTTTAATAAACACAAGAATTGTGGGATGAGCAGGTCCAGGGTCAGGGAAGAGGTGATATTGAATTTCATTTCTCAGCTATATGCTAGGGAATAAAGAGTATTCTTGTGGGGGGGGGGGCATCTGGAAACAACACCCACCACGGTATTGATGGAGGGGGTGGGGGTCTGATTGTTTAACTACTGCTGGGGCTCGGTAAGATCTCAAGGTGAGGTTTCCAAGGTTTCAGCGTTGCTTTCCCTTTAAACAGAAGCTGGGGCAGGCTGGGTGGGTGGGTGGGTATTGTTCTGGCTTTAGCATTAATCCTGTTTTCTTTCCACTTGCACCTGTCTATGTTACCTGGCAGTCCTGGCCATCACTGAGCCCCTTCCCCCCTCCAAGTTTATTTATTGTGGCTATTTTACCAGCTATTGGCTCAACACACTCCACTCAAATATTCATCATTTAGCTCTCTGGGTAAATCGTATTTAATCAGCACAGGAGAGAAAATAGCATAATTATAGATGCCGGATGCCATTACACTCAGAAGAAATTAAACCCCATCTCAAGCCGACCAGTGGGCACTGTGATTGCATCACCACTGGGGTTACCGAGAGGTTAGTGGCCATTCGGGGCCAGCAGTACCTTGTAGGATGCCTGACCCAGAAGAGCTGTATAAGGAGACACACCCGTGCACACACAGATTCACGGCATCAAAAACTCATCACACAGCAGCCAGTCAATTAATCTTTTATTGTTCTGAGAATGTGATGAATGAGAGAGTAATAAAGCAAGGCCCAAAGGTGGAGATGGAGGGATTCTAGATAAATGGGCCCAGAGAATTCCAGTCCTTAAAGCTGATATGGGGAATTCCTATTCCCAATCTTCTCCAAGGCACTCTCTGCCAATAGCCAGGGTGACACTGACAATTGAGGAAAAGAAGGCAGGGAACCTTTTCAATGAAGCAAAAGCATCCATTTGGGGCATGTGGGTCCTTACAGGAAATCTACCCCCCATCCATGGAAGAGGTAACAGAAAAGGCCAAACCAGAATCACGTTAACCCTGGTCCCAACCATAAGCAGACCATAAGCACATGCAAACCTTTTCATGTCTGTATTGCTAATGAAGTGTTTTGTTTGGGGAAATCAATAAGGGGAAAAGTTGTTAAAGAAAAACCCAGCAATAGTATTAACACCAGAACCCTACCTGCTTTTTGCCTGCTGAAATGGGCTTCCAGAAAAGGCCTTGGGGTCAGCTTCCGGCCATTCATGCCCAGCCTCTTCCCACACATATCCAGGGCCACCCGCCCTTGTGCAAGTTACAGAACTAGAGTCACCTTTAATCTCACAATAAGGCTTCCTCTCCCCTGGACCTCAACCCTGGGTCAGCAGCCCTAACTATCATGGAGTGCTGTTTGTAAAAATTCAAAAACGTCCGAAGATGCAATTAGGCTTTACTTATTACCATTGGGTGATTGTTTTTGCCTTTCCCACCCCCTCCCCTTATTCTTTTTTCTTTTGGCTAATAATGCTTCTGAGGTTTGGATAAGTAACTAAGAGGAAGGAGATCTCCTTCTAGTCCATCCTGCTGCCGACAATTAAGAAACCTCAAAGTAATTTTTGAAAATGTCAGCGTCTCATTTAGCAAAAGGATAAATAATAAATGAAGCGTAATCACTGTCCTGTGCTGGTGGTACAGCTTCGCGGTGTCATTAGTAAACTAACGGTATAATATCTTTGTGTCACAGTTTAATTATATCTTGTAATTAGTTTCAGCAATGGATTGCATAGAGTCAGGCCCCCTGAGCTAAACAAAAGGTAATAGAACTTTCAGCGCCCCTGCATAAATCAATTATGAAAGTGTCCTGCATTATTTGAGGCTTGTTTGCTGTAATTTTATGCACAGAGCTGAACTGGTCCTTCTTGCCCATGGAGGGCAGTTCACTCCACCCAGCAACCAAGGCTCAACGGCAGCTGAGCCTGCTTTCGGACCCACACGCAGTAAGCTCGCAGCAGTAAGCGTAGTGGAAGGAGAGAGGAGCCGAAGGGGAGGGGTGCTGTGTTGGTAGGGGGGAGGGGAGGAGATGCATGCGAACCCGAGCAGGTAATAGATGCACCATGCACAAGAGAGCAGGGGATAAAATGGGAAAAGATGTGAGGCCCTGGAAGAATGATTCTTTATGCTTCCCCGAACAAAGACGAGAAGGTTAGGAGCATCAGAGGCCAAGCAACGTTGATGAATATGGGCAGGCGGACACGACACACGTCCCTTTATCATTTGTCCTTTCAACATCCCTGTGCTCCCCATGCGGTTAGAATTGGAACCAGCACAGGTTACTTGGCAATAGGAAACGGAGAAGGAGAATCCACATCTTTAATTGGGTCTAATTCGGGTCCTACCGAGCTCAGAAACTGTAAAGGGCTTCCGAACGTAGTTGAGGGCTTAGCGATGGTCACCAGGCCTGCGCGGGAGAGTCACGGAGTCCCTGCTGGGGGAAGCTAAGAAGAAACTCAGGGGCGGGGGGTTGGTTAAGTCCAAATGCCACCAATACGTGTGATCGTCCCTTTTTTGATCAAACTGCAAGGCATGGCAGAGAGTGGGGGTGGGGTCCACATTCAAAGTCCTCATCAAGTCGTCTTTGAAAGTAAGTCTAGAGCCACGCTGGCCTTTCTGTTTATACAACAATTTACAGGTTTAAACGAAACCCCGCTTGAAAAAGCAGACTGAATCTTCCTATTGTGAGCACTTCAGCGAATTTAACAAAAGAAAGAGCCCAGGCGAGGAAGAGAAAGGGGGGGGGGGTGGTGGTGGTGGAAAAGGTCCAGTCCTCAGACTGGTGTGCTGCAATCTGGCTGGTTGCTATGGTGACGTGATGGCTTGTTCACATGGCAACATACCTTAGGTCCACTATTAAAATGATGAGAGTGAACTCGGTTGCATTAAGGAGAGCGCGCTGTATGCTAAAGCGAGTCTTTATCTCCAGAGAGAGCTGGACAGAGACTAGCAACCAGTACAAATGAGGGAGAAGAGAAGGCGGAGGAAAAGGTTGGAGGTCTGGAAGAGAGAAAAACCACAGGGATACAATAACTGAAAAGAAAGATCCTCAGCTCTGTGTCTAAATTGAGGGCCTGAGATTCAGAAGACAGACACGGAGTCTTGTTTGATATGGAATTCATCATCCAAATCAGCCCATCAGGCTAATGACTCCTTATTTAAAGAACACATTCCAAATGAGCCTGCAGTACCTTCGCTCCAGAAAACATCAACAGTGAACTGAACCAAACCCATGAGCTGCTACTATAGCGAATAGCTCAGCTACTGCCACTTAAATAAAATACTCTAATGAAGGTGGCAAATTACACAGCATTTATTTATTGAATATAAAAGTCCACTGACAGCCACAGAGCCACATCATATCACTTCAGAGTTAGTGGGGAGCATTTCCTTTGGAAATCTGGTTTCATGTTTCCTTTAATGTAGTGACAATTTTTCCCCTGCTGACGTCGAGGGGTGGCGATAATTCTGCAGATATTATCCCAACAACCCTCCCTACCTACCCGTGCTTGATTTCCGTCTGCTTTTAGCAAGCACTGCTACGGCATACAGAAGAGGAAGCCAGGAATTAAAGGGCTATATAATCCCACTGTGGGCTCCAAGTGATATCATAAACCATCTGTGAGATGCCTGAAACCCTCCCCACCAACCTCTGGCTCCTCTCACTCATTCTGCCCCCCTTCCCACCTCTCTGTGGCTGGCCATGCTTTATTTAAACAACTTATTACCATAAAGTTTGTGGCCTCACCAGCCACAAAAGTCTCTGTTTTGGAAACACGACACAGCAGAAGGTAAGCTTGGTATTGTCACCTTTTTTTTTTTTTTAAATGACAATTGCCCTACTGTCAGAGGATTCATTTCTACATGTCAGTCACTGCCCTGGTACCTATGTAATGCCAATGCTCTGGATGCATGGGTGCCAGCTCCTGAGGAGGAGCTCTCGAGCTGGCAGAGGAGAGGGGACATGGAGCTCTGATACCAGCAGACAGGTATGAGGACAGAGATCAAAGCCAAAGACCAGTTGTAATTTCCTTCTGTCTAATCCAAAGCGCATTTTCCCTTGAGTCTTAGGAGGAAGAACATCATTCTTTAATATTCCTTAGGGTTCTATAACATGTTGGCTTCCTCATAAATCTCTATAAACAAACGAAGTGTGGAGAGGCAGGACAACTCAGGGTAAAGACCTTGCTTTGTCACTGGCTAGCTTGGTGACCTCTCTGAGCCTCAGTTTTCTGATCTGAAGAGTGGGAGAACACCAGTACCCAATGTCCTCAGATTGCTGGTAGAATTAAATGAAATAATAGTTGTAAATGGATATGCTCAATCCGGGGCATTTGCATTTTATTTATTGGTGTTACTCCCGGGTGCACTAGCCAGTCTGTGACAGGCAGTGTTCATCCACTGTTACCTTAGCAACACAGAAAAACAATTTTCAGAAAGATGAGCTCTTAACCAATAGGACAATGGCTTTCTTTTAAAACTTGTTTTGGAGGAGTCCAGTGCAGAACACAGCTTAGATATATTTGTTCCAGAACTTTCTTTCCCATATGCTTCCAAGAAAGCAGGCCTGGCAGGCAGCTCAACTTGCCTTTTTCTGCTAGACACCTTGTGTTTTGTTTTGTATTTTAACTACTGACAAAATAGCAGCTTTGCTGGTCTCCCCAAAATGGTGGGCAAGCATCTCCATAAGCATCTCCTCATAAGCTTGGTAAACTGTATGCAAAAGAAAAAAAAGAAAAAGAGAGAGAGAGAGAAACCTTCTGGTGTCTATCAACTTTCCATGACAGCTACACTCACGTTCCCTCCTGAGGACCAAAATAACTACAAAGTGTACGAAATCGTTAAGCACATAAAAACCCCAGAGGTAGAGGCTGGAAATAAAACTCATGATTTCCCAACCAAAAGGCATCAAAGTCCAGACCTCACAGTTCATTTGCTTCCCTTCACTCGGTGCCGGCAGATCTGCCTCTACTCAGTAAGCAGGCAGCACTGGCCCGTGTGCACACAGCTCGAAGAGGGAGAGAGGCCAGAGACCTGCCAGTGGATCGGCCTGGCAACGCATAATAAAGGCACGGAGGTGTACGGGGAGCCCAGACACAGATGAAATCCATGAGAAAGCACTGAAAAGAGAAAGGACATCTGAATCTTTGTGACTGTTTTTTTTTTTTTTTTTTTTTTTTTGCAGCTTTTTTTTTTTTTTTTTTTTGTTTAATGGTGAGGCAGCTAGGTTTAAAGAAACTTTCCCATTCAAATGTGCCATAACAGAATAATAAGGTTATGCTGTATGTCTAGATGTACAGCTGCATCAGGTAGGACAGTGATAGGGAGATGCTGTGGTTCTGAAATGTGAACCACAGGAAATTTGGAAAGGGATGTCCTGCTACAATTACAGAGCAAACCTGGGAATGTTGTGTGGTTTTGGGGCATGTAAGGAGAGTTGCTCTTGGTTTCCAATCTTTTTCAAGAGGCCTTGATTTGGGAAGTGTTTGTCGGAGGGAAGACTACAGACAATACTGAACTCCTAACATGTCTGGGAGCTCTACTGGGCGCTCCAACCACATAGCACCCAGCTGTATTGACCACTCATTCCCTCTCTTTACTGAATAGCTACCAGTGCTTATAGAGTTTTGGTAAGTGGATTTCAACATACTCTTAGTATGAAAAAGAGTTTTCACCTCCAAGAACTTTATAATGTAGTTGGACGATAAGATGTTCATATGTGCAAAGTAACATGCTATTTAAAAAAAATTAAGGCTAAAAATTTAAGATAGATCAGAGGTTGGCAGATTACAGCCTGTGGATCCAAACTGGACTGCTACTTGTGTTTGTAAATAAAGCTTTATTGGGGGGGGGGGTGCCTGGGTAGCTCACTTGGTTAAGTGTCTGATCTTGATTTCAGCTCAGATCATAATCTTGTGGTTTGGGGAAATGAGCCCGTGTGGGGCTCTACACTGTCAGACTGGAGCCTGTTTGTAAGACTGGAGCTTGGGATTCTCTCTCTCTCTTTCTCCCTGCTTGCATGAGCACGTATGTACTCTCTCCTTCTCTCAAAATAAAAAAATAAAATAAAATTTATAAAGTCATGCCCTTTCATTTACATTTTGTCTATGGATGGTCTACAATGATATGATAGATTCTAGAGACGCTGTATGGTCCATCTAAAATATTCACCATCTAGTCTTTTACCAAGAGAGTTAGGCAACCCCTGGTATAGATGTTTTAGGTTCTGAGGAGTGATTACAGTGGCTGGGAGTAAAGAATTAATGGGAAGAATGGATCTTCGTAGAGCCTGGTGAGACCTAGATAGCTTGAAAGGAGTAGAGAAGCCATTCTTGGTGGGGGGAACAGTGAGGCAAAGATGCAGAGAAAAAAGCAGCATTGTTTGAGGTACAGAAGGTAAGCCATCTGCTTAGAGTGGCTTAGATGTTCATTCTGGAGCAACAAACAGAAAGGATGGTCGGAGAGGTGGGAGCTGAGTCAGCAAAATGTGGGATTCCCAAAGTCAAGGAGAAGGTGGATTTGCAGGAAGTAAGGAAGTAGAAGGCCCTGACTATCTTCCAGCAGAATACAAGTATGGAAGGAAGAGAAGTAAAAGGAAAATAAAGGCCTGGAAGCAGTGAGTATGGGTCACCTGCTCAGGAAGTCTGACCAAGAAATGAAGGAGGATACAGGAGGTAATTTGAGTACAAGGCAAAATTGTGTACAGTATTTGGCAAGTTAAGGGAGACTGTGTATGTCTTGTGGTAAAAGAGGAAGCAGTATAGAGAAGGGACTGAGGAGCTTGGAAGCTGGGAAATAAGGAGTGTGGAGAAGGTGGGAGTGGAAAGGGGTGGATAAGTTGGGCAATGCTCCCTGATGGCCTCCCTCACAAAAGTGAAGGACATCAGCAAATAGCAGAGATGGGCCAGCCTGGGGCTAAGAAGATGGGACAAGTGGATTCAAGATCTGTTCAGGAGCTACGTCACCTTGAAATATAATAGCATCTTTCTGTGGGAGGCCACATTCACTTGTTTTGATGACTTCTCTTAGTAGGGATCTATGGCTTGGGTCCAAGTGTGTGGTAGAATGGTTCAGGTTGATGTTGGCCCAGGAGAAAGTCCAACGGATGGGGACATCTCTGACATGAGTGAAAAGGGACTAGAGTGGCTGACAAGAGCGTCTGGACTGGGCAGGCAGTCAAATGTATCCAGAATGGACCTAATGGACTAGCACAACAGGAGGTGACTAATATGCATGGAAGCAATTGAGTTGGAGGGTTCTGAAATTCACTGAGATATCAGGACTTGATATAATTAGATTGATTTTTCCTGAAGCATCAACATCATTCTTGGAAGGCAAAACGTTCAGCACATTTTTTAATTATCATGGACAAGTTGACAGTGTTCCTCTTTCTGTTCTAGGTTGTAGGATTGATCTTTGGGTATGGTAGGCCTTACCAGTCACCAAAATTCATTCTCCTCTTTTTCTGGGCACTTAAAGTTTGTACTTCCCACCTACCTTGAAGTAAAGCATGACCATGTGATGTGATATGGCCAATGAAATGGGGATAGATGTGACTCAGATCATTCCTTGGTTGGATCATTTAATTTTCAGTGTGCGATACTCTAGAACTTTTTAACCCTCCTGTAGCAATTGTGAAAAAGGCCTTGTGTTAAAATGGTAGGAGCATGGATTTCTAAGAATGGAGGACAGCAATAGCCATGGAGAATTATCTGGACCCTCAGCAGACTTTGAGCGGGGAAAATGCTATGAGCTGAATTATGTTTCTGAAATTCATGTGTTGAACCCTAACCTCAGAACCTCAGAATGTGACTATATTTGGGGATAGGCCCATTAAAGAGGTGATTAAGGTAAAATGAGGTCATTGCAGTGAGCTCTAATCCAAAGTGACAGGTGTCCTTGTAAGAAAGGAGATTTGGGCATGCAAATAGACATTGGGGATATGTGTGCACAAAGGAAAGACCAAGTGAGGGCACAATGAAAAGATATCCTCAAACCAAAGAGTGAGGCCTTAAGAGAAACCACACTTAATGACACCTTGATTTTTGACTTCCAGTCTCTGGAACTGTGAGAAAACAAAGTTCTGTTGTTTAAGCTACTCAGCATGGGATATTTTGTTTTGGCAGCCTAAGTAAAATAATACAAGAGACAAATATTTTTTCTATTAGAAAGCTTATTACTACAGCACAACCTCACTCATCCTGATGAATACAGTGGGATACTTTAAGCTGGGTGGCAGAAACAGGTTCTCTGAGGAGATGGCATATAATTTGAGAAATGAATGAAATCAGGAGCTGGCTGTGGGAGAGACTGAAAGAAGAACATTCCAAGGTGAAGGAAAAGATGGTACAAACTACTGGGTTTGCTTGCAGTGGGGAAGAGAGGAAAAGATAAGGTGAAGGTCAAGGCCAGATCACATAGAAGTTATAGGTTAAGTTAGGGAGTCTATACTCAGTTTTATATGCTATGGGAAAACTATGGGATTTCAAAGTAAGGAAGTGATGTGATAGATCTGATTCTTTTTTTTTTAAGTAGATATTTCAGAATTCTATATGGAGAATGAGCTATATGAGCCACGAATGGAAATAGGAAGACTTCTGTAGTGGTCCAGGCACAAGATATAACAGTTCCTTAATCTAAGATGGAGAGAAGCAGATGGATTTGGGCATTTTAATTTCAGCAGCAGCTTCTTCTTGGGATAGTTATAAACGTTGGAATAACAGTGTACTGGAAATTTCATACTTCTATTTACAATGTTTATTATTAGAAGATGACAAAATTTTTGGCAGAAGAAAGAATAAGGTCAATTTTATGGGAAGAATACAGATGCAAGAAGTTATAGAGTAGTTTCCAAAAAGGAAAATAAATAAGGAAAGCAGACTTAGGAGCACAGCAGAATGGAGAAAGAGAGAGAAGAGAATACAGTGATGAAAGTGGGCAGAAGGAAAGTGTCCTTCTGATTTAGAATGGATGTGACATTAGCCACTAGAGTCAACATTACACACAATAGAAAAGGCCATTGGTAGGAGTGGGTGGGACTTCACTTGAACTCTGTGATTTCAGGGTCATTGGCAGGACCTATAGAATTTCTGGAGTGGATACCAATGAAGACCAAAAGGGTGAAGTGAGTTTCCAGGCTCTGGGTGTGGAGCTCAGGTTTGAGAAAACAATCATGTTTCCTACAGTTCTCAGGCCCAGTTTTGTGACAGCTCAGAATGCTTCCAATTATCTTAAAGAATGCAATATTTACCCTTCATCACTTCTATTCTAAATATAAAAAATGGACAGGCATAAAATTAAACAATTAAAAACCTTATATGTGTAAAGTACTTTTAGAATTGCAAATCTCTTCCAAGTATATTAGGTCTCAAAGGACTCTTACATAACCTCTTGGATTTCTGGATAGAGAATTGGTTAGAAGGAAGAAGGAGAAGAGAGTACTATGGAGTAGCCTAAGCAAGAGGCAATATGGTAGTTCAGTCTAGGATGATGACATGAAGATGGAGAGAAGTGGATGATTAGCTTAAGGTCAATTCTCTCTAATTCATTAATTTATAAATTTAATAAACATTTATAAAAACTTTACAATAGCTTAGACATGGTGATAGGGTTTGGGTACTTAGAAATGTTGTTTGTGAAGAGTGCCTAAGATTTGATATGGGAGGTGATGGGGCAGATGTGGAAACAAATAATTATGACACAATAGGATAACGACTCCATCTGAAGTATGAACAAAATGCCTTAGGATCTGGGGATGAATCTGATAACTCTGTTTGTGGAATTTAGAGAAGCCTTCTATAGGGTAGTGGGACATCTGAGGAGGGCCTAGAAGGATGGGAGAGGAGTTTCCTGGAAGGGGAAGGCAAGAAGGCATGCCAGGTAGAGTGACTAGCATATAGAGAGGTGCACATATGTCAGTACTAAGGAGTGTGGCCCAAATCTGCAAGTACAGGAGATATGGTGGCAAAGAAGTGAGCTGAGGCCATATCATGAGAAACTCAGATGATTATGCTTAGAAGTTGGCATTTGATTCTCAGCCAGCATGGGTGCCAGTGAAGGTCTGAAGCCTGGAAGAGATATGATCATTTTAGAGATGGAGACATAGAAGCTAAGAGGCTAGGTAATATGTCCATGATCTCAAGGTCTACAGTGGTGGGGGCACTAGTGAGGTACAGATCACCTCCCTCTGATTCTGAGCTCTTCTTGTTTCATACCTAGCTCCTCCTTAAAGTCTCACTGCATTTATATAATGTGTGGTCATTTCTCCTCCAGGCAATTTTCCCTGAAAAAAAATTCATATAATCCAGAATGTTAGGAATAGCCAATATTATTTTTATAAAATATTTTTTAATGACACTTTATATTTCCTAACATCAATAAATCATAAAGAACAATATCTCGTATTATATGCAGGGGCCATTCAAGAATTTGAGAATCTGGAAGGAATCTACATGCCAGACCAGAAGAAACTAAATCATATTATCTTAAGTTCAATAACGGGCTAGTGTCCAACAGTCAGCAAGTGAACCCATTATTCTGAGCTGACATTCCAGCTCTCTGTGCAATGGTAGTGTGCACATAGAAATTTTTTTTTTAAGTGAAGCTATAAAGAAATGAAGTACTGATACATGTTAAATGTGCTTGAACCTTGAAAACATGCTAAGTGAAAGAAGCCAGTCATGAAAGACCACATATTGTAGGACTCCATCCACATGGAATGTCCAGCATAGGTAAATCTATAGAGACAGGAAGTAGACTCATGGTTGCAAGGGCTGGGGCAGGGGGGAGAAAAGAATGGGAGTAACTGCAAATGGGTATGGGGTTTCATCTTTGGGTACTGAAAATATTCTCAACTTAGAAGTGGTGATGACTGCACAACTCTGTGAATATACTAACCATTCTTAATTATATAATTGCAATTAAAAAGTCGTTAAAAAACTGAAGGGGCTACAGTCTTCATTTGGATCTTTAGCATATTAATTAACCTATTGAAACACCTTACACCAACCTACCTTGGAGGCAATGCAATTGATCCCTCTGTCAAACTTATCAAACTTTATGTTTTGACATCTTAGATAGTTTTCCACATGTGTTTGTCATTTTAAAGAACTGTAACAGGGTCTAAAACTTTTATAAGAAAAGGAGAAGTCTCACTCCTGAGAAAACCATATCCCATGCTCTTTGAAACGTACTGTCTAAATAACACGAAACAGAACATTTGGATAGAAAGAAACCTGGAGAAATGGTTATGGGTCTTAATGTTCAAATTATATTTGGTGTCCATTAGTTGGCATGGTAATTTTCTGATAGGCCTTTTGGCTTACTTGTTCTTGAGTTCTGTGTATGCCCGACATTACCTACAAATGGGGAGAAGCAATCTACAGCATATGAACAGATTTTAAGATCTGCGTAAACCCTTTGTTATTGCTATGTCCTGCCCACCACAATACTGACTGTTGTTTAATGTCTCAGTTAATCCATGAGCCCAGATATGGTGACTCATTTCCCACCCCCTTCCCATGTCTCAAAGAATCAGTGTTTAACCAAACAACCTTCTTCTATCTCTTCCCCCAACTTCCCCAGAAGGAGACCTGAGTCCACTGATGACACATACTTAGATCAAACTGCAAGTCTCTTCTCTAATGATAGCCACCTGTACAAACATGCTTCCTTCCGAAGATGGCCCCTTAAAGGTGAATGAATGATGCTCCAAGGAGAACCCGGATTGTACTTTTGCTTTTGAAGGCCTAAAAGAGGGTGTCTTGCCTTATTACTCAAAAATACTGTCTTTATGTCAAACTTAGATCTGGTAGGCTGGTGTATCAAGTGTTTACTTGTCCTGAAATGGAATCCTTGTGATTGATTACTACTTGCAATCTTACATACTGTCCATATGTAGTTTAAGTGAATTTTGTGCACCATGGACAGTGTGCTTTCTGTCATTGCTCCTGGGGGACTTTAAGGACACTGATGATCTTGCTGATATGGAATGTCCCAATCCTCCATGGATTTATAAAATCTAAGAGAATGAACCATGCAAGGCAGAGAGAGAATAGATACTAGCATTTAACTTCCTTTTCTGGTCATCAACCTTTCAGCTAAGAATGAAGGAGGAACACCAGGAGGAATGCTTTATCATTTTAATATCCCTTCCCACCCTTTTTAAAGCAGAGTGCCTCAGGGTCTTTTTAACAATGGTATCTTAATAAATTATTTAAAAAAGAAAATAGAGCCCCAGGTCCATCTGTAGTGCATGTTATTATTGAAGGTACCAGATCTTTGATGGGGAGTAGAGAAGGAGTAGAAACTGGAGAGGTAGTGGCTGCATAGTAATACATTTTAGAGGTCTTTAAACCCTTGCTGCTATACGTAGGTAAATCTAGTCAATTATGGCAAACAGGTATTCCCTGTATGTGTCAGTAAAACATCAACACTTGACAAGAATGCGTTCCACAAAACATTAATAGTAGCCATCATTTTTGAGAGTCTCCAGTGTGTGTTATGGATTTGATGTGGGTTAATCAATCTTCACAAAATGTTGGTGGAGTAGGTATTTATTCTTACTCTTGTTTCAGAAATAGGGAGAAGGAGATTCAGAGAAGTCCCATAAATTGCCTAAAACCACATATTTTGAAACGAGTCAAGCTGGGATAAGAGTCCAGATGTGTCTGAATCTCATGTCCTTACACTCAGCCATTTTTCTATCCTGCCTTGCAGTGAAATATCAGGCAAACCAAACACAATGAGGGTGAAAATAAGAGGAAACTTGCCACAGAGTTAAAGATAGGTGCTCAGAAGAATAAAACTGGGGTTACTCCTACAACAGCTATTCGTTATGAAAATATTCCATTTGTTTCCTTATGGAAATAGACTAATAAAAGGTAGGCTGAAAGCAAACATGAGCTGGCAGATACTTCATCTTTCTGATCTATGCAAAGCCCATCCCAAGTGGACAGTGTGAATCCATGCTGCTTTCCCTTCTCCTCTTCAGCCAATTAGCACAATGACGGACCACTCTGGCCTCCTGATATTTGCAAAGCTGCATTAGTTTGTTCTTTCCCTCCAAGACTGGTGGTAACAGGTACATTCAGACTTTACTACTTACCTATCCTGGCATCTTTCCTTCTTGAAATCTGCCACATCAGTAGTTTGCAATCAAGTGTATAGTTAAAATAAAATCTTTTCAAAGGGCAGAAGAGTAGGTTTTGCTCTGATGTTTTGATTTCTAAATTTAAGGGTGATGAACTAGATTCACCTCCAGTGTTTCATTGTGGATTCCACAATTCATCATGCTTTTAGCAAGTGGTTGTGCTTCACACAGGGCAGGGGGAGGGGGCAGGATTTCAAGGATTTTAGGTACAGTGGGGGTGATGATGAAATATCTTCCTACCTTTTCCACCTTCTTGCCTGTGTCGACTATATTTTTGAGTTTCACTCAATGATGGAGTTGTTTCTTAGCGTCTTGTGTGCTTAGCCATTTAATTAAAGCAATCCATATTGAATTCATGTCCAGATGCCTTGACCGGCGGAGCCAGATCCTCATTGGCATGCCAGCTGCTCAAAGAGGAACATGGCCCCTTGCATACTAATCAGGAGAGGAGGCAGTGATTCATCAGCCCATGATACTGCTCCAGCATCTACAAGCACTTATGACATGTAATTGGTGGTGCATAAGCAAGCCAGGCCACATTAAAAACCCTACAGATAGTCAGAGATAAAAATTAATGACTTTTGCTTTGTGTAATCCTGCATGCATTGGTGGGAAAGGGAGGGGGATTGGGATTAATGGGCAAATCTAAGTAGGCACCAAGGAACAAAGGCTTTCCCGGCCTTGTTTACATATCGAACAATAAAAAACACAAGTGACAAGTTATGGGAAAGGCCAGTGTGAATTTTCGGCACGAGTGAGTTGAAAGACTGCTTGCAGTTTATTATGGATTCCAAATTTCCATATTCATTATTCCAAAACAAACGTCCTCAGTGGGCTCTTCTGGGACTGGCTAGAGCAGTTGTTATTATTCATCTTTCACCGGGGGTGAGGTTGTCATGATTAGGGCTGGGCTGTGCTCACTCTTCATGGCATGCCCCAGCTACTCAGGGACACAATGCAAACCTTTGACAAGCCCAGAGGAATGTAACAGGGATCAAGTAGGGTCATCCTAAGCGCTGCTCTAAGAGCAGGAACTGCACACTTAGGGCAGGAAAGGGGAAAGAGAGAGGAGAATCTTGAGCCACCTACTGATGGGCAAGAGAAAGAGCCCAGGTGGCCCAGGTAGCAGCTAATGACCAGGAAGGGGAACAAGAAAAGGAAAGTGGAAGCAGTGAATGAACTGGGTTTTATAATTAATCTGAGCAGGTTAAGTGATAGAGTTCCTAGGGTATTGTCATTCAGGCTCTGGTTAATATAGATATTAAAAAGGAGATTGATTGCAGGTGTGATGAAGGTAGAGCATGTTTGTCAGTAGATAAAACAAAGTGGAAGCAAGCAATGCATGTATGTGTTGGGAGATAGTCTATTACATTGAATATCACATGGAGAATGTGATAGAGACAAATGTCAGTGTTCTGTAGTCAAAAGGCACCTCGATTGTAATTTAAGGGCTTTCTTTAAGACATAGCTGGCCTGGTTGAATTTTGACAACAAGCTCGAGTGAGGATGAGCTTGCTGGCTCATAGTTAGATGTGGATACGTTTAGGTAATATGACCATTGACTTAAAGGGGTGATAAGAATATGTTGGTGCTGGGGAAGATGACTCATTGTGATTTGAATGAAAGGAGGGAGAAAACTAAAAGAAAGATGCCAAGACAATAGGCTTAAGACATCATGGTTTTCCCTATAACCTGGCTTTGTCTCTTCTAAAAGGAAGAGTAGCAACCAATCCATACCCATTTGTGTTTCTTCCTTTCTCTTCACTTTGGTCTTATTCTGATGAATTCCTATAGTTTTGTTTTTCTTGCTGATCACAGATGATTTCAGTTATCCTTGATGAAAAAGTCATGGGCAGCATTTGTAGAAAGGGCATTTCAAGAGCACAAAATGTGTAAGAGAGAGATGGTTGGAAAGAATGTGTTCAGCATCCCCTGGTGTGACAAGAGCAGTACTTTGGGTTGGGCCATCCCTGGCCTTTTGCTTGGAGTCCTTTGTTCTTTTGTTGCTGTAGAATAAAACCATGATATCTGGTCTGTACAGAGGGTGCATCTACAACTTTGATCTCATGAGTGTCATGATCTGCCCATGAGATGTAGTTAAGAGGAGTAATTCAGTGAGAATTACTTATTTCAATGGTGAGAATACCCAGAAGTGTCGGCACTTTCTGTGGAAGAGCATGGACTGTTAAAATACATTAGAATAACAAATACTCAAGTTCTGCTACATTTACAAAGTGATTTAACACTTGAGTGGAGTGTAGAGATGTCTAAATTTAAGAACAATATGGGTAAGGGGAGAAATTTTAAGCCTTGACATTTCTATTCAAAACCTATATCTGGGACCTAATCGCAATAGTGTTACCCCTGGTCTGGAAGAGATGAACCCAGGTTACATGGGAGTAGAGTTGGTTAGTCAGTAGTTAAAAGTATTGCATCATCCATCAGGATAAAAGCAAGGCAGAAGTGAGCAATGAAATCTGGTATTCCCTTACTCACATTCAACTCTGTCTTATGGTAAGTGGCTTTGGACAAGATGCATTTTAAAGAGCCCAAGCAGTCAAGAATGCATATTGATTCTCTCTTTTCCAAAGTTCCTTCCCAAAGAAGGGCTGGTTGGGAGATACTTCTGGTATCTTGAAAAAGTTGGCTATGTAATAAGGTCAGATGATACAAATGGAATTTGGGGAAAATTGAAGTTGTTAAATAAATAGGAAGTAATTTCCAGGAGACAGGGATTTTATATGGGAATTATATATGGGGAGAAGGAAATTATACAACCAACTTTATCTACTGTTGAGGGATAGAAAGGAAACCAAACTTGTTCATGAGTGATGAAATCACTCAGATTAGCTTGAAGCCATAAGCTCCTCTTTCTTCTCAGAAAGATCGACCAGGAAACTTGGCTTGGCATTGTCACTTGCTGCAAATGCTCTTGAGTATCTAGAGTCACAAAGGCCCCTGGTTTAACTACTGCCCCAGAGAAAAACACAGTGCCTCTTTCCACTACATTTACTTAACAAATCTTCTTTAAAGTTCTCTCAAAACTTGTATCTTTTTAGGAGGATAAAGGAAATATTTTTCTTGTGTTTAAGAGTATTAATTCCACAGGATGGAAGAATTCCATGTGACCAGCAAACACTTTGGCCTGGGAATAACAAAAACCACAAACAAAGGTGAAGAGGCAATGGTGTTAATAAATAGACAGTGATCTCTTTCCACGAGGGCTCATAGAACCCTTGAGGTAGTCAGTGAAGAATGTATCCTATGCAACAAGACTGGTGGCAAGTGTTTTCACAATCTCCAAGAAGGAAACTGAGGCATGAGAATGGTCAGTGATGTTTCCAGAGGCCAAATTAACAACAAACGTAGAAATAAATCTATGGCTGCTCTTTTGAAGTTCCTTCCTTCCTTCCTTCCTTCCTTCCTTCCTTCCTTCCTTCCTTCCTTCCTTCCTTCCTTCCTCCCTTCCCTCCTTCCTTCCCTCCTTCCTTCTATCCTTCCTTCTATCTATCCATCCCTCCCTCTCCCCTCCCTTCTTCCACATTTATTTTCTAGATATTTTTAGGGAAGAAAGGGATTAGATAGATAGATAGATAGATAGATAGATAGATAGATAGATAGAGTGAGTGAGCCCAGTTACATCCTGATCATGGTCTTATTTTAGGAATATTAATTTAATTGTGGAGTACAGGATGAGTTGGCATGGAACAATAATGAAGGTGAATGTGGGGGGTGGGCATAGTGAGAAGGCATTTTGATTTTCCACTGGTAATGAGGGCCCCAAACTAGGAGGAAATGGCAAAGAGGCATGGGAAAGGAGGGGATGAATGAGAGAGCTGCTTAAACAGAAAGAGATTTGGCAACAAATTCAGTGTGAGATGAGAGAGAACAAAAGTCAAGTGACAAAAAACCACAATGGAACCTTTACAAGAGAGAAGGTATACAAGAGAAGGGTCACGTTAAGGACAGGCTACTGGCTTTCACCTTATATCCAGTGAGTTTAAGGTCCCAACCTTAAACTATGTCTTTAAGACATAGCTGGCCTAGTTGAATTTTGAAAACAAGCTCGAGTGAGGATGAGCTTGCTGGCTCATAGTTAGATGTGGATATGTTTAGGTAATATGACCATTGACTTAAAGGGGTGATGAGAATATGTTGGTGCTGGGGAAGATGACTCATTGTGATTTGAATGAAAGGAGGGAAAAGAAGAGACAGGTTAACACCAAAGGCAGCAGAAGGGGAAGATAAAGTCTCCAGGGCCCGAGTAGGAGAGAGCTCTGAGCAAGCAAAGAGTCCAGGGAGAGCCATAAGCTTCATCTCTGCCTCTGTGCTAAGGGTAATCTGCACAGGGTAAGAAGGGAGAAGAGGCTGTTGAGTTTCACCCATGGTGGGGAAAGAAGACAGACCACTGGGTGTCATGGAGTGAGGGAATGGTGAGGGCAGAAAGTCAGTAAGGGCAAAAAACTCATTAACTATCCTAAATGCTGAGGACAAACAGAATAATAAACTTCCAGGCCAGAATGAAATACAGCCTTGCCTCCAGGAGACCACTTCAGTTCTCAGAACTGAAGGATATGGGACTTGGTTCCTTTCCTGCTGTCAACCTCCTGTCCCCTTCAGCCCTGGAGGGTGGCAGAGGGCTCATTGTCCGCCCGCTCCTCCAAGGACAGCAGGCCAAGTGGCCACTCACAGCTGCTCTCCTTTGTGCCTGGAGAGATTAGAACCAAGTTGCTGCAGACTCAAGAGGCTCCAAGACAGAAGCAAGGGGCAAGCGCACAGGCTTCAGATTTGCCCTCAAGTTTGAACCCAGCCACTCCTCCCCTCAGCCCTAGGATCTTCCATTAAACTGGATAAGGAGATTGCTTTTCCTCCTTTTCTTTCTCATTCCTGTTTGGAAAATCAATGCTTTCTGAATCTGCTTGACATAACAACTCTCTTCGTCTCACCCTAATGTTGGTGACTTGTTTTGTTCTTGAGTTTGCCGGCTTCTCATGGGTGGGGTGAGGGTGAGGAGTGGGGAACAAAACAAAAACACCTGAATTCAGCAGCTCTGTTCACAACAAAGTTTAAAACCTTTAAAGGTAAATTCAATTGGCAAATGTGGGACCAATTATTAAGTGACAAAACCATGGTTTTAAATATCCCAAATGTGCTTGTTTTACAGGAAAGCCAAGAAATACATAATGCATTTCATTTTCCTAGATTAATAAGGTAAATTTAAGAAAGGGGTACCAAACTATTGCAGTGATAACATTAATAATGATAATGTTTACCAAGTGTTATGTGTGAGGTCCTTTTTTTTTTTAATCCCCCAGAAAACAAAGAAATCAAGCAAACAAATGAAGATAAGTTCTTTTTCCTGGGGACTTCAAAATTCCCAAAAATTTTAAAACTCTGAATTCAATAAACACTGGAGTGGATTGGAGATGAAGAATAAAAGTGATAAACAACTCCTAAAAAGGCTTAGTTTTTACTCCATAACTTTTCTGAATCTATCTAATATTTCCAGGAGCCAAGTATCAGCTACAGAATATTTCTCTCATTTAATTGATACAGTTAAGGTACTGATGTGACCATCTATAACTTTATAGTTAAAGCGATCAAAACAAACTCAAATACAATTCTGACAGCTATTTCTCCTGTTGGTTGCCAATGAAGACTCAAGATCAAGGTATTGATTGCATTTGTTCTGCCTAAATTTCATGCACTTACGATAATGTCCCTAATATACCAAAGGTTTTGCCATTCGATTCTCCCAATAGCTGGGCCCAACATCACGCGCTTTGGCAGCTGCCTTGAAATGTTTGGGCCACATTTCTACAAAACTGCACATTACAGATTCCTTTTCTTCTAATTCAATGCCCAGTTCTGCCTCCAGCCATCTGTAGCAGTGCATGTGTTTTAAGTTGTTTTAACAGCTGGAGATGGATCTATACCAATCCATATCCATACTCCCATTATTCCTGTGGGGTCCACCTGCATGTGTCTGCAAGGGAAGTTGGAGGCCATGGACGGTGGTGAGGAGGGAGGGAACTAACCCTTTTCACCTACTAAGTACCGGGACTGTAGTTATCTGACAGATGGAAGTTATCTCATTTAACCCTGCACATAATACCGTGCTCAAAACCTCCCACTCACTAAAGCTGAATCCATTCTCTGCCATCTTGGTGACCTAATCTCCCCTACTGTCAAGGGTCATCAGCTTTACCAAATGTACACTGGCCACAATTTCCAATGTCCTTGTCATCTTCCTTTTCTTTCCCCATCCTGTAAACCTCCGCTGTTCCTTCTTAAGAGCTCCCTATCTAGTTATAATGTTACCAGAGAGATTTAAGGTGGACGCAGAGAGTTCCCTGGCCTCCTACTCTGACCACCCTCTATTTCCTAGCATCACCACCTGCCTAAGAGAAATGCAAAGAATGAGGTGTAATTCAGAATTTTCCCTTAAAACACCAAAAGGTTCATTATCATCATGTTTTACATCTCTGCTGACCTCAGTTTATCTTTAAGTCCAAGACTCCAAATCATCCCTGTTATCTGCAGATGGTTGCCCTCCATGGCTGTGCATTTCTACTCTGACCCAATCTTTCATCCATCCCCAGCTGCCCCTACATCCTTATACCATCTTCTCTGGAACTCAGGGTCTGTTACCATCCAAATCCCTTAACACTCAAGCCTCTCCTGTAAATGTTTCTTTTACTGTTTGAGAGCAGTATTCTCTGGAAGTCACTACTTCCCCTGTGTCTCTTAAGTGGTGAGTTTTTCCCTCCCACAGCCCATATACCAGGAGGTTGTAGGGTGTTCTCACAGACCCTCATTACTACTTCCAGTCTCATTTTATTTCCTTCTCCAAAACCTCCTTTGAGGAACATGCTACTGCATGGTACTGCGCAATACCCCTCCTCACTGCAGTAACTGATCACCTTACATGGCATATCCACTGATTCATTGAATCTCTCCATGCCTGGCACAACTGTCTTTGTCTCTCTTGCTTCCTGTCATAATTCACAATGACTTCAATATCTACATAGACAATCCATCTAACACTCTGGCCTCTCAGATGCTTGACCAGTTTGCTTCTAATGCTTTTTCTGTACCCTATTGAGGTCATAGTCACACCCTGGACCTTGTTATTACCAGCAATCCCATCACTTCTGACATCCTCTATTTGAAGCATCCCACTTGTTTTAAGCTTCCATTTTCCCATAGTACTCTTTCTAGCTCACCAAATCTTCAACCCCTTTAGGGGCTTCTTCTATGTCTATCATCTACCTCAGGCTTCACTTCCCTCATTATTCATTTTTGGTTCCAGAGTTTATAATGAGACCCTCTCTTGTCATCATACCCTCATACTGTCCTTGCTCGTCAAAGACCTAAATCTGCTTAAAGCTAAATCTTTAAAAAAATATTTACCTGCAGGTGAACAGAATGTACAGAAGAAAACCAATACAGCCAGGATGACTGATCTCGCTTTAAATTTATGACCATGAGCGTTATGGTGACCTCACCACTGGACCTCACCAGCAACCCCAGCACACACGGCTAATCAGTGCATTGACTCGGCAGTCTCTCATGCCCTCTACCCTCCCCTCAAAGTCAGGCACCTCCCCCTCCATCTTAACTCTCAGCTTGCCCCTTATTTCACTAAGAAAATGACAACAATAAGAACTTCCTCATTTTCCTACTGCCAAATCTATGGATTTTGCATCTCGGTGATTTCATCTCTGTCCTTCATTAAATGGGCAAAAGGTTCAAGTTCCTATCTTGGTCCAGTGACCCACTGAGCTCTCAATTCCACCTTCTCTGCCCTACTTACTGATCATCATGTTCTCCACTGTTTTGATCATTATTTTCAGCCCTTCTTAGACTCACATCCAAATACATCTCCTAACCCTCCTCCCCACCCAATACCATTCTGTTTCTCTATTCTACTTCATTGCAAATATCCTAAGAAGAGTCCGTATTTTCGGTTCCCATTCCTTACCTTCCATTCTCTCTCCTCAGATTTTTTTTTTTACTCCACCACACCACTAAAACTGCCTGGCAAGGTCACCAACAACTCCTTCTTGCTAATTTTCTTGTCAGTTCTCTCTCCTCATCTTACGTGACCTCTCAGCAGCACTGACACAGCTGACTAGTACCTCTTCTTTAAAATGTTTCTTTTGCAGGGCTTCCCAGTCACTGCACTTCCCTAGTTCTCCTCTCTCACTGACCTCTCCTTCCAAGTCTCCTTCTCTGGCTCCCCCTTCCCTTGTTACCCGACCATCAGAGAGCCAGTTATCAATCTCTTCCTTTTCTCTGTCCACACCCATCCCCTGGTGTCTCAATCAGGTTCAGCACTTCAAATGCTTCTATGCTGGTGACTCTCCAATTTAGATTCCCAGCCTCAACTTCTCCTGTGAGCTCTAGGCTCCTGTCTGTACCTCCTTTGCTGCTCATTCTTTCTACTTCAGAGTCTTTTGGGCATATCAGATTTTCCAAATCAGAAACCTTGATTCTCTACACAAATCTTCCTCTTTCCTGTGACTTGGAAATGGCAGCCATCCTTTACTCCCCTTTCTCCCTTACACTGTGTTCTAATTCCTTGGCAGTTTCTGTTGGCTGTAATGTCAGTGTTCATCCAGAATCTGACTGCTTCTCAACCAACCCCATCACATTTGTTCTCTTCCTTCCTTGTCCTTTTATAGTCGATTCCCTACATAGGAGCTAGAGAAGCTTTAAAAGGTCATCTCTTGAAACTCAAAACCTGGCATGCTCAAAATAAAATCAAACTTCTTGCCATGACATGCTCTTGTGCCATCCCTCCATTACATGTCTTACTCATTTTCCTACTGCTTGAGTCAGTCCAGCTGCCCTGGACTTATAGCTGATTCTTAAACGCTCCAAGCTTGGGACTATTCTCATTGTTCTTTCACCCTGAGATTCCTTTTCTTCAGGTCTTCTCATGCTCCCTCCCTCATATCATTCAGATCTTTGCTCCAATATCATCTTCTGCAACAGTCCTTCCCTGAGTATCCTTTGGGGCACACTTTGCCCACTCTCCACAGCTCTCTTACCTTGAATAATGCTTCCTTATAGTGCTTCCCACTCTCTATCATTACATCATATGTTAATTTATCTATTCATTGCTTCTCTCATTGCATTAATCATGTATCCCTCCATTTTTATTTTTAAAATGTTTATTTATTTATTTTAAGAGGGCGAGGGACAGAGAGACGTAGATACACACACACACACACAGAGAGAGAGAGAGAGAGAGAGAGAGAGAGAGAGAGAGTATATCCTGAGCAGGCGTTGTGCTGTCAGTGTACAGCCCCATGTGGGGCTTGATCTCACAAACTGTGAGATCATGACCTGAACTGAAATCAAGAGTTGGACACTCAATCAACTGAGCCACTCAGGCACCCCATCCTCTTCTCTTGTTCTCTACTCTGTCTCCAGCTCCTGGAACATTGCTTATCTCATGTTGTGTGCTCAATAAACACTTGTGAGATGAGCGGATGAATATACAGAGATCACTGGGAACCTCACAGTTCTCTTGAGGTGGCACCTTGGAGATTTTTAGTTGGCTTTTTCTACCTTGCCTTTGCTTTGATTCAGTCACAATATCTGGTGTGAATTCCATTTCTGGAATGGCTTATATTTCCATCCTTCCTATTCACAGTCACAGGTCCTCATTTACCGTTTAGTTCCTAGAACCCCTAAATAGTCTCCTCACTCACACTTCCTCCTCTCTGCAGCCCACCACGTACACCACTGTCAGAATTATCCTTCTGAAACATGGCTCTATTCTCAGAGCTTTCCCAACCAGGAGGCTGAGCATGTAATATCTAAAAAGTATTTCATAAACAAGTAATTAAATGAATCTCACCAAAATAAAGGTCAAATTCTTCAACCTAACACTAAAATTGTATACAACTTGGTGTCCTATATAGGATCTCTTAGTGCCTCCAGATGACCTCCAGATGAGTCTATTGGTTCTACTAGATTTACAATCAGTCTACAGTATCCTAATATATGATGTATTAGATAGAATCATATGCATTTGACCATATATGACTGGTGTGACCTACAAAACAGTCACTTCATATGGCTTGATTCAGTATAGGGTTTTTTGCTTTTTATTTTGTTTTTTTGCCTTCATAATTTTGCTTAAGCCATTCTAAATGCCAGATTATCTTACTGGGTCATCGAACTTATTCTTCAGGGTCCAATTTTAAGTTTCATCTCTTCCAAAGTGGGCCCAGAAGGAATAGTTTTTCTTCTACATTCCCATAGGACTTTGTAGACTTTGTAACTTTTTTCTTTTCATCTGTTCTCATTTTGCTTGTTACGACATTATTTGTACCGATTTCTCTTTCTTCCCATCATCTCCTCCAGTTATGAGTGAATTCCTGGAGAGTGAGATCCTGTCTTATCCATTTTTGAGTCCTTCAGAGCTTCTACTAGAGTGTTTTACACAGACCGGATGCTCACCAGATATTTGCTAAATGGACTCAAGCAGTGGTTAACTGTCCTAAGCATATAACCTTATACTCTTCCTTATAACAAGGAAAAAATAGTTTTATAGAATTGACAATTTCTTTTTTCAAAAACAACTATTTCTTAAGCATGAGTATGTTTACAACTAGACATTTTGCTATCACACTAAGAGCAAGAAAAAAAATTAATTTGGGGTGGGTGTGGAGGACTGTTTATCCAACCCCTATGAGATATATCAATTCCTCAACTACAAAGAGTAGGTGGTATATGACAACCTTTCTCCTGGCCTATGTGACACCTTTAAGACATGAACTGACCTACAGGGGATTATGACTTTGGATACTCTACAGATAAAGCCTTGGTTTTGAACATCAGCAGCTACTTCATTTGCTCTAAACAATAGGTGAAGGAAGGGAAGTGGTTGATGCTTCTGTCGATGATGATGATGACAAAAATGATAATGGCATTTACATGATTCTGCAGTGCTTGACAAACTCAGCAAATTACTCGTAAAGTCGGCAGTCAGGGCTGTCAATGAGAGAGAGTCACCTCTGGGCCAGAAGGCAGCGACCGCATTTACATAAAAGGAGAGAGCTCATAGCACCTGACAACTCAGGGAGACGTGTACAAAGGGAGTCCTGTGTTTGTGGGAACTCACGGAAGAAATGAGCTTAAGCTGCAATAGGAAAAGAAGCAGATACAGGGAAGGACTTTTTGAGAGCAAGGGTCTCAGCAAAAGAACAGGGGAGGTCATCAAATGTGTTCATAAGAAGTGAGACAGTATGGTGACGGTGCCTGAATAAATAGACCCTTGGAATGAAGCAGAAAGTCTGGAAAAGACTCAAGCACATATGAAAACTTAGTATATACTAAATATAAAGGTGGCACTGGAATCTTTTTATTTTTTTAAATTAAAAAATTTTTAGTGTTTATTTTTGAGAGAGTGAGAGAGACAAGAGCATGAGCAGGGGAGGGGCAGAGAGAGAGGGAGACACAGAATCTGAGGCAGGCTCCAGGCTCTGAGCTGTCAGCACAGAACTCGATGTGGGGCTCAAACCCACAAACAAGTAAGATCATGATCTGAGCTGAAGTCAGACACTCAACCAACTAAGCCACCCAGGCTCCCTCAGATAATCTTTTCAATATGTGATGCTGGGACAACTGGGTAGTCAGTTAGTAGAATTAGTGAAATTAGACCTATACTTCCAACCACACACAGGAATATACTCTGAAATGCACGAACAGACACTTCTCCAAAGAGGACATCCAGATGGCCACAGACACATGAAACGATGCTCAGCATCCCTCATCATCAGGGAGATACAAATCAAAACCACACTGAGATACCACCTCACGCCGGTCAGAGTGGCTAAAATGAGCAAATCAGGAGACTCTAGATGCTGGCGAGGATGTGGAGAAATGGGCACCCTCCTACACTGTTGGTGGGAATGTAAGCTGGTGCAGCCCCTCTGGAAAACAGTATGGAGGTTCCTCAAAAAAATAACAATAGAACTCCCCTATGATCCAGCAATAGCACTCCTAGGAATTTACGCAGGGGATAAAGGAGTGCTGATGCGTAGGGGCACATGGACCCCAATGTTCATAGCAGCACTCTCCACAACAGCCAAAACATGGAAAGAACCTAAGTGTCCATCAACGGACGAATGGATCAAGAAAATGTGGTATATTTATACAATGGAATACAACATGTCAATGACAAAGAATGAAATCCGGCCATGTGTAGCAACATGGATGGACCTTGAGGGTGTTATGCTGAGCGAAATAAGGCAGGCAGAGAAGGACAGACACCATACGTTTGCACAGATAGGTGGATTAGGAGGAAGTTAACAGAGGACCATGAGGGAGAAAAAAGGGAAAAATAGTAGGGAAGAGGGAAGGAAGCAAACCATGAGAGACTCTTGAATGCTGAGAACAAACTGAGGGCTGAGGGGGTATAGGGGAGAGGGGAAGGAGGATGATGGGCATGGGGGAGGGCACTTGTTGCTATATGTAAACCAACTTGACAATAAACTATTTAAAAAAAATGAATATACTCTGAAACGATTGACTGAGCTATAGAAAAAAATGAACCCTACAAGTAGTGGAAGAAAACATGGATGATTTCCTGGGTGTGGAGATAGGATTTCTAACTTGAATCAATGTCCGAAGACAATAAAAGAAAAGAATGATAAATTTCATAGCAGAAAACAATCTTTTTTAAGTTTGTATAGTAAAACATACCATTACAAAAGTCAAAAGAAAAACAATAAATGGAAAAAATTGTTTGCAAAATGTATCGCAGATAAAAGGTTAATGTTTGCAATATACAAAGATTTCTTAAAAATTGAAGGGAAAAAATCAACAACACAATAGGAAAATGGGCAAAGCAAATGAACAGACAATATGAAAAATGCATAAAAATCACCTTTTAAACATAAGAAAAAATGCTCAATTTCACATGTAAGTGAAATAGTCTAAACCCACACTGAAACAGTTTCTCAAACAATTACACCTAGAGTTACCATATGACCCAGCAATTCCATTTCTAGGTATATATACCCAAAGGAAATAAAAACATATGTTCACATGAAAAAAAAATACATAAATGTTTATAGCAGGATTGCCTTTAATAGCCAAATGGTGGAAACAGCCCAAATGTCTATCAATAAATGAATAAACAAAAGGGAATATTACTTGACCATGCAATGGAATATTATTTGGCCATAGAAAAGAATGTTGTACTGACACAGGCCCTAACATGAATGAGCTTTGGAAACATAAGAGAAGCTAACTACAAAAGGCCACATATTGTATGATACCATTTATATGAAATTTCTTCAACAGGCAATCTAGGAACAGAAAGTAATTGCTTAGGTTGGGAGACTGTGGAGCTAGGAGAGTGGTACCTGAAAGGTATTGGGTTTCTAAACTTGACTGTGGTGATGGTTGCAGATATCTGTGAATAAACTAAAATATACTTAATTGTACACTTTAAGTGGGTGAATGGTGTGGTATATAAATTATATGTCAGTAAAGCTTGTTTAAAGACTGGCACTGAAATATTATTGCTCACCTATCAGACTGGTGGTAAATATTAGAAAGCTTGATAGAGTGAGTCCAAAGGGAAACAAACAGGAACTCTTAAACTTCGTTTGAGGGAAGACAGATTGGTATGGACATTAAGGAGGGTTTTTTTTTTTTTTTTTTGCAACATCTAGCAGAACTATATATTTGTATTCCTAGCAGTCAGCAGTCTCACTGCTAGGAATTTACTCTGAAGATGCTGTCCAATTGTATGAAAATACTATATACAAGCTTGTATATTAAACATTGATTGTAACTGCAAGATACTGGAAACTATTTAAATTCCCACCAACAAAAGACCTGCTAGATAAACTATGGTATGCTCGCTGCAACACTACTCAGCCAGAAAAGAATACTGAAGAGCTCTATGAGCTGATGGAAATGAGTTCCAGGATGTGTTGTTAAAGGACAAAAGGAGAGCGCAAAAGTTCATTTATAGTGTGCTCTCTTCTTGTATAAGAAAGAAGAAGGGGAGCCTGTGTAGCTATTGGTTAGCATCTGGCCTTAGCTCAGGTCATGGTCATAATCTCGTGGTTCGTGGGTTGGAGCCCCACATCAGGCTTTGTGCTGACAGCTCAGAGCTTTGATCCTGCTTTGGATTCTGTGTCTCCCTTGCTCTCTGCCTCTTCCCCACACATGTTCTGTCTCTCAAAAGTAAATAAAAATGTTTTAAAAAAAAAGAGAGAAGAAACAAATTGTACTGTATTTAATTATTTTAGCAAAAAGAAACATGAGGGAGAATGCCAGAAATGGAGATTGGTCCCCTGCAAAGGGTGCATGGCCACAGGGAGGTAGGTTTAGGGAGAGTGACACTTCTCCAGATAAGCTTTTTTTTCCAATTTATTTTTGATGTTTATAGTCATATTAGTGTTTTATACACTCAAACAATCCACAAGGATGGGGAGAAAGCCCTTAACAGAACAAATGAACCAAATTATATTTCAAATGAATAACCATACTGAACAAAGGGTGGAGAGAGAATTATTTGAAGTAACTTCTGAAGACAGTGTTTTGACTACACATCCTCAGTCTAAAGACAAAAAGAAGCATAGAGAAATATTGAACTCTAATTAGTGGTTTTGTTTTTTACAGTGGTATGAGTGAACAATTCAAAAACTACTTTATATGTATTCTAGGACCGAGCAAAGGAATAAATATATCGGGGCGGGGGGGGAAGGGAGATACGTGTTTCACTATTAGAGTAGTATTTTTTCCCCCCTGAATATATGAGAAAGTAAAACCCTGTCTGCTGTGGGATTGGAACTGAAAGTGTCAGTATGTTTTTAAAACCGAGATCTTACCTCTGTCCTTTGTGAGGGCTAGAAACAATGAGACCCCAGTAGCCCAGGCTCAGAACCTGGTATTCGGACCATGGTTTTAAAAATTTCATTCTAAAATGAAAAGGACTTAGGATCTATAGGCAAGACGGCTGATTCCAGGGCAGGTAAGGTACAAGATGAGCGTGAACATCTTGTTCCAGAACGTGCTCAAAAAATGGAAGGGAACATGTCAAAAGGACAGAAAGGAATCCCACAGTTCAACTCTGAGACAATTTAGATGTGAAAATAAATAGTAGCAGTAATGGATGACAACCTATTGAATAATGCATAACATTCCATGAATTCATACTGATATAAATGAATCAACAAATAAACAGATAAATGTGAGATAGGGAAGGGTCTTCGTTTGTAGAATGGAACTAATAAATGTGGGATGATGCAATGAAAAAATCACCATTTGGCATGTATCATAAGAAATAACTGATTCAGGCAAGAATCATCAATGGATACTAAAACTGGTGGTGAGGATTTGATGAAGATTGAATATTTACATAGCCTCAGAGTATCTCCCATAAATTTCTTGTTAATCACAAAGGGGAAATAGCACTTTTCTAGTGGAGACGTGATGTACACCACCTCAGCCAAGTAATCACAGATAACATCACCAATAATGACACCAACCCAACATCACATCCCTCTGGCTGGATGCACTGAGGGAGACACAACATTACTTCTGGGGTGTTTCTGCCCAAAATTCATCACCCAGATCTAATCACAAGGAAACATCAGACAAACCCAAATTGAGTAACCTTCTACAAAATAAATGGTCTGTACTCTTAAAAAATGTCAAGGTTAGAGAAAGAGTAAGAACAGGTAAAGATAAAGAATGATGGGGGAAAGTTCTCGTTCAAAAGAAAATGAAGAGATGTGACAAATGAAGGCGGTATGTACATAATCCCGGGTAAAGCACATTATTTGAAGAATGGACAAAATTTGAATTTGGACTCCAGATTAGTTGATGATATTATACAAATGTCCAATATCCTGATTTAGATAAATTGTATTATGATTGTATAAAATAACGTCCCTGTTCTTAGTAAATAAACACTGACGTGCTAAGGAGTAAAGGGGGGTAATATCTCACATGACTGCAACTTATTCTCACATGACTGCAAACATTACATAGATACCTGCTACATCTTAGGGTAAACATTTACACAGCAACTTAGGGGCTATGGAGACAAGCTCGGTCCCTGGGGTCTCTTGCTGGACCAACCCTCCTTGAGTATTCTTTCCTGTTTGTGGAATTTCTCAGGCCCACTCCCAGCTTAGATGGTGTGAATATGATCAGTTTGGAAGAAAAAAATCCTCTTCCCAGTTAACAGCATTTTTTTTAATCACCTGGGACATAAATCCCTTTTATTGTTTTAAAAGATATTATCCAATTAGACCCAGCTATTTTCAAATATGATGTTAATCTTTGAGTGAAAACTCTCAAAAGCTGCTCTGAAGCTGTCGTGTCCCTCAATAACTCCAGCTCAGGGCCCTGCCAACTTTTGGGGGTACAGATGTGTTGCAGCTTCAGCTGTGGCTGGGATTTGGAACATTGTCTCGAGCTGTGAAGCTGAGCCATAAGAAACCAAGATTCTCTACTCAGGTGCTTCTGCACGCTGCTTTAGTTCTTGGGGGTGTCTCCCAGGCTGGATAAAAGCATGACACCTCTTCTTTCCCTGAAGGCTCAGGAGGCATGCAGTACAATGTGGGTATATTGATCTGATCGATTTGCCTTCTGTCCACCTTTTGAAACTTTCTCAGCCTTCACTAGAGATACCTGTCCCTCATAGGCCACTGACACCTGGCTTTGAAAACCTCACATACCTATTCTCCTGCTGTCTACCACTCTGCCCGAACTGTATGCAGAGGGGCCCCTGTGTTTTGGTGGAGTGCAGCATACTGCTTCTTCAGCCAAACCCTGTGGTTTCTGAAGCAGAGAGCAGCCAGTGATTGGCTGAACCTCCTATAGAGAGTGACAGAGCCATGGAATGGGACAACCCTGGTTATCCTGAGTTTTAGATGTTAGAAATGGGGACCACAGCCTTAGCCAAAAAGACTCATGGCTTAAAAAAACATAAGACAGAGATACAGGCATCTTCTCCTCCCTATATCATAAAGTTAAACACTATTGAAATAATAATATTAATGATAACTAATTCCTTTAAGAATTATAATGGTTTTCCAATTAATTCTCATGCTCATCAATTGTGAGGAGGTATGATCATTCCCATTTTACAGGGGAAGGAAAGGAGAGCTCAGTGAGGTAAAATAACCAAAATCCCACAGCTGTTAGATGCAAGAATCTGGTTTCAAACCTGGGTATCTGTGATGCCCAAGTTATAATACAGAGGCAACTCACTCCAATGTTTGCTCTTTCAAATGACTACAAAGTCCGAGTTTACCAGTTAAGTACTCACTCCAGGTCATGCCTAGCAATCCTCTGTCAAAGGTACATGATTGATATTCTTCTTCCATTTTACCTCCTAGGATAGAAGGACTCACAACTGTAATTGTTCCTTTCACCTAGAGCAACCTCAGCTCCAGGAATCATCTCCTTTCCTTGACTTTACGTGGCTCCCCTCTCCAGACCTTGATGCCTAGAAATGGGTACCCCTACAGCCCTCAGGGGCACCCACAGCTCTGATGTAGAATGATGCAACACACATCAGCTGGTAGGTACCAGAACCCAGGTACACTGGGGTGCAGCAGAGACAGAAAGCCATTGGCAGGTGGCTGAGCATCAACTTGGAGCTGTTGGTTGTGTTTCGGCATGGCCGCTGTGGTAAAACATTTACTCTAAGAACTGCACTCTCTATTTATCTTTTACAGTAGTTACTTTCATCTGTTTTGCAGAAATATTTACTAAGGGTGAGTGATGGAGGCAGGCAGCTGTGGCTGCATCCACTGCAACCATATGGTTTATTTACAATCAGGGCTCTGTGATGCAGATAGTACAAAGAGGATTAAATTAGACTTTGTAGATTAAAGTCCTGAACACTATAAAACTCATAAGCCTTTGTATGCTAAGCAAGAACTTTGACTCCCATTGGGTTTTAAGCTGATATTCTGCACACACAGAAAAGAGTGAAAATTTTTGATATTTAAGTATTTCTTAAAAAGCTGGCAGAATATCAAGCTTGCTCCTTCGGCAATCCACTGGTGGAAAAAAAAAAAAAAAGCAGCTTCACAAATATCTTTTAAAGAGCCAGTGTGGCCAGCTTCATTGTCACTGTAAACAAGACCTCTCTATCTGTTTACTAATCTCCTTGAACTTGGAAAGGCAGCCTGCTGAAAAGGAAACTGCCCCCAACCTACTAAAGCCTACTCAAGGCATACCCCAAGTAATTACATCTCCAGCACTGCAACATACCAAGTTTGCTTGACGATGGTTAGAAAATAGGTCTTAAGGGGATGCTTGGTATTGTCCCCTTCTTCCTGGAAATGGGAGCGGCCAGTAAGTCTTCTGCAATGTGTTGTTAATCACCCCTCAGGAAAGGGTCCTTCACCCTCAGGGTGTGTCGTTTCTCCCCCTCCCAGCCCCCAACCTGGGGCCTCAGTCCTCTTCAGACCGTGAAAGAATTCGGTTCAATTTAGCCTTCTCCTTGATCTTTAAAGTTGTGCTCTCAGTCACTTTCCACTTGAAGCCGCGTTTGATGTTTCCATGGGTGTTTCTACTGATGGGCTTCACCCAGAGAGCTTTGTCGTTGACTTTGAGAGTCTGGCGTTCAGAGGATGGACTGATCTTCGCAGGTGTTATTTTCTGCACACAGTGCAATTAGCCACACAAGCCAAATTGGCACAAGCAGTGCCCTCATATCTCTTCTCATTGAACCTTCGGCGCTCATTGGGAGGCTCTTGAGGGACCCACATTCCCCTTTAAGGATGGGAAAATTCCCTTGTGGATGACTAGCCCTCACCAAGGCTGGCATGGAGCATTGCCCACCAAGTGAGCTGCCAGAAATCCAGAAGATTCAGTAGCTGCAAGTGAGGCTGATGTGTTTATGTAGGGAATGAAATGTTTTCTTGTGGCAATAAAATTGGTTCACTGGAGAAGCAAGGATTTCCTTAAAACACGGTGAAAAATAATACTTTTTAAAAAAATCTGGAGCAATAATCTGAGGACAATTTCATTATACTGCCTGGGGTTCCAGAGGGTCTTGCATTTCTTGGCCTTCCTATTGGGGCGTCAATAACACAGATCAAAGCAGAAAAGATTCCCAAGGAGCATTTTTAAAAATACTTTTCCACCCAGGAATCTTCCAAGGGAGTCCTCACAGCTCCCCAGCGCCTTCACACCTTTGTTCTGCCACAGTAATGGTACCGGAAATCTTAAACTCTGGAAAGGATGCAGGAGAGGGAACTGAGAGGCTCTACAGCCAATGCGTCAACAACACTTCCTCGGAATTCCCCTAGATGCTCTGTCCACACCCTTCCCCTCTCCTTCTCTCTGGAGTCATCCTGACACCTGTTGGAGAACTAGCTGATGAGAAAAATGACCATGAGCCAAGTATCCAGTCATCATCACCAAACAGGATCTGTGAGCTGCTGCACAGTGGTTAGTGCCATCCCTAGGAGGTGGGTTCGCAGCCACATTAATAAAAAGCAATCACATCATATATCTTACCACAGGATCTCTTTTCATTTTCTGTCATTTCATCATTTTTTCTATGTGAGGAAGCTTAGGTAGAGTGTGTTTTATCTATCTTCCTGCAGCTTTACCTCTCCCTCTCTCCTTTCCTTTCTTCCTTTTTTCTCTTTGTTCTTCCTTCTTTTCTTATCTCCTCCCTCTCTCCTTCTTTCTTCCTTCCCTCATTTCTTCCTTCCTCTATTTTTCCTCCATTCTTTCTTTCTCTATTTTTTCCTTCCTTCCTTCCTTCCTTCCTTCCTTCCTTCCTTCCTTCCTTCCTCTATTTTTCTCCTCCATTCCTTCCTTCCTTCTTTACTTCCTCCGTCGCTCCCTCCCTCTATCCCTCCATCTTTCTTTCCCTCCTTCCCTTCAGCCTTTCTGCCTTCCTCTCTCTCTCCATCTCTCCCACCTTCTCTCCCCTTCCTTCTTCTCTCCTCTCCTCTGCTTTCATTTTAGTGGACCCTTAAGAGCTCAGGTCTGATATCCATGCTTTCTGCCTTCCCAACTGTTTATTTCAGAATCCATGTTGCCTTTCTCTACACAGAAAAGCTACTTTAAAAAAAAAAAAAGTGAAACAGTAAGAAGGGGATGCTAAGCCTCCATCAGCCCAGATTCCAATTATAACGGACCTATAGCAAGCTGTGCCGATATCACATCTGATTTATTCAAACCCTTTTCCCTGATGATTACCTTCTTCATTCAGGACAAGAATATCTGCTCTTTCTGGGTGAGGGAGCAGCCTGATTATAGCTTCATTAGAAAATGGTGCCGTTCGCTCTTGCAGTCTAATTGGTTGACAGGGTTTGGGATACAGAAATGTAAATCACTGACAGTGAGCATGGCCCTACTTTTATCACAGTGAAATCCTCAGCTGTCAAAGTGAATGGATACGTGAAGCGGTTAATTTTATATGTCATTAAAAGAACCATAATTGCAGCAATAAGTCTTTCCTGGATCCTTCCAAGAGGTGTGTATGGGATTCCCTGGGCTTCGCAGTGTCTTCTTGACACCCTAGACCATGTCAGGTGTTGTGGCAGCTGTTGGAACTCTTGGTAGAGAGGGCTCCATTAAGAGTTGGGTCCATGCTTGATTCCTCAGGATTTTCAGAAGCACCCGGTTTGCTGAGTATTTCTCCTGTACCCTTACTTTCCATCAAGGATGCTAATGCTCCAAAGGGCTGTGGGAAGCTGCTGTATATGGTTCTGGTGGCCTGATGGCACCACCACTTAGGGGACACTGGTTAGTAAGCAGGCTTGAGAGTTCTCAAGCCAAGGGAGGTATCTTGGGAGTGATTCCTTGGGAGTAATTGCTATTATTCTTTGGTATGTTTGAGGGAAAGTCTGTGTTATCTCTGGGTTTGTGTTCTGTTGCCTGGTAAGTGAATCATGGGCTTGCCAATTCTGAACTCCTTAAGAATACACAGGCCAGCTCACCTGGATCCTAACCCACTCATTGGTCCACCCAATGACCAGAAAAATGAAGGCATCAGCATCTGATGACCTTTCCCACATAGGAGAGGGATGTGACACTGGTGGTATTAAGCGTTAACTGTCCAAGGATACATAAGGATGGCAAGTTAAACAGTAATCACTAGGTAACCATCTCAGACAGATAGAAAGAGAGGGGAAAAAACCCAAGGGTAGCAATCTTTAAAGAGAACAAGCAGATCTGAGTAATCCAATTTAGGGGAGATAAGGGCCTGCTGCTAGTACTGTCCTTTAACTGGACAAACGCCTTCGTTCAAGTGTCAACCCCAATCCGGAAGAGGTCACCGCACTGGGCCTGCTGCCTAATATACTCCTGAATTGGCTGAGTGGCTTTCCGAACAAACACACTGGTCCAACAGAATTGATTTTCAACAGGCCGTATTGGTCCCTAACGTAATTATCCAGCAGTGAGTCAGTTCACGGCAGCCCCTGCATTTAAACGCTGATGGTCAGCCCTGGACAGGGGACGGCCAGCACTGAGGTGCCTTCTCTGAACACCACTTGGGAAACCTTTCTGTTTTCGTTCCAGCGACTTTTCCCTCCCATTGCTAAATAATTTAATGAGCAAATGGAGATTTTGCACGATTCCATTTTAAGTGGGCATTGTGTCACTGCTGTTTCCAGGGAGTTGCAGAGACATTGGTCTCATGTGCCAATGACTATCAAGTCCTGGCTGTGGGATAGGTGAATTCAATTTGCGATAAAGCATCACACAGAATCCTTTTAAAACACTACTGTGTTTAGCCTCTTCCCTTCTCTGTGGGCTTCTCAATAGCATAGCCACTATTACTTCTGTGTGTCCAGTTGGCACACTTTTGTGTGTCCAGGGGTGGGTCAGTGGGGGGGGGACTTCCCAGCATAGAGCACTTTTCCAAAAGACCCTCACTCAAATGACCCAGTCCCAGTCTCAGTTGGTGAAACACAGCATGATCGTTGAAATTCCAATAGAATATTACAAAACTCTTCGAACTCTCAATGGATTCCCAAAGCTGGAAGGCCTATTAAATGCAGCATGGTAAGCTTTATACCCCTGCCAGGATGTCCAAATGAAATACCTTCTCCCTGGCCATGGGAATAGTGACAGGCCCAAAGACCCCGCTTTTCCTTTCTACTCATGACTTTCTCATCGTTTCAGAAACGGACATATTTCTCTCAGTCTAAACAATGACTATACTAGCAATACTTTACACACATCTCTTTAGTTCATGCCTCTAGTTCACAGAGAGAGCAGGAATTGGGTCTAAGGCATCCTTGGGCACCTAGCCCCTGGTGCACTGCAAGGTCTAACTTAGGACTCAGCAAGTGTTGGTGGAGTCCCATTTAAGTGATTTGTAATGACAAAAGGGCCACTCAATAGCTGTGAGAACTTGAGCAGTAGCTTAACCTCTCTGTTTCTGTATTTCTTCATCTGTGCGATGGGAGTGATAATGGTACCTGCTGCATTAGGTTGTTATAAGGATAAACTAAGTCAACATGTGCCAAGCTTCTGGAACAAAGCCTGTCACATATAAAAGTGCTAAGGCATGATTGGCTACTTACAGGGTAGTATGAGGAGAGTACAACAGAATTAGCCTGCCAGAATCTCTTCCTCATCTGAGACCTCATCTACTATGAAATCCACAACCTACTGATCAATTAGAAGTGCTATCTAGCCTGGCCTCCCTAAATTGGCGTGGTTCAGGGCAAGGGGCTCCAGCCTGTGCATGTGCTTGGCCTGGGCTATTTTCCCAGAAGCCGCATAGTTTGGGGGCTGAGAAGGACAAAGAAAAAAATCCCCTGCCTGCCCCTGCCTTCACTTCCAGAGGAACCCACACTGGCTGTGGCAAGGAGGTCTTGGTGGCCATTGGGGAAATCGATCATGTAAGTTCTCAAAAAACACTGTTCAATCACAATCAACCTACTGGGAGCCTTTGCTCTGGCAAATAGTAATCCACAGTTAGAAACCATATGCAGGATCCAAGAAGAATGTTCTCATTTACTTCAAACACTGAAACCACCCATGGGCTTATGTCACCCAAGGCTGAGTTCTGGTTTCACTCACCTCTGAGCTCCTCTGGCCACAGGAGAACTTCAAAAACCAAAGATGGAACCTGCATCCATTTACTCACTCTCTCGGGACAAACCAGCATCCAGCTCGTCTCAAGCAATCTCACTGAAATAGATGAACATTTACTGCATTACTTCTGGGGCAACCCAAACTAACACATACGTGTTATTATGAATAATGGCAATAAAGTGTGGGATGCCATTTCAAGTGCTCTCCTTACATGACTTCATTTAATCTGACATGTCACATTACTCTCATTTCACATGAGGAAACTGAGGCAAAGAGCAGTAAAAGAGCATGGCCAAGATCACAGAATTAGCACCTTGAGCCAGCTTGTGGCCACTCACTCATCCTGCTTCTATATGGAAGAGAAAGTGGACAGAGAAGCTAAAGTTGACAACATCATATTAACGTTGCCGGTGTAGACCTAATTCATAGTGAAAAATGCAAGGGAGGGAGAAGAGGCAGGAAGAGAAAGAGAAGAAGAAAAGAAGCTGGAGATACAGGACAGGAGGAGATGGGAAAAGGCGAAATACATTTTTAATACTTAAGATTGTTATTTGTATTTATCGAATCAATAACGTTCACCAGAAACATAGGTAGCGTTTGGAGAGAATAGAAAATGTGCTGGGCACCACACTGTCTGCAGCAATCACATTCAGTTACTTCATATAATATTCATAATGAAACAGTCAATTTACTCCTACGACAAGCCAAATACACAGAGAAGGAAACTGAGACTCAGAGGCTCTAACCCTGTAAGGAGAGAACCAGACTCCCACTAGAGTAAGGCTGCGGGGTCTGGCAAATGAAAGTACAGGACAGACAGTTAAATATGAATTTCAAAGACACCCTTAATCATTTGGGACATAGTTTTACTAAAGCAACAAACAATTTAGGACATACTTATATTAAATAAAAGTACTCATTTATCTTAAAATTCGCACTGTATGGGGTATCCTGTGTTTTACCTGGCAACCCCAAGCGGAGGTATTATCAGGTTGTCTTAAGTCTTCATAGTTTTAAGCTGGTATAAACTTTTAATTTAAGGTCCCACATGGATTCAACTGCTCAGATTCTAAGAGAATCTATGCCAGCAAGATCTAAATTCTTGACTGACTTCAAATGCACATTTCAAGTGCCTGAATAGAATCTCAGGAGTCCACAATGGCCAGCTCTGTGCCTTGGGGCATGCCCACACTGGGACCTTTGTGTCATAGGGGCTCCACGCCCTGGTCACCTGCTGACTTCCACCCTGACTTCCTGACTACATGCATTCTGCCTCTTGCCCAGTTCTGCATCTGCTTGTAATCAAATCTTTTCTGCCCCAAACAGGATGCCTAGGCTTTCTCCACTTCAAGTGAGTGTGCACAGCTGTCTGGCAGATAAAGACAGCATCGACATCCAACCTTCTTCCTGCCTGTCCTTTCCCTAAAGTACTCCTGAATAGGGTCAGGTTCTGGCTGTATTTTTCAGTCTCTAATTAGCAGATTCCAATTCATCACCCTGAGTATCTCCTGGCATCAGCCCCGAGATTCCCTCCTCTCGCCTGGTGAATCGGTCTTCATTTAAAACCCTCTCTCTTAGCCCTAAATGGAAATCAATTCTGCAAGTTTAGCAAATAGTTAATTACTCCACAAAGGGGATTGATTGGCCTTTGATCACCAGAAAGCTCTGCAGTGCTATTAGTCTCTTTCATCTGTGATTAAACCACAGAGAGAAAGAAACAAAAACTAAATTAGGCTTCTCCTGTTATCCTACAAATATTTAATGACGGGCTAATCTCCTAGAGGTGTGTTCAGGGGATACGCATTCCATCAGGAGCCGGCTTCCATTCAACCTTGAACCCAGATTCCATCTTTGTGGAGAGCGCCGCAAAGAACTTGACAGAGGAACAGAGCTGGGCTCAAAGAAACCCTTTGTAGGACACACTCTTGTCTGCCTTCTCTTCTCTTCTCTTCTTATGTATGTTTTAATGCAGATAAAGATTTTCCCAGTGGATTCCTGGCATGAATAATAATAATAAAAAGGAAACCTGGCTTTAAAAATTCCATTTGGGTTCTGCTAACTCTCTGGCCAGAACCAGATGAGGTCCCAGTGATTTACAGATGATGAGGGGCACTTTCTCCCAAGTAATAGCCTCCTTCACTTGGTGCAGAAAAGGCACCAAGAGAGGATTCTGGGTTCTGGGGTCACCTCTTCCTGAAAGGGGTGCCAAAAAGCGGGGCAGGAGCTGGGTCACTCTGCTTCATTGATAGTCTAAATAAATGTGTACAGAAAATTATACTTCAAAAAAGGCACTTCCTAGCATTTGGTAGACGGTTCTATAAAGCACAAAAGGGGGGCACCTGGGTGACTTAGTCAGTTAAGCGTCCGACTTCAGCTCAGGTCATGATCTCACAGTTTGAGTTCCTGTCCTGCATCAGGCTCTGCGCTGACAGCTCAGAGCTGTTTCAGATTCTGTTTCCTTCTGTCTCTTCCCCTCCCCTACCCATGCTCTGCGTCTCTCTCTCTCTCTCTCTCTCTCTCAAAAATGAATAAACAAAGGCAAGGGAATCAAGAGCAAGAATGAACTAGTGGGAACTCATCAAGATTAAAAGCTTCTGCAGGGCAAAGGAAACAATCAATAAAACTAATAGGCAATTGACAGAATGGGAAAAGATAGTTGCAAATGACATATCAGATAAAAGGCTGGTATCCAAAATCTATAAGGAACTCACCAAACTCCACACCTGAAAAACAAACAATCCAGTGAAGAGATGGGCAGAAGATATGAACAGACACTTCTCCAAAGAGGACATCCAGATGGCCAACAGACGCATGAAACGATGCTCAGCATCCCACATCATCAGGGAAATACAAATCAAAACCACACTGAGAAACCACCTCACACCAATAGGAGTGGCTAAAATGAGCAAATCAGAGAACTCTAGATGCTGCGAGGATGTGGAGAAATGGGCACCCTCCTACACTGTTGGTGGGAATGTAAACTGGTGCAGCCCCTCTGGAAAACAGTGTGAAAGTTCCTCAAAAAATTAACAGTAGAACTCCCCTACGACCCAGCAATAGCACTTCTAGGAATTTACCCATGGGATATAGTATTGCTGATGCATAGGTGCACATGTACCCCTATGTTCATAGCAGCACTCTCAACAATAGCCAAAACATGGAAAGAGCCTAAGTGTCCATCAACGGACGAATGGATCAAGAAAATGTGGTATATTTATACAATGGAATACAACATGGCAATGACAAAGAATGAAATCTGGCCATGTGTAGCAATGTGGATGGACCTTGAGGGTGTTATGCTGAGCGAAATAAGTCAGGCAGAGAAGGACAGACACCATATGTTTGCACGTATAGGAGAATTAGGAGAAACTTAATGGAGGACCATGGGGGAGAAGAAGGGGAAAAATAGTAGGGGAGAGGAAGGGAGGCAAACCATGAGAGACTTTTGAATGCCGAGAACAAACTGAGGGCTGATGGGGGTGGTGGGGGAAGGGAAGTGGGGTGATGGGCATGGAGGAGGGCACTTGTGGGGATGAGCACTGGGTGTTATATGGAAACCAACTTGACAATAAACTATTTGTAAAAAAAAAAACAACAAAAAACCTTAAAAAAAATCACAGAAGGAAACTGAGGTACAGCAGGGAGGAAAGAGCAAGGATGTCAGAGTCGGGCAGAACTGAATTCAAATGCTTCTCTCTATGAAGGCAGGGGGACCCTGGGCCGGCTCTGCAATGCCTCAGACTTTGTACAAAGGAGATGATAAAGTCTACTGTACAGGGCCTTTGTGCTGATGAATGGGCACCATGAACAGCCACCAAGGACACTGCCTGACCCACAGCAGAGGTGCCAGCTGCCAGGTTTGCCCCCTCTCTTTCTTACTCAGGAAGGTGTCCCTGGTTACCTAGACAGCTGAGCCTAGAACCACTGTCCTTCTCAAGTCCAGGGTTTTTTCTCCCCTGTATTCACTTTGCCTCTCCATAATCTTTCTGTTACACATTACTGTTCTGCTTAGAATCTACTTTAGGGGCGCCTGGGTGGCTGGGTTGATTAAGCGTCTGACTCTTGGTTTCAGCTCAGGTCAGGATTTCATGTTTCATGGGATTGGGCCCCATGTTGGTCTCTATGTTGACAGAATGGACCCTGCTTGGAATTCTCTGCCTCCCTCTCTCTCTCTGATCCTCCCCCACTCATGCTCTCTCCCTAAAAAAATAAATAAACCTTAAAAAAAAAAAAGAATCCACCTTAGATACCCACATTTCTGAAAGACCATCAAGGCGCCAAAACAAAAGCTTTTGGCCAACAAGACATTCAACCATAGAATCAAGCAGTTTTTACTTCGATGTGCCCCTTCTGAGTGGTGCATTTTTCCCGGACAAACAATGGGATAAGTTAGCTTGGTCTCTAGAAGCAAAGACAATGTAGTGCCTGAACAATTCTTCCAATCTGGTATTATTGGCTTTAGAGAGACAGTTAGTATATACCTTTTTCACCCTCATTTGTTCTCCCTGGATTCTCCTGTACCTCCCCAGAGGTCATTCTGGGCTTTTTCTCTTTATCATTTTATCAGACAAACCCTGCTAATTGGGTTGACCTCGGGCAAGATGGTAATGTTGCAAAGTCAGTCCTCTGTATTACCTGTTACACCTTTATCCTCAACTTGTCTCCACAGCTAAGGCAGGACCCCTCACTGCAGTGACATGTCCCTGTTCTACAGTCTAAAGACCAGTGGACTCCACACTGATGACCTGGTGGGAGTCCTAGCTCTGACATTTACAAACTGGATGACCTTGGACAACACAGGGGCAACACTAACAAGTATAATTAACATTTGCTGAGCACCTTCATGTGTCAAGCACTAAGACAGCATATCTGTGAGGATGAAATAGACTAATTATATGAAAGTATGTTAGTTATGTTGCTACATTCAGTTTTGTTAAGTCCCTCTCATACTCTCTCAACAAACCTCCACATGAAGGCTGTTGGCAGTAAACATGGTGACTCCCCTCTAGGGGCTTTCTTTTCTGGCCATGGGAGTCTCTGGACCTGCGCTGGGATGAGCTACAGAACGAAGAGAGTGGGAAGTGACCAAGCTGTGATGGAGCAGGGTTCCTTACCCCTTGGGTGGGCCAACTCTGAGTGTCTGTTCGCACTGTCTCCTGAAGTGGACCTTCAGGGCAAAGCTCCAGTTGTCATGGTGCTAATGCTCTCAATAACACTCATATTATAGGTTTCTTTCCCTTCCCTATTCTTCTGCTAGTGTTTCCTGGGAGTCACCTCCCAAATAGATAATTTCTCAAGTTTTTATCTCTGGTTCTATTTCTGAGAAAACCCAAAGTAAGTCATAAGTGTTAATGATACTAATGATAAGCACTCAGAAAGAGAGGACACAGGAATGTGAAGACAATGGTAATGTCTTCTGGAAGGGAGCAAATGGTGAGGGAAATGGCCTGGTATATTACAGATGGCAAGTAAGAGGAGTAGAGGGAAGGCCAGATCCTTCTAGAAGGGAGAGACAGACAGCAGAAGTAGAGAGACCCACAGAAGCACATGTGTAGCCTGAAGATTATCCACAGCTCTATCCCAGATGATCTACCTCAATGGCAGGGTGGTCCTACCAGGCAGGATACAAGAGGATTTACCCTAAAAGGATACCTTTCTTCCAGATTCTAAACAGAGCCCCAGGCTGATAGTTTTATCTAGGACCCATAGACAGAAGTGTGGAAGCAGTCAGGTCTCATCCAGTAAGAACTTTTTAGCACTTGAGAATTTGAAAAGTCCTTTGCCTTGGACAGCAGGTCAGTTGAGTTGATTCTTCACCCAAATTATATCTCAAACTCCTCACATCTCTCCCCCCCAGCCTGTGCCCTCTACCACTTCCATCTTCTCTGACACATTCTCCATACGTAGATGCCACTCCTGAGAACCCTTCAGAGACTTCTCACTGCTCTCAGGAGATGGAAGAAGATTCCAGACATGGCTATGGGCTTGCCCCAGCTTTATCTTGGGTCCCTTTCCCTGTCCCCCTGCCACTCCAGTCTCACAGAGTGTCATGCTGTCCCTTGGACAAGACCAGCTCCTTTCAGGACCTCCCCAAATCTCTTCCTCCTCATCCCATGCATGTATCCTTGCCAACTCCTATTTCCATGAAAGGGGTCAGCTTGAATCCTCCTTCCTTAGGCAGGCCTCCCCTAACTGCGTTCGTGGATTTGTGGTAGGCAGCTTCTGAAGTGGCTTCTAATGATTTCCAATTCCTGGTCTTTGCAACCCTGTGGAACACCCTTCCCTCGGATGTGAGCTGGACCTGGGACTTGCTTCTAATGAACAGATATGGCAAAAGTGTTGGGATGTCACTTCCAGAAGTAGGTTACAAAGACTGTGGCTTCTGTCTTCGTTGCCCTCTGTCTCTCCCCTTGGTGTGCTTTGATGAAGTGAGCTGCCATGTTGTGAGCTGCCCTGTGGGGAGCCTGTACCTGGCAGAGCACTTGGGGCAGCCTCTAGCAGAGAGCTCGAGAGGAACTAGACCTTGCCAATAATCTGGTGAGTGAGCTTGAAGTGAACCCTTCCCTAGTTAAGCCTTGAGATAACTGGTACTTTAGCTGCAGGCTTATGAGATACCCAGAGCCAGAGGTACCTAGCTGAGCTCTCTGGGATTTCTGACCCAAAGAAGCTAAGATGATAAACACTGTTTTAAGCAACCATATTTTAGGGAAAATTTGCAATGCAATAATAAAGAGACAAACTCAGATTATATTTCACCACTACATTTGGTTACTCCGTAGACTCAGTCACAGTGTATGCTTTAGGGGACAAATTCACAACAGGTATTGATGGTAAAATAATTCTGTGTTAACTACAGGAAGCCTAGAGCATTTGCTCTGATCAAAATATAGGGATTCAAATTCTGGCTATCACTTGCCATCTCGATGACTTGGTGCTTGATGTTTATCTGACCACTAGCTTTGGTTCTTCATCTGCAAACATGCTGGCAGTAATGTCACCTTAAAAATCAGCTGTGAGGGGCGCCTGGGTGGCTCAGTCAGTTGAGCGCCTGACCAGCTCAGGTCATGATCTTGCAGTTTGTGAGTTCGAGCCCCGTGTCAGGCTCTGTGCTGACAGCTCAGAGCCTGGAGCCTGCTTCAGATTCTGTGTTCTCCCTCTCTCGCTGCTCCTCCCCAGCTCATGCTCTGTCTCTCTTTCTCAATAATAAGTAAATGTTAAAAAAAAATTAAAGAAAATCGGCTGTGAGGACTAAACAAGATAACACTTGTAAACTCCTTAAAACACTAGCTGGTACTTAGTAAGCACTTAACAAATGCAATCTATTACTACTCTTATGAAGATTATAAAAGAAGTTATATTACATATATAAGTTACAAAAGAACTTATTATATATTATATAAGTTATAGTTATAAAATTGTATATAATACAATTTCTGGAAATTGAGGATCTTGCTTCCTGCCTAGGAAGATGCCACAACTTACAAAGGGAGACAACACAAGGTAACAGACAATTGCTAACCCATGTTCTTTAGACTCAAAATATTGAAGGGGTTTAGAAGAGGTAAAGAAAAAATTGGCTGGGCTCTTCTCTAATGTTTTGTGGTGAAGCTTTAACAAGGCATGAAAGATTATCAGACTCAGAGTAGGCATAAAAAGAAGGAATGGGGATTTTCAGCAAGGACCCCTGGAGTGAGCACAGAACAAGAGGTCGGAGCAAAAGAGGAGACCAGTAGTGCAAGGGACTTGGCTGGAGTGGAAGAGAGTACTGGGAAGGAATGACACTAATTAATGCGGAAACTTGTAGAGCAGTGACAAGTGTTAGACTGGAGCCTATAGGATGGGGGGGGAGGGGAGACAAGTTTCTGGCTTGCTAAGAATTTGGGAAAAGTGCTGAGGACAGGAGGAGAGGGGAGACCTTGGAGCCCGAGAGACCTCCTATTATCACAGCTGAGTTTAGGACAAAGTGCAGACCGTGGCTGCCTGGCTGAGCACTGTGCATCCAGGGTCACTTGGAGACACCTCACATCTTAGGAGAAGGGACAGAAAGGCCTGATGAAGGAGAGGCCATGACTTCTGGGCTCACTGGGGCCTGTGGTGGCACAGCTCATCCGCAACTGCATTTTAAGGGCACTGAAGTGAATGTCCCTGAGAGTGGCTCTCTTCACCCACAAGCCACTGAAGCCCCGAGGTGCTGTGTTTGCAAGTTAGTGTGTGTTCAAAGTCAAGAGAACATTTATTTCCCCCCTGAGTTGTGGTGGAAACTGTTAATTTGATAAGACAGAGCATTAAAGATTCAGTGCAGATGGGTATTGATCATAGGGCAGGTCTTATTAGATTTTTTTTTTAATGATCAAACAACTATTGGTAAAAAACTAAATTAAGATCACCCACCAGAACCCATCTTGCCTGAGGGGCTGTACACCTGAGTAAGATATCATGTAATGATTGACTGCATAGTTTAGAAACCAGGGAGTGGCTTGAATCGTGGGTTTACCATTTATTAGCTGTGTGGCTTTAGGTAAGTTTCTCAACTTCTCTGTGCCACAGGCTCCTGATAGGTACAACAGAGAGCTAATATCTACAATTTGAAGTTGTTAGGAGAACTAAGCAAGATACAAGGGGTGACAATAATGATGATGGTAATTATAATAACAACAACAATAGATCATCTTGAGCTAATGGACTAATTTAATCCTAACAACCACCCAGTGAAAAAAACTGAGGCACAGAATCCTGCCAAAGGTTAAACAGTGTGGAGTCAGCATTTGAACGTGGTGATCCATGCCCAGAGCTGGCAATGTTAACCTCTGAGAATATGGCCTTAATGTATGTATGGCAGTGTCTGGTATACAGATGCTGAGAGCCATGTTATTGATGAGAGGACCTAGATATTCACGCTGTCCCTTTTACTAATTCTTTGCAAGCTGCTATAGTCAGTTTTTCTATTTTCCTGATGGGGCAGCTCAGGGAATAATGCAAAAGGAAGTAATGAAGGGTCATGAACCTCCTACCCTCTCTACCCAACAATACTGGATGAGGGAGGAAAGCAGACAAAGGACCAGAAAATGAAAAAACAAAAAAAAACAAAACAAAAACAAAAAAAAATTAAAGCGAATGAGGAAAGGTGAGGAGTTTTAGAATTTTGAGTTTGAGATTTAGGAAGACTCATCTAAGCTTGGAAAGAATCAGCAACTGCCATATTAAATGCTTGTGCTCTGTCTCCAAGTGAATCGTGTGGTCTGGAATAACCGAAGGATTATGGTAGAATGTTATGTTGGTGGTCCGCTTCTATGAACCACGCCTTCTAGGATTCATGCCCTTGTTTGCCCCTCCCACAGTGACTCCACTAATGGTCATGTGATTGCTTTGGCCAATGGACATTAGTCTTCCACTCTAGTAGAGGCTCGGTAAGTGCTTACACTTGGGCTTGTCTCCTTAGAAGCCAGCAACTATTTTGCAAAGAAGCTTGGACTGAAGTGAAGAGAGAGAGAATGTGGATAGAGAGCCTGGAGCTCCAACCTAGTTCAGAGTTTAGTTCAGCTGCATGATGACCCCAGCTTTTACACCCCAGCTATTATTTTCCCTCCATAAGGATATGAGACATGAAAGTTGCTTATGAAGTCCCTCTGAGTACATGTCCTTCTCTGAGGAAGCTTAGGAAGCATAGAATTGCATAGGACTGCATAGAATTGCCCAGCTACAATTCTGAGACATAATACATTGCTGTGGTTTTAAGCCACTATGTCTTGAGGTCTCTGGTTCTACAGAAATAGGTAACAGAAGGGACTTTCCTTATTTTCTCTTTCAAATTTAAATTGTAATGACAAAAGATACATAGAAATCCATTCTTCTTTTTTTAAAAATAGACTATTGGCAACAGTGTGGGCAACACTGGGGGGAGGGGAGATTTCTATCCTTAAACAATGACTAAAAACATCAACCTGCCTCTAACCACACTGTCCATTCCTCTACCTCTGTGCTTATAACCAACTTATGTGCTGATATGCTTTCTAAGCTTCCTCAGAGAAGGACATGCACCCAGAGGGACTTAGTAAGCAACTTTCATATCTCATATCCTTATGGAGGGAAAATCTCTCCCAGTCAATGTATTCCAACATGATTTGGGAGACTTATGGTAGCCAAAAATTGTTGAGCTTTCTACCCTGGGGTACATGCCTTCTTGCCTTCCCTGACTTCCCAGGATCTCTGTTTCCTACCACATTCCCTGCCTAAAGAATATTTGCATCCAAGGAGAAAAATCAGCAAAAGCTCATATCTCTGAGAGCTCTGTGTTTTGTCAGTTTGCAAACAGGATACAGGAGCTGTTACAGTTCCCTACTGTTTTAGCTATATCTTTGGGCAGCTGAGGTCAGACATGCTGCCGGAGGCCTGGACTGCCATGGGATGACCCAGGAACAGAATCAGGAGGCCAGAGGAACAGTTAAAAACATCTCTATCTAATTCACACCTTGGCACCAGTGCACGGGGCCTGGTGCATCCAATTTACAGCAGTAGTGTCTAATGGGTGTCAGGCCTCAGCAGACATAGACAGCACACTTCACAAAGCATCCTGCAGGATCCTACAAATAAGTTACAAAGAAACATCCAGAACTATGGATGAATTCATCTGATATTTCAGTACCTGTAATATGACTGATATGTGGCTTGATGCAAGATACTGCAGGAAAAATAGGGCTCTTGAACACCAGCCAGTGATACCACCCCCATCTGTTTACAGTGATGAAGGTGTCTTTGTCTCCTGGAGGTGAAATGAATAACAGCATCACCCTCATATGGGCTTAAGGGGAGGCTCTCAGAAAAGTTGTCAAATAAAATTCCTGGCATCTCTATATCTCTCCAAGTATCATGCTTAGTTTATATAGAAGAGAAAAGTTCTAAACTAAAAAGACTTAAAGCATGTTTTGGTGAATATGTTGAGGTAGTCTAAAAGAATTGAAAGTAGGAACTCTAAGAAGCATTAATATGCCCATGTTCATTATTCACAAAAGCCAAAATGTGAAAGCAACCCAAGCTGCTCTAATAGATAAATGGAAAAGTAAAATGTAGTATGTATAGACAATGGAATATTATTTATCTTTAAAAGCAAGGAAATTCTGAAAAATGCTATAATATGGATGAACTTAAGGCTATTATGCTAAGTGAAATATGCCAGTCACTAAAAGGACAAATAAATTCTAGTTATATGAGTAACTTATAGAGGACATAGAGACAGTGGAATAGTAGTTTCCAAGGGGTTAAGGGGAGGAGAGGTTGGAAAGTTACTGTTTAATGGGTAGAGTTTCAGTTTTACCAGATGAAAAGGTTCTGGAGATGGGTGTTGGTGATAATTGCACAACATTATCGATATATTTAATACCACTGAACTGTACACTTAAAAAAACAGTTAAGATGGGGCGCCTGGGTGGCTTAGTCAGTTAAGCGTCTGACTTTCGCTTAGGTCATGATCTCGCAGTTCGTGGGTTCGAGCCCCTTGTCGGGCTCTGTGCTGACTGCCAGCTCAGAGCCTGGAGCCTATTTCAGAGTCCGTGTCTCCCTCTCTCTCTGACCCTCCCCTGCTCACGCTGTCTCTCTCTCTCTCTCCTAGAAATAAATAAAAATATTAAAAAAAAACAGTCAAGATGTTAAATTTTATACTATAGATATTTTATCACAATAAAAAAAACTATGTTGTGGAAGGCACACTTGGATGGTTCAGTTTTGATTTTGGCTCCAGTTGTGATCTCACAGTTCATGAGTTTGAGCTCCGTATAGGTCTCTGCCCTGACAGTGCAGAGCCTGCTTGATATTCTCTCTCTCCCTCCCTCTCTCTTTCTCCTTCCCCCACTCACTCTTACACTCTCTCTTTTTCTCTCCCTCTCTCTCTCTCTCAAAATAAATAAATAAAAACTTAAGAAAGATATATGTTGCGGTAGATTTTTAAAAATGACCACAATACTTTGTAACTCATTCCATCAAAAGGTAGAATCTATTTCTCTACCACTTGGATCTGGTCTGGCCTTGTCCCTTTCCTTGACCAAAGACAATACAACAGAAGTGACACTGTGTGAGTTATGGTGGCCGGGCCTTCATTGACTTTGCAGCCTCCACCCTCAAGCTCTTGGAACTCTGAGACTTCCATGTGAATAAGTCTCAGCTAGCATGCTGGATGACGAGGCTACTGAGGCACCCCAAATGACATTCAGCCAGTCCTTAGCCAACCTCACAGCTCACTTTAGATTCTCCATTGAGCCCCAGACAAGATCAGCTAGTCTGATGTGGGTCAGCAGAATTACCCAGATGAATCCAGATCAAATTGCTGACGTGATTAAGGTGAGTCACAAATTAAATGGTCGTTGTTTTAAAGTACAAAGTGTTTTGGGGGGAGGGTTGTTATGCAGCAAAAGCTAACTGTTACATATTTTAAATACCACTCCAAATTCTATTGACATGGTTGGCCATCATGTTTTCAATACTGGAAGATCTATGAAGAAAGGCACTGTGAACTGTCTTTTCTCCCATTATATCAACACCGAGCCCTATGCATAGCTTCAGATAGTCATTTAATAAATATTTGCTGAGTAAAATAGCTGTGTGAAATAGACTTATTCTGTTGGTATTTCAATTTTTTTTCTATATGAGGTGGGGAGTAATGATAAATGCAAGATCAATAAATAAAATGTAGAGAGAAAAACACAATTATAGTATGTCTTAATTATCCAACATTCTTAATTAATAGGGCATAGATTGATAAACTTTAAGGCATCTGCAGGCTCCTTCCATCTATCCTTCAACAAATATTTAGTTAGTACATAATTTGGGCTATGTACTATGCTAACCCCTAGGATACAATGGATAAACAAGATGGATAGCATGCCTGACCTTACAGAGCTGTAGAAATTTCTACCATTAATTCTGTGTAACAAGGCAATAGCTAATTTCATTTGATAAATGTAGGTTGAAATTATAAGTAAGGCTATGGTTTAGGTATATCCAGAACAAATGTCATCACATCCTGGTTGGTACAAGGTGTTTATTTTCCTGTGATTTGATTTTTGTTGTCTTATTTTTTCCTATTCATTTAAAATTTATAATTCATACATCCATTCAACAAATATTTCTTGAGTTCTGTGTACTTGGTAATGAAGAGATAAACACACACACACAGTAAATTAGACAAAATTATTTTCTGACTTCACAGAGCTTCCAGTTTGGTCAAGGAGACTACACATGAAATTGTAGGTATAATCATGCTGATAAACAAATAATTACAAATCAGCCAAGTGTCACAAAGGAAAAGCACAGATGCCATCATTGGGGAGCAAGATTTAGTCTGGGTGAGGCATGGCTGAGGAACTCCTTGGCATAGCAAACAGCTTGGTAGAACATCGTCCCAGCCTGAGCTGGACATTCTTGTTCTGTGTAGCTTTAGAAACTTAGGGTTGAGTTTTAATGAGTTTGGACTTGAACTGTTAACTTGTGAGCAGCCTGGGTTTGTGAGGTCTTATCTCCTTCCTTCTCCCATCTCGCAGTTGCCGCTGGGGGCACATTTTTCCATTCAGGAGAGGAGCAGAGACCAAGCCAAGACCTCGGGGCTGTAGCTATACCCATGAGCCCCAGCCAAAATTGGTTGAGACCGATCCAGGCCCATGGAATGGCTCAGATGTGCCAAGACCAAAAAGAGATCCTGAATTTGCTCCCTGTGCTCCATGGTGGCTGAGCTGTTGAAAACTCTCTCTGCCATCCTTTTACCTGTAGGGTGTAGACATGAGCCTCCTCCACCACTCCTATCCTGTCTCATCATCTGCCTTCCTTTTCCTGTGCCCACAGGGCATGAGGCATGTACATGGAGCTTCTGTCCCCTCAGAGGCTTGTGGCAGTGATCCCTGAGATGATGTCTGCGAAGTGCCATGTGTTCTAAGGAGAGAGGCACTCTCTGAAGGAACATGAGGGATTGTAATTATGACTGCACCTCTGTGGAGAGGCCACAGGCACTTGGCATGGTGCCACCACCTTCTCTGGAGGCAGCTGCTGCCTGGCCTCATGTGCACTCACAATCACAGACTTTTCTGCTTCACAGAGAGATCACCCTGGGCAGCAGCAGGCACTGCCTGTTCATCTGCCCAGCCTGTGACAAACAAGGATGCAGATGAGGGCCAGTGCCCACACCATGGAGCTATCAGTCAATGTTTATTCATTCAACAAATATTTATTAAGTGTGTACTCTGGGCCAAGCATGAGGCTAGACACCGCTGGCATATGAAGGCATGTAATAGAGGAGAGAAACCATTTATGAAACACTAATGAAGGGGCTCAGTACCACGCCAAATAATATCTCATTAATCCTTTTACAGATGGAAAAAACCTTGTGTTTAGCAACACATGTAGGGTCACTAACTTAGTAAATGGCTGAGCGGAGACTTGATTTAATGTCAGCCCAATTCTAAACATGTCCTCTTTATAGTACGCTGTTCTGCTTCAGGAACTTACAAAGATTCCTAAGATCTCCACCTCTGCAGAGACTGAAATCCTTAAACAGGGGTGCAAGAGCCACATCAGCCCTCTGGAGCCCCAGCTTACTATAATCTACAGTCCTCACGAAAGTTACATTCTTCCTTCCCTTCCTGCCCTGGAGTCAACTTGTTAAACAACATCTCTCCTCAGTCTTTTGCTTGGTAGAGATTCCCAGATACAGGTTGGAGGAAAGAGTATTCCAGGCAGCGGAACCAGGACCTGCAGATTTCACAGAGGCAAGAGAGATGTATCTAGATAATCTAGATAAGAAGGACCTGGCATGCTTGGTGAAAAGGAAAACCTAAAGGTACAAGAGAAACAAAAGAGTAACTGGTGGTGGCAAGATGGGAGAGAAACAAGCCTCCAGTTGAGGAGGTTCAGAAGAAAGGCACTGCATTGTGGTCAGGCAGGAAGAACAGATACAAGTACATTTGCAGCAAGTAAATGGAAATGATGACCACCAACATACTTCAAGAAAATGATAAAGGTTTGGTAGTTTGAGTGGGGAATGAGCAATGCTGGAGGCAAGTCGTTTGCTAAAATGTTAAGTTAAAATAGCAAAAGAACAGAAAACATGGTAGTGTCCACCAGTAATACAGTGCTTAAAATAATTCTGAAATGGCCACCTGATAGGATATTTTGCAGCCATGAAAAAATGGTCATCATGAAGATATTGTAGCAATGTGGAAAAGGACTTATGATATAACACAGTGGGGGAAAAAAAAGCTCCAGAAAATAAAATTCTGCCCTATTTTGAACCATAAGTGGAACAAGTGACAGAAAACAATGGATGGAAAAAGAAAGACATTGGTCTTGGAGAATGCCTTGAGACAGGAAAGAAAAGCCACGGAACAGTGGTTTTATAGAGCAATTCACATATTTCACAAATCACTTGATACTGCTTACAAAATTGTGTGCGTGTGTGCGTGTGTGTGTATTGCAGTAGTGAACATTTTCCAGGATGAGGTGCCACTCCCAAGATTTCATTATTTCTCAGCGGGCTCTATGACCAGGTCAAGTCTACAGGGTTTGGTTCAAATCATTGTATCACAAACTATCTTCTGCTGTGGTTGGGATTCTAAAGTTCTCTGAGACAGATGAAGATGGTTCTTATCTAACAACTAACTATCCCAAGTAGTCTGAGGACCTAGTTTGGGAACCCACATCATGAATGCTTTGCCTGCAGGGCCCATGCCCTCCCTCTGGACGCAGCACTGAATGTGAGTATGTGCATACACATATGCACACACATTCTCTCTCATCCAAGGAGTAATTTTCATCTAGTCTTCCAGGCCCCAAGGGACTCACCAGGAAACTCTCTTAAAGAGCAAAGGGGTTTTTTTTTTTTTCAGTGACCTCACATGGCTTTACAATATATTAAATTCTCTCCCAGGGAATGGTCACTGAGAGAATGAAACTCCAATGGCTGTAGAGTCAAGTCCTAGATGCACAAGACAGAAAGAGATCCTATGAAACTATTGAACCAAGATGGCTAACTGCCCAGAAGAACATAAGCCCTTAAATCAAGTTGGTTCTCATCGTGGTGTGAAGGAGGAAGAATGGTGTACATTAAGAAAAGAAAACTGGCTGCTTAGAATAACAAATATTTCATAGCTTTTGAATAATTCAGAACAATGGTATATTTGACTAGGTCACATGTTCAAGCCAGTTCACAAGGTCACTGAAACCTGGTGTTCTTCTATACAGCTCACATTCCTTAATTCACTAAGTACTTACTGACCAACTTCCTTATGCCTGTCCTCTTCCTTCTCATCAAAGAGCACAAAGAACATATAGCTTGGGAATGGAAAGAATGAAAGGGACTTGTGGAGCACAGTCTGACCAGCCCACTCTGGGTTCGAACTCTCCACTGCCAAGCACATTAGCTCTATCCACTGAGCCTCACTTTCCTCATCTATAGAATGGGTGGTATTACTTATCACGCAGGCTGTATGAGAACTCTGAGTGAACATACATACAGCACTTGATAGAGGATAGAGGCATATCGTAGGTATACTCTGATGGGCATATATGGAAGAGATCATTAAAAAAGTTCTTAACATTACATCTCTTTCAACCACACAGGTTGTTGGGTGGATCAAATGAGCTTATGAAGTATAGAAGAACTACAAAAAAAAAAAATCTCTATAAAATGTCACTGAGATATCATTATTATGAGTAAGCCTCCAGCCTATGCCTTTTCCTCATCTGAGAAATCGGCTGCCTGGTTTCTCCCAAAGGTCATGGCTCTCCATTTTACTTATGGTCTTTTCTTTTGTCCAAAGAGCATGTGAGTTCAGTTGCTCTGGTGAGCCTTTTGCTAAGCTCTAGCTGAGCTTTGGACGAGTTTTACCACGCTAAGGGTCAATGTGTCCCCAGACAGAATAGTATTTTAATTCAACAGCATTCAGTAGTTATTAAACTATGATAAATGCTAAAGTGGGAAAGATTACACTTAGACGTAAGAAGTGTCACTTGAATCACTTAAAAATATTATAATGTGTGGCTAATTGCACCTTGACTATATTATCCAGTGCTGTGAAAACACTTCAGATACTTAAGTAAGGTACCATTTAAATACCTATTTCGGTATGTAATGGGTAATATTCTTGAGTGCAAAGGTTGTTAAAGGCCCCAGTATTCATTGAATATCTGTGTGCTGGCCACCCTGTGCATATTAATTCATTTAATCCTCAGAACAATTCTCTGAAGCAATTATCATCCCTATTTTATGGGTTGTGGGAATTGAAATTCAGAGATGTCAAGTAACTTGCCTAAAGTCACACAGCTGATAAATGGTAGAGGTGATATTTGAGTCTAGAATCACTGTCATCATAGACATATACAATCATATAAACAGGACCTTTGTCTTCATACTTAATTTCTCCATGTCTCAGTCTCCTTACTTGGAAATTGTTATGGTGACAATAATAATACTGGCTTGTTGGGGAGGATTAGGTGATAAAATGTATGAAATGCTTATAACACAGTACTCAGTAAATGGAACTATTTTCATATATTGTAGTATTCTCTCCACCCCCCCCCCCGCCCCCTTGGCTGCCATTCTAGCACACTTAAGCTAACAACTCCCATTTTCCAGGATGGATTTAACACAGTTAAAGCAACACAGTGCAATGGTCTATACAGCAGGACTAGCTACATGATGTGTGTGGCTCAGTGCAAAATGAAAATGTGGTGCTCTTGTTCAATGGGGCGCCTGGGTGGCTTAGTCGGTGAGTGTCCGACTTTCGCTTAGGTCATGATCTTGTGGTTCGTGGGTTCAAGCCCCGTGTCGGGCTCTGTGCTGACTGTCAGCTCAGAATCTGGAGCCTGTTTCAGAGTCTGTGTCTCCCTCCCTCTCTGACCCTCCCCTGCTCATACTGTCTCTCTCTCTCTCTCCTAGAAATAAATAAAAAAAAAATTAAAATTATTAAGGATTTCAAGATGTCAGGTGAAGAGATTTAAATGAAGCTTGGGGCTCCTAAGTGCCAGATCCTGTGCAACTATACAGGTCCCTTGAAGATAGTCCAAGTAGTGGGAATCAAAGCTGCCTCCATTACTTAGGACTGCTGTGGCCTTGAGCAAAGCTCTGGAGGTTTTTGAGTCTCTCCCTGATCTTTCATCAATAACGTAGAAAGGAAGCATCCCTGCCTCACAAGTTGTAGGGAGAAGCAAATGTGATGGATGAAAAGTTCTAGCTTAACCATAAAGTACCTTGCTGGAAGTGGCCAATCCTCACTTACAGCACAACTACCTGTGAGCCTGTTAAAAAAGTGGATGTTAGCTTCTCTTGAAGATTCAGACCCAGGAGCTCTGGTCTGTGCGTCTGTATTCCTATCAAGCTCCAGGCAACTCGGATGCAGAGACAGGATCACATAGCAGTGTGTTACCTAGCAAAAGATATTATATACTATAGAAACATTCAGCTTAATAACTTAGAATTAGGATGGTCTCTTCTTAGTTTTGAGAATACAGTCAAGGCCCATTTGAAGCTTTAAGTTCCTGGAAGCCCATCCTATGGAAGTGTTGCAATGTATTACTTGGTGATACACTTGGTGATACAGCTCTAAGACACACAAAAGGTTTCTTTTATACCACTCTGAAAGGAATTATTCCTCACTTGAAACTATAATTTCAAGGCCAAAGTTTTCACACTGAGTCTCTGTCTTCCCATTCCCTAACCCTCCCTGGCTTCTGGTTGTCACGTAACCAGAAAAGACCAGTGCCAGTGAGAAGAGATATATACCAGCAGCCTTTCTTTGGAAATACTTCACATGCAGTCAGAAAACCAAATGTATGGTGAGAGCTTTCATGCCACCTGGCACGTGTCACTATAACTCAGAGCTGCATTCTCACCTGGGTGTCTGTTTCTGAGAACCATAGAATGGCTACATTTGACAAGTTACATGCATCCTTTCATCAAAGCCATTTGATTTTTTTTTTTTAAACAGAGCATATTCTGACTAAATGAGAAAGTATTAATTAAGGTTCTATTATATGGGAAGGCAGGTTGGGGGGAGTTAAGAGCTACAGGGCAGTGGTGACAAGGCATAGCCCATGCACGTGTACAGCCATTAACAGGGTGTTAATTGTGTAGTACACGAACATAAATGGGAAACTCAGAGGTGCCTGGAGTGGTTAGCCGGTGTACAGTAAAGCCCATGTGCTAACCCCATAATATGATGTAGGCTTAACTCAAATTTCCTGGCTGTAATTTTTTCTTCTATATATTTATGGTAGGGCTGTTGGTGTGATTACCATGTTATTAGGGTCAACTTGGAGAGGCCTCTATTCCCGTGTCGACATGTACAGCAGACTGCCCTGGTTCAGTCAAGGGCCAATCTTGGGCTAGGGTGGAGACTGTTGCTTCTTTGCTTCTCTTTCCCTGGTACTGAGTGCTTTGACACTTACCCTATCTATACCTCTCCAGCCATAAGAAGGTCTAAGTCATTCTCCTTCTTTTCTTCTGGTTGTCTTATACTTGATGGGTCTTTTCCTGTTTTCTGGACAGTCTACGATAGATATATGGATGTCTGGCTACCCAGAGCTGCAAGATGCTTAGGAATGAAGAGAAGAAAAAAGCTCTTTGTGATAATGCTCTAATACTGGACAGCTTTTAGAAAGCCAAGCTCTCTCCTCTTATACAGCATTGTTGAATTGTAGAATGCTACAGCAGGAAGGGTTCTTAAAGTCAGCCATTCTAACCCTCAATGTTATGGGTGATAAAACTGGAGCCCAAAGAAGTTAAATGGTTGTCCAAGGCCACAGAATGAGAAGTGCCATAGGCAGAACCAGCAACTCCATCTGCCAGCAGAAACCAGGGTTTTTTTGCAACCCTGCATTGCCCATCTTGGTTTGCTCCAGCAGACACTAGGGAGGTCCACAGTTTCTCCAAAACAGTAGTTATCCTTTATCATGCTTCCTTTAAATATGGTTTCTTCATTCTCATGCTGAGCCCATTTTCCATACCTTGCTCCAGTTCCTGGATTATTGCTGTCTGGTTTGGGGCTCTGAAGTCAATGTCACTGGCAAACACTTCAAAGTCTCTCTCACTGATCTTGATGCCCTTTCCCTCCCATTCAAGGTCTCAGCCCAGCCCCTGTGGGCAAGCAGTTAAGATTTTCAGTGGCTACGAGCCCCCTTCCCAGACCTCTTCACTCTTTTTCAAGCCTAAACATCAGTGCTGCGTTCACATGCACAAGTCACACAAATTTTTCTACTCTTTCCACTTCCAACATAGCTTCTATTTCCAAGGAGTCAAAGGGCTTTTCAGAGTCCATAAAAGTCTATGTACACAATGGCATTTTATACTCAGCAGTCTTCCCTGGGACTTTTCATTTTCTGCAGGTGATCCTGAGTTGAGAAATGACTTCTAAATCCTGCTACTCTCATGGCTGATTAAAGTCGAGAAGTCCCTGTAGTCTGCCCACCAGTACTTTTGTGAAGATTTTGCATAACTACTGAAAACAGTTTAAAAGATCATGTCTGTGATCTATTAAACAAGATTTTTTAAAAGAGAGATAAAGGGTTTAAAAAGAACACATGAAACAGAAATGGCTGGGTTCTGCTTATTACACATTAGAAATTATAAGAATAACACACTTACCTCTAATTAAGCAAGTCATTTATCATGAAGCACTTGCCAGAAAACATATTTGGATTCCTCCAAATTCAAATAAAGAATTAATGGGTAAATAATTTATGTTCAAGTAATTATTTGCAAGAGTTTATTTAAACTGAAATTTAGTGAAAGTAATTCAGAGATTTTATTCCTCTCATCATGTAATAAAGTTGTTGTTCCATTAGGATGACAACTTGTTCCTCTAGGTGAAAGGACAGGGACATGTAAAATTCAGAGATGATTCTCCAGGGCTGCTCAGAATGATCTGGTCAAAATGGTTCAGAGGAAGGACAATACTTTGGATCATTCCAATAACGTAGGAAGAAAGCACAGAATTGCTAGATGAATCAAACTCAGGGGCTTAGGGGCATTTCTCCAGTAGGAACAACATAAAACAAAAATAGTGATGAAACCCTCAAAAAACTCACACCCATTCCTAACACACACAAACTCAGTGGCACCTACATGTGAAACATACACCCTCGCACGCAGACACCTTCCCACACACCTCTTCCCGGCTAAAATAAATAACAGTGCCAGTTCTACCCCTAATGACAAAACACGTCCCAGATGCTGTCAAATTGCTTTCACAGAGTTTAATGAGTTGAGCATCCAGAGACAGACTTGTAGTTGTTGCCTGTCCTGAGGCTTCTAAGTTTTCCAGGGTGAAGAATTAGAGCACTTGGGCCTGGGGACTTAAATTTGGGGACTGGGAGATTACCAAAGTCTCCAGATTCATTTTCTTTAATTTAAGAGAGAGAAATTGTCAGATTTCTTCTCAGCTTCCATTTCTCACCGGTTGGGTGGCTATTCATTCCATGGCCCCTTGGCTTCACTGTATTGTCTTTTATGACACATTGCTTGAATCAGGAATTTTGGGTGAGATGAACTATATAAAGCAGAGTCGTGGTGCGCTCAGTGACCTAGGAGTCGCAGAGGCCAGTGATGGTAACATGGAAGAGCCTCTTACTACTGGACTGTCCAAGTGAGATTCCTTGTGGGTTAACCCCCAAAAACCCAAGGGGACCAGGGCGTGGAGACAACATGGGGTTTTGCCCCTTTTGCCTCCTATTCAATTCCTGTCAGCCAGAAAATCAAGCCATTGCCAGTCCAGCTGGAGAGGTGACTGTAAAAGAAAAGTAAAAAGTATGGGTTCTACTAGAGACAGGTACATAAGATGATCTTTGTTCAAAGAGCAAAATGAAGCAGTACATGATAAAATTCTCTTTCCATGCCTCAGGCCATGCCTCTGAATCCATCTTTGGTATAGAAATTTACAAAGAGAGCCTCACAGACTCCCCTCTCTGTCATTACTACCGTATATGATGTCCCTATACAATACAATAAAGCAGAAGTGAAAATTTTAAGCTAAGCCTTCAGACTATTAATGATTGTGTAAACTTTGGACTGCAGTGACTTACAAAGCTATTGAAAAAAGTGCTGCTGCTAAAATAAACTCTACATTCTATTACAGCACATAAGATTGATGGGATCTGCATGTACTCCTGAGATGAACAGTGGGGAGGGAATGTAGAGTGCGGAAGGCGAGCTGGTATACGGCAGCTTAGCCAGATCCTCCAGCCCTTCTGGTGGACCATCAACTCACCTTTGGCAGAACCAAGGAAAGCAATTAATGGAAAAGATAAGGGAGCCCACAGAGGAACAAAGTGCGAAGCACATGAGGGTGGGGTAGGGCATTTCTTAAAGAATGGCAAGTTTTGAATCATTATATACATATGTAATATAAAATTATGTAGATTAGGTCTCTTAAAAACTTTTTGTAATGTGAAAGAATAAACCTCCATGTTCCTATCACTTAGCTTCAACAATGAACAGCTCATGGCAAGTCTTGGTTCATCTATTACTCCTACTCTCATTGTGTGATTCTGGAGCCAGCCTTGGATATACTTCATCTGTAACTACTGCACTATGCATCTCCAAAAGATAGTAAGAAATTTTAAAAACATAACCATAATACCAATATCACATCCCCAGGTTTTCTTTAACAGCATGAGATATCCAGTCAGTATTTGAATTTCCCAATTGTCCTACGAATTTCACGTTTTGAAAGTCTGAATCAGGATCCCATAAGGTCTGTACTTTGCAATGGATTGACAGGTCTTAAATCTCTTTAATCAATAGGTTCCCTTTTAAACCCTTTTTGTCCTTGTAAAATTTTTTTTTCTGTTGTGTTGGTTGAAGAAATTGGGTCATGTGTCCTGTAGAGTTTCAAAAGGTCTTATATTTTGCAGATTGTATTCTCATGGTGGTGTTTACATGTTCTGCTTTTCCCTTCATCTCTGGTAAATTGGCATTTAGATCAAGAAGCTTCTTTAGATTCACTTCTTTGAAAAGACTACTTCACTGGTGGTGTTGTTTGTGTCTCCATCAGAAGGGGTTTAATATTTGATTAGCTCTCTTTTCCTGATGTGAATAGTCAGTGATGATCATTATCTGGGTCCATTATGGATCACAAAATGGTCACCTTTTAATTCTACCATCCCAACCTCCTACTCCTCCTCTTCCTACCCCCCACAACTCTTTCTAGTAAAGCTGGAATACTTCCAGAGATAGAAATTTCTCCTAATTTGGTTACCCTGAGTCTTTGGGTTTTGTTTGCTTGGTTGTTTTAAAAATCATGAACGCATAAATCTAAGCCTATTTGATTTTTTGTATCTCAAGCTAACGAAATTAATTGTGGACATTATTACTGGTTAAGCTTCCTTAAGTTGGCTCATGAGTATTTGCTTTCTGGCATGATGAAATATTCCAAGCTCATCTTGAATATTTCTTGCCACAGACATGAAATCAGCTATTTCTCCAAGGAGCCCTGGATTCTTTCAGGGAGAAATGATATCTAGAGACCACAATCTGGGTGCTAGGGTTGGGCATTGCTAATGTGCTAATTGTTTGTTTAAGGAAACATACACATACACACATATATGTAATCTAATATGTAAATTACGTGAACTATACAGGCATACATATATTTAAGATAAAATACAGTGTAAGCTCATATCGATTCTTTCTAATCAAGTTCAGAATTATAAGGCTTTTATTTAACTTCTTGATCCTTAGGTCTATTTCCTTCTACCCATGCTAGAAATCTCAGTTCTGAATATAATCTAAATGCTAATCTCATCTAAACACTAATCTAAATACTTGCTTTTTCCCACCCCATATACCCACTGGTCTTAGAAAAACAATGACACTATAACTATCTACAATGTCATTACTGAAAACAGTTTAATATTTTTTGCAGTTCTTTTTATCTTTAATTATGTACACCAAACTCCTATGTTTTAAATTCATTTAGACAAATCCATCCATCTCTGTGGTCATGTCACCCACTGAACACAAAATTGGGTCCATTTATTTCATCCTGATTTTAAGAATGGCTTTAAAAATTTTACTTTTGTTGGGGCACCTGGGTGGCTCAGTCGGTTAAGTGTCTGACTTAGGCAGGTCATGATCTTGTGGTTTGTGGTTTGAGCCCTGCATAGGGCTCTGTGCTGATAGCTCGGAGCCTGGAGCCTGCTTTGGATTCTGTGTCTCCCAGTCTCTCTACCCCTCCCCTGCTCACACTCTGTGTCTCTCTCTCTCTCAAAAATAAATAAACATTAAAAAATTTAAATTTTACTTTTGTTTTCTAATATGTGAATCTTTACACAGTTCTAAGGGCAAATGTACAAAACAAAGTATATTCCAACAAGTTTAACTCTTGATGTTCATCATGGTCCTCTTCATTGTGTTTCCTTCTTCCCATTATAGGTAAATTTTTTAAAGTTATAGTTGATTCTTCATTTGATTTCTTTTTAAAAATATAAACAGCTGCCTTTTACTTTATCATATATATATATGATATATCATATGATATATATATCATATATATATATATTTAGTATAGAACCAATGAGTTATCTATGCTATTAATGGATCATAATTATTGACATTAGAGTTTTAAATCCTAGAATATTTCCAATTTAAGACGGTCATCACTGACTTTTTGTAATTCTTTAATATTGTAGAAAACTCCTGAAAAATTATTTCAGGTCTTGGACCATTTTCTTTCCTGGACCTACAGTCAGCTCTTCCATAGAATTTTTCAGCCATGTCAGCAAGGCTTTCACCACCTACTTACTTGCTAACCTTTAATTCATTTTACTTCCATGGAAAGAGGAAACCCCTTGGCATCATTTATTAGTTCTTCTAAAAAAGCAAAATCACTTGGGATTTCTTAATGTTTGTTGTGTGAGTGACAATGTTGCACTTCTTTCACTCTTGCCTCAAGTCAATGTTGTCTTAATTCACAGTGTTTACAATGGCAATGACTTATAAGAGACGGTTCACACTTTCTGGAAACTGTAGTTGAAAGACCTATGGTATGTGATCGTTGGGGAAGGACTATGCTCCTCCTCTGTATCTAGATGCATAAATGGAAGACATGGTGGGTGATCCAGGGGACACAGAACCTTAAATTCAACATTCTGCTTAGCAACTGATTTCTTTTCCTTCATAATTTTGAAACTGGTTTGACCAGAGAGGAGTTGTTCCAGGATCTAAGATATTTCACTGAGCTGCCAATATATGGGATAAGAAATTCTTATTATCGTCCTTTAATAACCTGTGCTTTGTAGAGCACTAGAGTAACTCCAACTGTTTTCAAAAACATTTCCCCTGCCACCTCTACTCCCAAGTATTGCAAGAGTGCCCCACTTGGTCACCCTGCTTTTACTCTGTATCTCCACCTAAATCTGTTCTTCACATAACAGCCAGAGTCGGGGGAATTAGACCTACCAGGTTCAAGACTTACAAAACTATAATGATTAAGACAGTGTGGTATCAGCAAGAGAAAAATGGAACAGAAGAGTAAGTCCAGAAACAGACCCCTGCAGACTTACATGCTTGCTTTATGACAGAGGTGATTCTGGACACCAAAAGGAAAGGAGGAAAACACTGTCTTATGATCATATTTTCATCTCAACTGCTATTGACGGTCAACATCTTTAATAGCTATGGAGTACTGCACTGCATGAATACACCATTTATTTAACATAATACCTCACCCTTAATAGTGAAGTTGCTTCTATTTTTTGCTATTACAAGCAGAGCTGCAATGGAGGTTTTTGTATCTAAATGTTTTTTTTAAGTTTACTCATTTTTGAGAGGGGGGAGGGGCATAGAGAGGCAGGCTAGACACAGAATCTGAAGCAGACTCCAGGCTCTGAGCTGTCAGCACAGAGCCCAACGTGGGGCTCGAACCCACAAGCTGTGAAATCATGACCAGAGCCGAAGTCAGACCCTTAACCAAATGAGCCATCCTGGTGCCCCTGTATCTAGAATGGTAAACACAGGCTTGTTGCCTCATGATTGTGATTTCTTTATGATTACTCTTCAGAGAGAAAAACAGGTCAAAGTCTTTTTGATGTTTTAGGAAATCCTGGTCCAAATGTCCAAATTCTTCCCTGAAATGTCTTACATGCCCAAGAGTAGCATACGCAAGACTCAAGGTCACTTTCTCTGATAATATTGACTATAATACTTTAAAATAGTTTTGCGTTTCTGGGGTAAAGAAAGCTACCTCATAGTTGATTTATTGTGCATTTAGTTAATAATGTATGAAGCTATTATTCTTTTCTCCACAGTAAAAAATTATTGGCCCTTCAAAGTTCTTCTTTTGTGAAATGTCTGTTTCATTCTCGTACCAGTTACTAAGCAGTTCTCTTTTTCACTCCACTCCAGACCACTAGGTATAATCATTGTGAAATTAATGACTCTAAGCAATTATTGTGTACCTACTACCTCTGTTCCAATGCTTTCAAATGCTTCTTGCTCCCCACAAGATAAGATTCAGATTCTTTTCTCGGAGCATGATATGAACCAAAATAATCCAGCATTACCTTCCACTATAACTCTTCTCACAAACTTTCATCCTTGACCAACTGGGTCTACTCCCCATTCTTTCCCATTGTCATATATATCCCTCTCCATGCTTTTGCTCTCACTGTTCCCATCTTATTATCTCCTTCTTTTCGCTTGTTAATTTCTTTTCTCCTTTTATGCCTAGCTCAAGTGCACTATCCCCTTAAATCTTTCTTGTAGAGAACATTGGCTCTGACATTCTGAGACACTTACTGTAGCACCTCCCTGTGCACTGTGCCATCTACTTTTTAAAAACTTTTGAAAGCACAAGTCTTAATTTAAACGTAAAACTTTCAGGGAGGAAGACAGTATACTTTGCAGTTATTTTATACCAATGTCTTATGTAAAGTCCCAGGAACACAGGGTGTGGGTGATTCCCATGATTCTATGGAGGGGAATCTGTCAATGGAGAGTTAAGGGAGATCCATTTTTTACATATTTTTATATCTGCATAACACCAAACCTTGTAATGAAAGAGTTTTACTGAACTTTCATATTTTAATGATACTATCTGATTTCTGAGTCATAAGGGAGTAAAGGTGTTCAGTTCAACTAGATGTTATGGTAGTATTAGTACCAATCTGGTCAAGTTGGTGAAATAGCAATTATTGGGTTATTCTGGAATACTGTCCCTTTATGTTTCTATGACCTCACAGTCCCATTCTCAGCACAAGGTAGAGCTATATTGTGGGCTGATGGACTTGAAGGGAGAAGTGGTGTATGGAGTAAAACAAAACAAATGCCAAGTTCTATCTTTGCTCTTTATGGGCCGTGTTTCCACAAACATGCTAACTAATGTGCTTCATCTATATACCAAGAATAGTAATGTATACCCCCAGATTACTGTAAGGATTAAGTATGATAATGTGTATAGAGTAGGTGAAGTGCCTGCTGTAGAGCCAGACTCAATACATGAAAGTCACTGTTACTATAAGCAGAAAGTAAGAGTATCTTGCTGGTCATTTGGGTCTTGTGTGACTGAAGGGGTTGGGTCAACATGAGCAAAAATAAAATCAAGCATGTCCAGGGTAGTAAGGAACAAAGGTTCTGGGGTCTTTTTTGGATATTACTAAACTAGTTATTTTTATCTTACTTGGTAGTGTACTAGTTTCACTGTCATTTTAGGGGTGAAATGGTATGGAAAGAACAGAGTGTATATGCAATGTTTATTTCTAACTGCAGGTAGCATCAAGGGTTACTGACATCCACTGGAAACGACAACCAGAGGTGCTGGAATCTAAAAACACAGTTACTGTGGAAACTTCCAGGCAAAAAACAAAAACCAAAAAAAAAAAAGCAAGCAAAAATAGCAATATGGATTTCAGAAAAGGTAGAATTTAAGGTTGAAGGTACTGAATAGAATGAAGCATGACAGTATAATATTAAAAAGCACAGTTTACAGGGGAAACACAATATCAGCAAACTTGTATGCACCATACAACATAACAGCTAAATATATAAAGAAAAAAATCATTAAACATACAAGAAGATTTTCATTGAAAGAAAATGAGGTGGTGGTATTCATACACATCTTCCAGATTTGGACATATCTAGGAGAAAAACATTAAGTAAGGACAGAAGGTATTAAGTACTTAAAAAAAAAAAAACACAGCAGAATAAAGTGCTAAAGTTAACATTATCTGATAAACTAGTAAATGCACTGAGGCAAGAAAATGAAATCACTGGTATCAATATACAGAAAAATAGATAAAATTATCTCTTTTGTGCTGATAAGTTTGAAGACCTAGAAAACCCAAGAGACTCCAGCAAAATCCTAGTCAAATAAGTGAGACAATTTAGTAGAGATAGTAAAGATAAATACACAAAAATCAGTAGCTTCACTCTCTACTAGTAGTAAGTACCTAGAAATGAGAATAGGAAAAATTACCATAGATTAAAAAAAAAAAACTATAAAAAATACATTGGGATGAATTTAATATAAAATAATTTGAACCCAGGCTGCATTTTGCTGTGTCAGCTACAGCTTCTCCAGTGATGTCTGAATTTTAGCCTCATGTTTGGTGGTGGGGGTGGGGGGTGTCCCTCTTCCAAGTTCTTTGTTTCATCCTTGTGTTCTTTATTTCATCTTCACAAATAATAGCTGCTTCCTGCATTTGCTATTCCTGTATTCCTTAGAGTCTTCTTTTAACTCTTTCAGAAGTTAATTACCTTTCACTAGTTAATAAGACTTTATATACATTTTCCATGTTCAAATTACTGGTGTGGTTTCTGTTTATGACCAGACCTTGACTAACGCAGATCTATATGAATAAAACTGTAAAATTTGATTTAAAAACCCAAAATGAGACTGAAAAGATAGAAAAGTATTTTCTTTGAGAGGAAAACCATCCATTCTTCCATGTATGTATATATGTATGCAATGTATATATACTTTTAATGCTATATATATGTATATATATTCAACGCAAATCTAATTAGAATTCTTACAGCAGTTCTTTTTGGAAATTGATAAAAATGTTTTAAATTCTAATTAATGAACAGTCAAAATAAAACATGAGAAATAATTGTAGAAAAGGATATACCTTTCCAGATGTAATGTCACAGTAATCAAATCTAAGTGATATTAGCAGAGAGACAGAGACAGGGAGACAAAGAGATCAGTGGAACAGAATGGCAAAATCCAGAAAAAGATTCTAGGACACATTAGAATTTTATATATGACAAAAGACAATTTCATTTCAGAGGACAGAGGTGGTTTAGTTAACAAACTATAGTGGCACAAATGGCTAGCCATCTCTTCTGTAAAGAGACAGTAAATATTTTAGGTAATGTGGGTTATGGTTTCTGTTACAATTGCACAGCTCTGTCATTATAGTGTAAAAACAGCAAAGGCAATATGAAAATGGGTGGCCATGGATGTATAATAATAAAACTTTATTTATAAACATAAGCACTGGCCTGTGGGCCATAGTTTGTCAATCTCTGGTCTAGAGGAAAATAATCTTAGCATCCTCCTGCTCCCTCTGGTTCTCTTCATCTGTGACCAAATACAAAAGTAAATTCCAATGGAGTAAAGACTTAACTATAAAATATAAATCACACACAAAAAAAAAACCTCTTAGAAGAAAAATCCAGGTGGACTAGAAGTACAATCATGTTAAGAAGGACATCCATCTTAATCAAGAGACCAGAAGCCATAAAAGAAAAGTTGGACATATTTGACTACATAAAAATGTAAAACTTTTATATGACAAAAGATGTCATAAAAAGTCTAAAGACAAAACAATAGATTTGAGGAAAATGTTTGTACCTCAGGTGACCGATGTACCTAATCTTCAAAGAGCTCTTACTAATCAGCAAGAAAAAGACCAAAAGCCCAATAGGAAAAAGGGCAAAGGGTATGGAGTTTAGTTTAAGTAAAATTGGAAGCCTTTGGAAGTTTTGAGCAGGAGAGTAATAATGATTTATGTTTTAAAAGGACCACTCAGGTTGCTGCATAGAGAATGGATTGTCAGGGGCAGGGGGCAATCATAGAACCAGAGAGGCCAGCCAAGATGTTTTTGCAGACTCCCCAGAGAGGGCTTAATAGATGTTCAATAAACACGGGCTGGTTTTGATGAAAACATCTATGCCATGCTCCCTATGGCTTCTCGGCCAAGAGTCCTGGGCTGACTCCTTGATCCTTTCTTTGTGGGGGGAGGGGGGGCAAAGCTAAGAATACGGTATGACTTTTTTAAGTTTTTCTATGGAAGTAAATGTGGGTCACTGGTCATTTGAACCCAAGAGCTTGCTCTGGCCAGGGCGAGTCCTGAGATAATCCTACCTTACTGGCCCATGTGGTTCAGTCTGATGGTCCTTCTCGGCTCTGGTTATGGAGAGGGGGTGGGGAAACAAGAAGACTCATTGCAATCTCGAGGTATTAGTGAATTCTTGGCCTAATGAGGCCAGGTATGGGAAGAAGGGGATGAGACTGAGAAAGAAGAGGCAACACAGACAAACACAGAAGGGGATAGGCAGGTGTTTGTAGCCCCTGGCTGGGAAAGACTGCATTGAATAATTTCTTCTCTGCTCTTGAGGTGTGAGGACCCAACCAGCTGGTAGTGAGTCGCTTTTTCCATGGGTGAAGCCAAGAGTTTTCTGGTAAGCGGTCAGAGTGAAGTAACAACTTGCCTCTCCTGAGCCAGGAAGTGGGTTCTACCCACCGTGCAGCTGGGCCAGCAGCTGAAGTGACAGCACAGAGGAGGGCTCCCGCTCCCCATTCCAGGTGTAGGGAGCCAGAGGCGAAAATCCGAAGCGGCACAGCAACCGCATTGGGCCTAGAGCTGGTAACTCAGGCTCAGAGCAGAGTCTCTGCTTTTTCAAATGTAAAATAAAAAACATCCTGGACAGGAGGGATCTCTAGAGAAAAATGAAAGAACACACACAGACGTGAGCTGCTGGGGAGAGGCAGCAGAGCTGACATTTGCTGCAAAGGGAAGAGAATAGCATCTCCACAGAGGGACCCTGCAGCCTGCCATAGAGCTCTGTGCAGCTTATCTTTGTGGGGGCCTCTCTGTTGTCTGCAATCCCTTGTGGAGCCAGCAAAGGAAAGTGGATTTGAAGGAACTGGGGGGTGGGGCTGGACACTGTTAGCTCTCTGCAAGTCTGCATCTCACAGCTGTATATGGGCAAGCTGCAGATGTTCTATTCTTCATGAATGATCCTGGGTCTGGTTCCTAGGGAGACGGGCCACCCTTGTCAAACTTGCTGGTCTTTGACAGCAGTGCCTTGAACTGTGCACATGCACACAGTCCTGCGTACTGAGAAGGGTGTGTGCCTTCTGGAGAGTACTATCACATTATAGGCACTTGGGAAATTCCGGATCCCTGCGATCAGTTTTGTATTACTGAAATGGCTCCCAAGTAATGGATACTCAATATGCTCTGAATAAACAGATTAATGAGTAGCTTATTTTAGAGTCATGTTCTAATAATGCATCTGGATATGTAAAAATGCAAAGTAGAGGTAAGACTAGATGACATTAATTCCTGCCATGATGTCTATCCCCTAGGCCAGGGATCGGCAAACTATAGCTGTGGGCCAAATGTGTCCTCAGTCTTCAGTCTGTGGTTTTTTTTTTTTTTTTTAATAAAGATTTATGGGAACACAGCCAGAACAATTCATTTACATATCCTTTACAGGCTGCTTTTGGGCTCTATCAGCAGGGACACTTGCATAGCTACAACAGAGATCATAAGGCCTGCAAAACTGAAATATTTAGCATTTGGCCCTTTACAGAAAAACGTGCTGACCCCTGCTCCAGACCACTGTCTAGATTAGCCGGTATGAAGTGAGGCCAACAATTCTGGCTTTGTAAGAAGCCTCCAGGTGACACTGTTGCAAATAGTCTGAGCCGCTCTTTGAGCAGCAAAGTTCTAGGACATTCTTTTCTAAAACAAAATAAAGGTATGATGAACGAATAAATCTCAAGTACCAACCATGTACAAGCTATGAATTTGGTCCTGCAGCTTCACAAAACTTGGGTAAGTTACAACCAAATAAGGTCTTGGGCATCTTTTTCCTTGCTTCATTGGCTTTACTTTTTGATACAAGCCTAGCAGCACTCACCAAGGGAAGGGAAGGGACTGGAACGCTCTACTTAGTTCATCCATACATTTGAGAAGAGCCAAAAAGCTAGACAGATCTTGCCTTCTGACCTTCGACATCCATGTACTCCTTTCCTGATAGTAGCCATACTGAGCATTTCCTCCCATTCCAGTTCATTTGGTTCAGGCAGAACAAACACCCGAGATACAGCAACTGATCCAGGCCTAACCCAATCAGCATACTGCATTTCTGCTGGGCCACCATGATTGGCTGAGGGATGGTTATGTGACCCAGTAGGTTCCCAAGGAACTTTTGTGGGGACTTCCATGGAAAATATGTTCCTCCTCAGTTAGAACATCTGTAGAGAGAGAATGTAGGTCTTTAGAGAGCTGCTGTAGCCACTTCATGACCCTGAGAGGAAACCCTCAGGGAAAGGGACCTGTATGGAGCAGACAGCTCCAAGTGACAGGAAAAGAAAAGAAAGCTGGTGGCCTCATTTCAGTCCCTAATCAAATTTTACCTCTGACCTGGCTACCAATCCAAACGGACCTTACCCTAAGTTTTTCAGTTATGTGAGCTCATTTATCTTCTGCTTCTACCATTTGGAGATGGGATATCTATGCCTTCCAGCTGCAAACAAATATATCCTAACAGGAAAAGTTACTAAAACTTTCCCTATGAACATCAAATTCCATGTGCATTCCTGCCATTCATGGAGACTTCTTGAGACTCCTGTATGTTTGGACACATTTTGGTAGATTTGCAGAAGAGCATGTGAAAAAGAACTGTTGTCTGGCCATCACCAAAGTTGCTGTTGCTTACTGACCCTGGCTGTTCCAATCTCTCTAACCACAACCGGTTCATGCCACAACATTCTCTGTTTCCATAAGAAAGATTCTGTTCCAAACACTCATGAGTTTTGTCTCAAGTCAACTGAGAAAAGAACTACCAAAGGGCAGGTCACCCCAGGAAAAACGATAGCAGGTAATGTTTTCCTTAGTACTATTCCAGGTTCTCATAGCATCATCTCAATCATAAATTAACCAATGTGTGTTCCCTCTCTCTGTCTCTGTCTCTCTCTCTTAGTAAACAGATTAGAAAGAGTTTAGGAATCAAGTATACTAGTTTTGAAATCATATCTGAATTTCATTCCCAGGCCCACCACTTATGTGTGTGAGTATGGTAAGTTTAAATACACTGAATCCCAGTTTCCTTATTTAAAATTTTTTTATGTTTATTTATTATTGAGGCAGAGAGAAACAGAGCATGAATGGGGGAGGGGCAGAGAGAGAGGGAGACACAGAATGTGAGGTAGGCTCCAGGCTCTGAGCTGTCAGCACAGAGCCCAATGTGGCACTCAAATGCACAAACCGTGAGATCATGACCTGAGCTGGAGTCGGATGCTCAACCGACTGAGCCACCCAGGCACCTCCAGTTTCCTTATTTTTAACATATTTACCTTGCTGGGTTATCATAATGAGATGAGATAATGCATACAGTGGTTAGTTGTAAAACTATTACTACATAGTAAAAATCATATTACGGTCTTAATATTAATATTGTTTTAGTTCCTTATAGGGAACAATTCCTTCTTCAACCCAACCTTAGGATCTCCTTGTTGGAACTTCAGTCACAGCAACAGAGCTATTCCTAGGATTATGTCTGGAAAATGGCCACTAAATGAAGGGACACAGGAGGTCTTCACAGTCCTTAGGTAATGACCTTGAGAATCAAAACACTGGCCCTATGAGTAGAAGTCAAAAGAGGGATCCCAGAGATAGGAGGGGCCATTGGGTAACACGCAGGTCTTAAAATACACAGTTCTAAGAGATCATTACCATCACTGATTTCCGATGGACAATCCTAGGATTGGTATAGGGTTGGACAACCATGGGCCTCCTGACACATAGGAGTTCCTTCTCTTTGGTCAAAGGTGGCATCAACCAGGAGGTCTCTAAATACTCTCTCTTCCATAATGTAAGAATACCCTCAAAATACAGTGTTGCAGTAGCTTGGAGAAAGAACTCAGGGGAAAAGGGAAGTAGTTCTTTCCCTCCAAGAGCAGTCATCCCAGGATTCTTGCTTAACTGACAAAATAGAGGGAACTGCAGGCCATCAGCACATCCCTGGTATTTCCATCTCATCTGACAGTGGAGACTGCATGAGCCCTGTGTCCTTGGTATACTAATAACCCATGATATGAGCATTATTTGAGCAAATGACAAGGTACTGAAGTTAAGACTCATTAACACAGAGTGTGGACCCAGTGGATTTGTGCCAGGCAAGCAAATCATTCCCACTTTGGAAATTTCACATTTCATTTTGCGTCACGAATCCCACAACTCTATGGTAATATAGATTAACATTTTGAAAAAAAAAATAATATTCTGCTTGGGAGAAAAATCAGACATTAGGCTTCTGATAAGAGGGGTAATGTTGAAGGCTTGAGGATAACCTATTACCTTGGAGAATAAAAAGCCATTCATTGTTTTCATTTCCCAAGTCTGAGGGAAGAATTATTTAAAGATTATTTTCATAATTTTGAATACAGTTAATTTCTACAAAACCCAATGACAATTTTCTTATTTTCAATGATTTCCCCCCATCACTTCCCCCAAGAGCCTTTGAATTGGACAAAAAAATTTTTTTAATTAAAAAAAAATTGAACGGATGTACCTCATGAGGGCTGGCAGTATTTTCAAGAACTGGTAATAATTTATTCAGGTCCGTATAAAGTAATATAATACATCTTTACACACATGGCACAGAAACACGCTGCAAACACCCACTGCTCTTCTGTGCTGTATCGTTCCTCTGCGGAACACACAGAAAACTTCCATATATCAGAGATCACTTATGACAGCCCTATCTTCTGTATAAAAGGTCATCTCCCAGCAGAAGAATAGCTCGCCTAGTTAAAGGGATACCAATTTTTAAGCGCTCTGCCAAGCCGAAGACAGAGTGAATGAGGGAGAGGGAGATGTCAGATTTCAAATGCAGGGCACGCTCGTTGCGCGCTCGGGTGCTGAGCTGGTAGGAGGGGGAGAGAAACCTCTATTTAGAGATGATTGGAAAAAAAAAAATCAGCGCTACACAGTGCACTTCACACGGAATGGGGGAGGCTGTGCTTTCCCTCTTGTCAGATGTGACAAAATGGCCGCCGTGGAAACGCGAGCCAGCAGCAAATGGCGGCGGAGAAGCTTCTGGGGAGCCTGAGGGGACGTGTGTGCATGTCTGGGGCCGGTGAGAGGCCCGGGGTGCAACCTGGGTAGTAGGTTTACCAGGTTCAGATGCAGAAAAGGGGTGCATGTATAAAGAAGGAGAAGTTGACAGGGGAAGTGGTCAGAGAACAGCAAAGCATGGTGGTTTGGAAGAAACAACCTTCCAGGAAAGTATGTTGACTACAAGGCACTTGGAATTTGCAGTATTTTCGCCACCTTCAACTCTAATCATGCCAGATCAAGGGCTCAAAAAGGTCTCTGTAAATGCTCACCAGCTGCTTGGAAATATTTTGTTTAAAATGACCCCAAGACTGGCCCAAGTTAATGGACAGCGGGTTGGAAGCACAGAAGCAAGGTAATCCCTAAGCAAATCTGCCAAGCCGGCAATGCAAATAAATCTCTCCCCTCCTCCTCCTCGTCTCTCTGTTTCGCTCCTTTGCTACCTCCCTTCCAGAAGCAGAGTACTTCCTTGCCGTGCCTGTTTGCATCAGGCACTAATCTGGCCTGAATTCCCTGTGTGAAGGCCTGTGTGACAACCAGCCAATCTGGGGAACTGTGTTTTCCCTCCTTCAGGACAAAGTTACATTTACTTCGACCTTTTCCTTCACAAGGCAGATGCCAAAAGCAAAGAGAGTGAAGAAGTAGGAATTTCAGACACTGTGTACAACTCCCCTTGGGGTACCCCTGGGGCTGGAGCCTTTACATCACTGTGACAGAGAACTGGTCTGCGCAGCCCAAGACCAGCGCACCTTAGAGGCTTTATCTTTCTGTGTGCAGATGTGTGTTCTCTCTGTCCCTACTCATTATTCCCCAAGCCACACTTAAACAAATATGCATTCACCCACACAAATATGTACATATGTGTACTGTAAATACTGTACATGATTGGATACTCATAAGCATGCTGGTGGCATTAACACAGTCTTTTTATTCTTTGGGCTTCTCTGTGTCCTCTAAAGCAGGGGTGATGGGTCAAATCCCACCTTGCTTGTTTTGTCAATAAAGTTTTATTGGAACTCAGAAACATGTAGTTATCTGTTGTCTGCTTGTATACTATCTTTTGCACAATAACAGGGTTGAACAGTCACAAAAGAGATTATATGTTCCAAAAAGTCTACAATCTTTATTCTATGGCCCTTTAAGAAAAAGCTTACTACTGATCTATAAAGTAGCACCTTATATCTGGAAAACCTTTTTCTTCTCTTTCATTGCCAAAAGGTCTGTCTCCCATTTAAAAGTAATTCGTAAGCCTCCATTTCTTGGACTCATTGAACCCTCTAATTATAAGATGTATTTTAGATTATTAGTCCTACTGAAAGCTGTGATTCTCCTCCAGAATATCTGTGGCTGTGCCATTGCTCTGGACATTTCCAGTATACGGGAACACACAATTGCTCATAGGGAAGCCTGTAATGTTTCCCAACAGCTCTTAGAAAGCTCTTCTAAGGGGTGCCTGGGTGGCTTGGTTGGTTAAGCGTCTGACCTTGGCTGAGGTCATGATCCCACAGTTTGTGAGTTTGAGCCCCAAACGTGTTGGGCTCTGTGCTGACAGCTCAGAGCCTGGAGCCCACTTCAGATTCTGTGTCTCCCTGTCTCTCTCCTGTACTCATGCTCTGTTTCTCTCCTTCAAAAAGAAATAAACATTTAAAAAATTAAAAGAAAGAAATCTCTTTTTAAATTTAGAGTAAAAATCTAATTTCTTATCATTTCTACCTATGGGTTCCCATTTTGACCTTTGTGGTCAGTCAGGAAAGGGGGACGATCCCCTTTATAAGATAGCACATCAAGATTTGGAGACAATTGACAAGACTTACCTTTGTATTTTGCTTCCCCAGAGTAAATGCTCCAGTCCCTGTATTGTTCCTTGTGTGGTGTAGAGTAAGCTCCCTGCCCCCTGTCACTGCTCCTGGATGTCACAGTCCTTTTCAAACTTAGAAGGCTGGGAGAACATTGGGTCTTTCCTCAAGAAAGGCCTTTTACTTCTGTCAGTATAGTTCTGATAGGTCAGCAGAGGAGCTTCCAGAGGGCAGAAAACAGAGATGGCTGCCCTCTTTCTGTAGTCCCAGGCACAAGGTAACGCCATGGTCTAATCAGGCCATGTGCTGCCCTCTGAGAATGGTAATACCATGCCTTTGTGCCAGTGCTAGAGGCCTCCAGAAAGCTGGTTCTACAGTCCGGTGTATTTGGAATTAACCACTCAACAAATCATAAAATGGGATTGTCAGATTCATTATGGGAAAGGCTATGCTGAATATAATGCTTTAAGCACGTGTTGTGGCTGCTGGGGATACAACCGGCATTAGTGGCTTAAGGGGCTCAGGAAATTTCCCTGAGACCATAACAAAGGAACAGCCAGCGTTTGGTGAGAACAATGGAGGATGAACCCTTTTCCTTACATGGATGAAAGGAGATCTTTTTTATTATTTAAAAATTTGCCACTCCAAACATCCACATCCCCCCTGGTGTACCGTGTCAGAGCTACTGAAGGGGAGGGGGGGAAGGAAAAAAAATCATTAAACAACCCCCCAAAAAGAGGGCTCAATGAGGTCTCATTCTGTGGTAATGAGCTCCAATTTAACACGATCATTATTTCTGACATTAAAGACCTGAGAATAGTGTCACATGCCCAGAAGCTATTTTTTTACCCACTAATCCCAGAAATAAGAAGCTGCCATTAGGGACAGTGAGTCAGGGGCTGTAAAAGTGCTTTGAAATAGTAATGTTACAATAGAATGTCCTGAACATGGGAAGCAGAGTCCACACAAGGCCTTTAGCCACCTGTGAGTGCCCCCAGCTTCCAGCAGCTAGCCACCTCATGACTGCCAGATGCATGCTATGACTGCTCAGTGAGAAGCTGAGGGCACAGGTTTGGTGTCAGATGGATTCTGGATTTGAGGCCTGGCTGTGCCATTTGTGCCCATACCATGTGCCTTTGGGAAATTTCAAAGCCTTGGTTTACTCATCTGCAAAACAGAACTAATAACAGTAGCTCCTATTGGATAGGGATGAAATGACACAGGATGCAGGAAACAGACTCCAATATATTACAGAGAAGAAAAAAAAAATTCCTGGATGATGGGAAGAGATAGCCTGAGGTAAGAGTTGGACTTTAGATTTATGGATCACCAATCTTGATGCACACAGGTCAGAAAGCTCTGGGAGGACCCTTTATAAGGTCCTCAGTGGGTTAAGTGTCCAATTGGCTCAGGTCATGATCTCATGATTTGTAAGTTTGAACGCTGCATCAGGCTTTCTGTTGTCAGCACAGAGTCCACTCCAGATGCATTGTCCCCCTCTTTCTCTGCCCCTTCCTCATTTGTACCCTCTCTCTCAAAAATGAACAAACAAAACATGAACAAAAAATGAAATCGACAGAATACTCAAGACTTGAATATATTTAGAGGAGATGTATACAAATGGGGAAAAGTTTATAGATATCACTGTGATTACTACATGAAAACTAAGGAAAGCAAAAATAGAACCACTGAAAACAGAGACAGGTAGGAAAAGAAAAAGGAATAATTATAGTATACTATGTGGCTCAGCTAGGCTGAATATTGATCTGATAAAAATTATAATATCACAATACTAGGAGGATGGGAATTTTATGTGGTTTTTTGAAAGGGGATTAAAAAGAGATATGGGTCTCATTTTCCATAGTTGGGAAGTCAGTGGATGATGCCGAGAAATAAAAATTAGGAAATGGGAATTTTAAAAAATGTTATTTAGATACATGGAGATAAATCCCTAAGAATCAGTTAAAAGAATTGAAAGAGTTTGTCTCTGGACTGAAGGCACTGGGTGGGAGACTTGGAGAAAGTATGTATCTACAAACTATGTGCATGAATAACTGATAAAAACTATGTGCATGAATAACTGATAAAATTAAGATTAAAGTTAAAAAATTTAAACTCATATTGATGTATCCCACCAATTGATTTTAACACCGGTTCTTCTAGACTTATTAGAATTAAGTCCAGAATTGGCAGTTACTCCTTTTTTACCTTCAAATAGATGAAATATTGAACAAGAAAGGTCAAGAATGTTTCCATAAGTCTATTTTTTTTTTAAAAGATTTTATTTCTAAGTGATCTCTACACCTAATGTGGGGCTTAAACTCACAACCCCAAGATAAAGAGTTGCATGCTCCACTAACTGAGTCATCTAGGTGTCTTGGGACGTGAATTTTTAACAGGAGGTATGTAGCAGATGTGGAAGGGTGCATTTTGCAAATGTCAAGTTCATAGTCACAGATAATAAAACATGAGACAAGTGATCTGACTAGGTGGTCTGAAGTAGAATGATATCACTTCTATTTCTTTCCCATAAGGATATCACTTCCTGTAAGGATATCACTTCCATTTCATTCTCTGTTTTTCCATAGGTACACATTTTCCACCACATTTCAACTCACTAGCTCAAGCATTCCACACCTTACTTTTTAATTTTCAGGTCTTACAGAGCATCTTCATACCTGCATTGAACTTTCAAGTTTGCTTTGATTTAAAAAAATTTTTTTTAAATGTTTTATTCATTTCTAGGAGAGAGAGAGAGAAAGAGACAGCGTGAGCAGGGGAGGGTCAGAGAGAGAGTGTTTCATATTCTGAAACAGGCTCCAGGCTCTGAGCTGGCAGTCAGCACAGAGCCCGACGCGGGGCTCGAACCCACGAACCGCGAGATCATGACCTGAGCGAAAGTCGGATGCTTAACTAAGCCACCCGGGCGCCCCTGATTTTTAGTTATATAAAATATGCTGGAATACAGAAAACTGGGGCATAAAGTCTATTGCTGATCATCATTCTTGTATTTTTTCTTTAAAGTATCAGAAAACTTCTATTGTTCTTTTAGTATCGTTTCATTATCTTCTCTCAGATATAATTAAAAAAAATATTTTGCTTTATATTTTTCCTACTATCTTCTCAATTTAAGCTTAACACTGCCTTGATGAATCAACATGTCACTTGTCAATATGTTCTTGTCAGATGATTGGCCTTAATAGTCACCTCTACAACTGTTATAGTATTTCACCATCCTGATACTGCAATTCTTGGTCTTCTCCCTTCTTCTATACAAACTTTACATTCAGTGCTACACAATTCCTTTGTTACCAAAGTAATGATCTTGAATTTGAAGGAGAGATGAATAGATACCTAAAGTAATTGGAGCTGCTCACAAATTTAATGTTTTGTTTTGTTTTTATTTATGAGAGAGAGAAAGACAGTGTGAGCAGGGGAGGGTCAGAGAGAGAGGGAGACACAGAATCTGAAACAGGCTCCAGGCTCTGAGTGAGCTGTCAGCACAGAGCCCGACGTGGGGTTCAAACCCATGAACCATGAGATCATGACCTGAGCCGAAGTTGGGCGCTCAACCAACTGAACCACCCAGGGCCCCTGGAGCTGTTCACAAATTTAAAGTCACTGGGGATAAATTCCAGTTCCTACTAGAAGAACACATTTATCCTTCCATGAATTTTCCCTCCGACACTCTGTGCTACTTCCCAGCTCCAATCACAATGAATAAACTAACAAAAGTTGGGACCTAATTTCTGGGAAAAGGACAGTAATATCTGCAGGAAAATATATTCTCTTGGGATCCACCACAATATCCAGTGGGCCAAACAGCTGTGCCAAAGGAAAGTGCTAGAAAATGCTGAATTATTAATTAAGAACAAGAACTTGTTAGCTGTTTGCATCTCCATGTCATCGACTCTACTAATGTCCTATTTAATATTTCAGAGAATTCTGCACAAACGGAGACACAAACAGATCTACATACAAGGGTGCACAAAATCTGTTGAAATCCTCAAAGCTGGCAATGATAAATGACTGTCTGCATTTTATACTAACTGAATCTTTTACATGGTTCCAGAGCAAATGAAACTTCATACCCTTTAGATAACATTTCCAGAGCCTATTTTGTTGTGCCAAACACTGACCTCAGCATCTTATATTCATTACCTCAGGCCATCCTCTTATAAAACCATTAGACAGATCAGGAAACTGAGGCCCAGAAAGGTAGAGAAATTTCCCTTGGGTTTTAAAGCTAACAGTTGGTGGAGCCAGGACGTGAACTCAGATCTGACCCCAAAGACCATGCACTTCCTCACTACAGCACTGGTTCTCAATAATGGTGATTCTACCCTTAGGGGACATTGGCAATGTCTGAAGACATTTTTATTTGTCCTATCAGGGGATAGGGGCATCTAGTGGGTAAGGGCCAAGGAGACAGCAAAACATCCTACAATGCACAGGACAGCCCCCACAGCAAAGAACCATATGGCCCCAAATGCAAAGTGGATCAAGGCTGAGAAATCCTGCACTGTACTCTATGAGTTTTTCTTTATGAATTCTTAATTAATGGCACACTGCATTATTCCCAGTATCTAGTACATAGTCACTGTTAATGGTCTTATAACTATTACCAAATGGATTATTTTTCTGAAGTTATTAAACTTCATATATATATATACATATATACGTATATATATGTATATATATACACACACACCACTATATAAAGAACATCATTGTTTTTTTTCTTTCACAAGTGATTATGTGATTAATACTTTAAAAAGGCCCACAGACTGGACTTCACTGCAGAATAGGGTCCCTGACATACAAAAGTCACTATGGGAGAGTACAGATACCCCACTAATAAACCAAGTTTATTAAGTGCAGACCTTAAGTGCAGAGCTATAAGACATCTACCTATTTGTTCCTATACATACCAGCTGCCCCACAGGACTCTGTTAAATGTGTTCACGTGAGTGTCTTAGGTAGAGTTACGCTTTTGACAAAGTTTGGAGGAAAACAGCAGCTTACCATTAGATTCCTGTTTTTCACCTTTGTTCTTTCATGATCATCACCCTACCTGAAAAAAATAGGAGAGGGCCCCAAAGGAATGCAGTATTCTGTTGAAGTTGGGGAAAAGTGGCTGAGGGGTTTTAGAAGAAGGTAGGGAGTTTGAAAGTGGGAAAGACCCAGTATTTTCTATTAGCCTCCCAACAGACATCTTTCTCCATTCCTTTCTAGTTTCTAAGATGAGCATAGGCTTAAGGGGAGGAGAGGATGGAAAATGTGTCCATCCCGTGATAACTGAAACTTGGGTTTACTTATGAATACCTTCCATGGTGCAAGTATGCCACATGGGATCAAACTGGAGAGAGCTATAGTTTACCGTCCTAACCTCTCTTCACAGCATTGATAGTTTTCAAACCAGAGGGAACTGAAATGTTTACCTAGTAAACCAGAAAATTCTTTGTTGCTGTCCATTCATTCAATCAATGCATTTTAAGTATCCTTCCAGGCCATGGATAGGCTGTTTCCCAGCCTCGTACATACTTGGGAGTGGCCATGTTGAGAAGTCTTACCAGTAGCAGGAGGGTGGAAAAGATGTAAGCCACGTCTGTGCCTAGACCTTAAGACACAGTGTATGCTGCCTCCTATTTGATCCCTTTTCCACTGTGTGGCATCTGTAGGGATCCAGCTTTGATTGCAGGCAGCAGAGTGTCATGAAGGGAGGAACCTGAATAGCTCTCTTGTGAGCAAGAAATTAACTTTGTTGCCCTTTAGCTGCTCTCTCATGAGACTACTTTGCCATCCAGGCTTTGTTATGTATGTTGGATATTGGTCGTTTGGCCTCATGGAACTTACATTCTAAACAGATAAACTACACACTGAAGGTGATCAGGGAAGGTGTCTCTGAGGAAATGATGTTTACAACGAGGCCTGAATGGTAAGGATACTCAGCCATGCAAAGACCTGGGGACTCAGGAAGATGGAAAACTGAATGCAAAGGCAGAAAATAACTTGTGTATAAGGAATAGAAGAGGAGAGTAACCTGGCTGGAGTATAGTGATTAGGGTAACAATACTGGGTGAGGATAGAGAGTAAGAATAAGGAGTCTGGAGGCAACTCGAAATGGAATCTTGAACTGGGTATAGGTGGTGAGTATGGGTAGATAAGGGGAAAGAGAGAGAAAAAGATAAGATTTGACTGAAGATTGATGATAACTTTGGCTATGATCAGATTGTAGGGGTCAAGAATGAATGAAGAAGAACAGTGAAGATATAATTGCAGTGGTTCAGTGATCAATGATAGTCACTTGGGCCAGGATGTTAGTAGTGGGGATGGGAGAAAGGGCTGGACTCAGGATGTGTTTTGGAGATAGAGTCAACAGGTCTGGCTGACAGACTGGATGCGGAGAGTGAAGGAGAGCTCTTATCTTGAGCAAGTAGGCAGTGGTGCCATTTACTGAGCCAGGCAAGATTGGCGGAGAAGATTTTGGGGGGGAGGACATCGAGAGTCCTATTGTAAAAGTGCTAACTTTGAGATATCATTTAGAGGGTGAATTGAAAAGTCTGGGGTTTAGGAGAGATAATTGAGGGAGTCTTCAGCAAATAAATGGAATTTAAAGTCATGAGCCTAGACATGTCCTTTTAGGGAAAAGAAATGGAGAGAGGAGGAGTCTAAGGAAAGGGAGAATTGGCTAAGTAGACCATTGAGCACTTCAAGGGGAAGGAAGAAGACCATACCACTGCTGGTAATTCTAATTAGCATCATCAAAATCCCTTTCAGTAGGATGTTGGAGCTGGCCCGTGGCTCATGAGACCCAGTGGTCACATTTTCAGGAGTAGTGGGGGCCCGGAGTGAACTGTAGCCATTATTGTGGGAATCACAGTAGGAGCATTTATGCTGCAGAAATCAGCAAATGTTCTAAACTGAGGCTTTTTGTAGAATTTGAGAGACAGCTTATCAGAACAGCACTGACCGCTTCCCACTTTAGGGAGACATAGGACTCAGCCTTATCAGAGGAGTGGGGTGGGATCTCCAGATGCCATCTGTGGACACTTATAGGACCTCATTTATACATGAGCTGACCCATATGGCCCATAATTTACAGCACACAGTGGCACAGTCCTATCAACCAGGAACTCCTGCAACATTCCAACACACATATAACCAGAAGTGGGTCTGGAGCAGCCCTGGGGAAAAAGTCAAAGGAAGCCATGGAATCCAAGTAACCAGCTTTGTGTAGAATACATCCTTAAAAAGCGAAGAGAGTGTTATTTCTACTAAACAGTAGCTGCAGAAGAACAGGGGGCTTGGGAAATTTCTTCCCTCTGGGGCATTGGTGGAAACATCAATGGGGACTCATGTCATGGAGCTAGGAGGCAGAGGGAACTCCAGTCTCCTGGACGCCTGGGGCATCTCTCCAATGTCACCCTAAGCTGCTAGACACACAACACCTCTCTTGCTTTTGGAAAACCAGCATTTTTTTTTCTTTGTAACCCATTCCCTTCTTTTTCCTCATTGGTATTGTCACTACCACACCTATTTCATTGACTCCAAGATGCGTTTTCTTGAAGGTGCAAATGGGTTGATTAGTTTATTCAGGAGTATTGACATGCTACGGTGCGCTGGAGCATACAGCCAATCTCTCTGCACGCTCGAGTGGGCCGTGGTTACCTCAACTGCTTCCAACATGAATCGAGTGCGGTTTGCACTCGCGTTCTGGGCTTGAGAGATGTGTCATTCCAGCCTTTCTCTAATTATGATTTTCAGAAGATGTAGCTGTCTGGATATAACGGGGCCATCAAAAGCGTACAGAAGGCAGGGGGAGGAGTGGACTGAGAGAGCACATCTATGGAGGTTGAGCTTGGGAGAGAACAAAATGGAAACCTTGCATTATTTGCTGCCCTCAGCTCGGATATGTGCGCGTGGATGGACACACACACACACACACACACACACACACACAACCCATGAGCCTTCCTGAATGAGGCTTTCATTTAGAAATGAATTCTCTAAACAGAGAATGTGGAATCTATAAGGAATCACAAAAGTCATCAAAACCAAAGCTTCATTTTTTTCTCAAATGAGGAAACTAAGGCCCAGAGAAGTTAAATGATTTCTGTGAGGCCACAGAGTTATTCCAAGTAAAAGTGAGTCCCTGTCTTCCAGGACTCCAGTTCTTAAGCCCCTTTTCTCAGTCTACATAAAGTTCTAAAACCTTGACTCCACTCTGTGTGTGTGTATGTGCATGCGCGCACATATATTTGTGAGCATATACCCTTGCTTATATGTAGAGCTGTTGGTATGTGATGGGGGTTTGCAGGGATATTCTCTCCTTGCTTCTTGTTTTCACATCTCCCACACAGGAATTAAAAGGAAGGAATAGCTGAACTGTTCCCTCAGGCAAGTAGGTCTGTGGAAAAACAAAGAGTCAGTAGCTTGGTCTCCAAGGGGTCGGTCTGACTTCCTTCTCTCAGAAGCATCAATGGCTACTTTTTCATCTCAACCATGTTCCAATCTTGCATAATCTATAATAATGTGATTCTGAATGCATTTTAGCAAATGCAAGATGGAATGGGACTCTCTCAGCTCCTACTGAGTGTCGAATCTGTGAAACCCATAAGGAGCTGCCATGAACAGTTCACTAAGAGAAAAATCAGACAGCTGCTTGTGTCCAGGTTAGGGGAATGGTTCTTCCAAATCCATGGCTCATGGTTGTTTTTGTTGTTGTTCTTAAAAAAGAGATGGCACCATGGAGTTAGAGGCTCACCTTTTGCTCTTGTGTTTAATTGCTGCAAAAGCCATTTATTACCTTGTGTTCTTCCCCAGAGGAAACATTATCCTCTATAGCAGCTAGGCCTGGTTATGTCTGGCTCATCTAACTTCCTCAGAAATTATCCCATCACCTTTGTGTAATTCTGCATCTGCTCTAGTGTCACATCTGTCCATCTACAGTTCAAGGAAGGACCCCATGAAAGGAAGGCAGGAGCTGGGGTTTCTCTCCTTTGAATTTTGCATAAAACTCCCGCCCAGCCCATATAATGAGAAAACATCAATCTTGCACATTTCCCCAGGAATGTCGGAGGCCATCCTGTGCCTCTTCACTGTCCTGCTCATCTGTACACAGGCAGGGCTTGTGAAATTGCTTTCCTTCAGAAAAATATGTTCATTTCTACCTTCCTCGGATGGCTCTCACAAATGAAAGTGCTTTGTCATTTTTAATGCCTCGTGTTCCCTTTTCCCTGCTACCTCTAGTCACAATCCAGCCAATAACACCCACAGGTATTTGGTTTAAAAAAGAAAACCCCAAAACCTAGAGGATGGTTGGAATCTACCAGTGTCTTCCTTGTAGACTCTCCTCAATTATACAATGTACAAATGACAAAAAGGAGAGGTTCCTTCCATACCATGGAATCTCTGTGGGCCGTGGGCAGTATTTGGATAGATATCTACAGACAGTGGAGTGGATGAGCTCTAGGTAACAGATGGCTGCCTTAACATGGAGGCAATAAACTCTTCCTGATTTCCCTTGCTGGCCAGCCTTGAGCATCAAGGGAATTAACAGAGGTGGACTTGCTTTGTAAATGGTAAAGTATACTAAACATGAAAGTTATTATTATTTCTAAAATGTCTCCAGTCTACAATCTGTCATAGGCACCTATCATTCTACTTAGGTAATTGGGTAATTGTTCCTCATGCCAGAGGGAACAAGTCTTGCTTTGAAATGTTTGTACATCTCTGTGGAGGCTGAGGCATATAGAACCCTGTGATAACAAGGTTTTGACTCCATGGAGACTTGTAGATACCAAAGGACTAACAATAGCCTCCTCTGAAAACCAAAAGCCTCAAGCTGGTAATAAAAAGTTAGTTAAGATAACCTGATTCTAGCATTATAAAAGAGTCCCCTTCTAGAATATGGATATGGTGTCACCGTTCTAGGATCCAAGGTAGCATTACAGCATAGATTTATTTCCCAAAGTGTATGTCAAAATAGAAGTGTTGTAAAATATGATCATTTCCTACATACGTACATTAACCCCAAACTAAGTGTATCTTCACTTCTTTGCAATATCTATTTAGAAATACCTGAGCTTTAACTTGTTCTGCCCTTTCTTGATCACACCCTGCACTCAAACAGTTAAAGGTCTGTAAGCAAACATTGAATTGCACCAAAATGATCTAATCATTCAAAGGGAACCCTTGTTAGTTTAGGTAAACGTGGACATCTTTACGATGATCAAGAAGCTGGTTTTCAAATTATTTGTGGTGAAGAACACCTTTCTATCGCTGTTATTGTTAACATCCAGTCTCCCCTGGACTAACAGTTTGTAAAATACATATAAAATGAATTACTAGGAATATAAAATGAGGCTTGACTGTCGCAGCAAAGACAGATTACTACAAAAGTTTCTAAATTCTTCTCTGAATTTCTGTGCTCAACTAGTTGAGGACCTCTAACAAATGGTTCACAAACTAGGGGTGGCCTATGGACTATATTTTAGTGGCACTGGTGTAGAGGCAATGACCTGTCTTGCCATCTGACTTCCAATGGCTGAAATCCCAGCTATGCAACTTTGCACTCCTTATAAGCATTTGTAATTTCAATGTTTTATTTATAGTTGTATTGAACAGGAATAGGCTTTTATACAATGCCTCTAAGCTAAGTAATCAATCGATAACTAAGGTGGATTTAATACCAATATGAGCTACATGAGGCACTGTCCAAAAATAAATCAGAAAGTTACCCTAAGGTACGATGGAGGGAGGGGAAGGTTTTATATGGGGCTGACCACTATATAAAAAAAAAAATGAAAAAATGAAAGGAAAGTGATTCTTCATTTGTATTCCATGTGACGGTAGATTAAGGGACTAGAAAGATGCCTAAACCAATGCTGGATCAAAGAGCAGGAGGTGTGTAAAGGATGTGAGACAGAGAGTATACCTGAGTATGTCTATACATGCACAAGGATGTGCATGTGTGTGTGCATGAGTGTGCATGTGTGTATATATAGTCCACTTGGTGGGCAGGTTGATTGGAGCTGAGTAAGGAAGGGCAGAAAAAAGGTTGAGGGAGCATTTTCAGAAAAGGGGTCCAATTTGTATCCGTTGCTGTAATTGGTTTGTTTGTGTAGAGCAGAGAGAAGGGGGCAGTGGGGGATGTGATGGAGTGAAACACTGAGGGCTGTGATTCCCCTGCCTGATGAATTGGAGAGAAATTGTTAGTAACCAAGGCTGGTCCCGCAGGGGTTCATTAAGTGACTGGCCCTCCACAATATCCTGTCATTTCCAACCTGGATGCATCAACATTAGCCAGCTTTGCGGTGTGCAGTTGTGTGTCTGCGAGGATGTGCGAAGACGCAGGAGTGTCTCCTGGCTGCGTTTGTGTGTGGGGGTGTGTGTGCCTTTTCTTAGGGATACACTTAAGTTTTCCGTGGGAATTAGAATCACAAGGGTCACATGCAATTAAAAAAAAGCAAAAAGCAAAAGGTGCTTTCTTGCTGGAAACACAAATTTGCTTTGACACTTTAAAAAGTACCGTGGAGTCGAACAATAGGGAAACCAAGAAAGGATCTGAACTGGGTGGGCGGGGTGCTGGGGAGCTGAAAGGAAGCCAGTGGTGAACTCATCCAAATGGTAACTTCTTAAACCGCCTGTGAAAAGAAGAGCCTGCAGCATTTATCTCCAGATTGTGAGGCCTGTCAGCCCCTGGGAAGCAGGGCCCAGAAACCACAGTTGCAGGGGAGGGCGAGGAAGACATGAAGGGTGAATAAGCCAGATGAACAGAATGCCCAAAACGTCCTGGTACGGGTCGCACCGCGAGTCACTGCTGTTTTGGCCTTGGATATCAGTGTGTTACTCTCCAGGCAAAGGTGGAAGAAAACCTCCAGTAAGGAGTTTTAACCCCACAATGGAGATCTTAGCACTAAGGGAAAAAAAAAAAAAAGAAGCAAAAACTAAAAACGCTCCCTGCGGCAGGGGAACTTTCAGGATCCAGTCCTAGAAGCTCTTTACCCCTGGAGGGAGCAGCCAGGAACCAGTGCCAGTGGTGTCAAGGGCTGGGGAAAAGATAACCCATGTGAGGAAAATCCCCATCCCTCCTACCTCCACACCCCAACTCCCTCTCAGCTTGCCTTGGCCCAAGCCAGACTTCAGTCTCCAGATAGAGGGGCCTCTACCAGGCACAAAAGAAGGCTTGAATTCAACCTATATCCTGTGATTTGTAATGGTTGTGTGGAACTAACTATCAAAATTTAGGACTGCAAGTCACAAAAGTAACTGTCCTATACCCCTTTCCCTACTTCCTAAACTATGTGTTCACTACATCTACGTGGGAGAATCTTAGGACCTTAGAATCTCCTAGGATGAATCCTGGCTCAAACTTACTGCTGCAGGTCTGAATGGTCCATCATTAGCTAATTGTTAAGTCGAAGGGGCCACATCAGGACTATTAAATCCCATAACCTAAGTGTTTGCAAACTACAGGGCTGATTTCAAGTATTGCTGTTGTTGTTAAGTACTTTACACTTAAGAGACATTAGCTCATTGTCAACATTATAATAACTATGTAAAAGATAAAGGAAGTATTATTATTACCATTTTTTCCCAGCTTTATTCAGATTCAATTGACATAGAAAGTTGTATAAGTTTAAGGTATATGATGTGTTGATTTGGTACATTTATATGTTGCAAAATGACTGCCACCATCACTTTAGCTAACAACTCCATCATGTCGCATAATTATAATTTCTTTTTTTTTTTTGTGGTGAAAATATTTAAGATCTACTCCCTCAGCAACTATGACCCTCATTTTGCACAAAAGGAAACTAGGCTTCTGAGTCTAGAAATGTCCCACCTGGCCCCAGAGCATTTGAGCCCACAGCATGCTCCTGGCTGCTTGGCTTTACTGCCCCTCCAAATCCTAACAGTTGCCATTTCCTGAGTGTCTCCCAGGTGCATGGCCATCCTAAGCACATTACATAGATTATCTAATTATCTCACTTGGTCCTCAGAGCCACAAATCAAGGTAAGCAGACACTGCCCAACCTCTAAACACTTATAAGCTGGCTGCTCCCACAGAGTCACATCATCCTCAGCCCATTGGAAATGGTCCACGGTGGCAAAGAAATCACTTCTAGTCATAAATGCGGTCATTACAGGTGGCCGTGAGGGGATCTGGGGCTCGTACATGTGAGGGGAGACAGGAGGCTCCAGATAATGCAGGAAGGAAACTTCTGACTCGTCAGCCCTCCCATCCATGCTGTTCTCAGCACCAGTGACCACAGAGTGGAAATAAGGAAAGGCTTCCAGAGTAATGTTCATTTTGCATTAACAGAAGGCAAATGGGGCTCTCCTGATGCTTTTTAATGTTAGGGGGCTGGAATTAAAACAAATGGTGGTATTTTCATTCAAATATTCTATTTTTTTCTACATCTACCAAGAAGGACAAGGCTTAGCTGTATTCCTTTGTACACTCCTGGGTGACTTTTTTTTTTTTTTTTTAATAAAGCAACATAAGAAAAAAAAAAAGATGAGGGTGCTCTTCAAAGAGAACCCAGTTTTAATGAGGGGATTTTGGAGTTGCTTATATAGCATGTCTCTTTATCTGTATAACGCAGAGAACCTCTCCAGGTATTTTCAGCAGATTGATCTCGTCAAGCAGCAGATTTATTAAAAAGAAATACACATGGAAGGAAACAGGCCACTGTAATTATACATCAGTATTTTTTAAAATAAAAACGGACTCCAAGTTTTCTAGTCATTGAAATGGGCCCTGCACATCATGTATGTGATGTAATGACAGCTTCAGACTGGGGATGCTTTTGATGCATTATTAACCATAAAAAAGACATTAAATACCAGACTTGAATGCCATGGGGATGCATATTTCACTAGGAATTATTTTTCAATGTATGCTTAAAGTTTATTTTGGTAAACAGATGACTGGAGGCTGTCAGAGCTGGGGCGAGATTTATGTTCATTTGGAATCTTCTTGAAAGGAGAGGAAATGACTGGGACCTGTTGAACAAGAACGGCAAAATGTAAATCTTTTCTTGGCTCCAGGGGAGGTTGGAAAGTGCCATATAAACAACTCCTCCCAGGAATGTGGTTTCGTAGAGGCAGTCAGTGTAGATGCCCACAGGGGTGCAAGCCATAGGGTGTGGAGGAAGGGAGCATACAGTTCACGTCCTCTAGGAGGAGGCAGCAAAGTAAAAACATCTGGATTGGCAAACTGGCCTCTGGATGACCTACCGAATGCCTTGTTGAGTGTCGGGGGCAAAGAGTGCCCTGAATAATTCCCATCTCAGAGTCAGCCCCATTTGGGCACCAAGAGCCGTTCCTTTCTGTTTCAACAATTGCTAGTGATTCTAGTTGGGGATCCAAAACTTATGGACTATGTGGGTTCTCTGATTTTTGGTAAATGTTGGAAGCATCACTGTATCCATCTATAAAACTCTGCCTTGGGGGGTCTCTGCAACCAGAGCAGCTAACACAGAATTACCATTAAGACAGGACCAGTTGGGACCTTGCTAGACCTAAAGACATTTTCGATGACCACAGATGATAGTGTCTACTGTTAGGGCCTGTTCCTGTCTTTATACTATTTGATATTTAAGAAGTCTCATCCTTAAGATATATCAATTTTGGCAGATACCAACAGCTAATGTAGCTGCTTCAAGCTCATATGCTCGTATAGAAGGCAATAAATTCTGCGTAGCACTTGTTACATAGACACTTAACGATGGGTCCAGAGCCAAACAGGCATGCCCAGACCATAAGCATCTGTAAAATACTTTGCTGCTTACATCCCACCTGTGCCTGAAAAACTGAGTGCCCAGAAGGGCTGTGGGAATGCTCTCTTCCTTGGGTCAATGATCCATGATTTGAACAAACAAAACAGTAGACGCATAAAGAAGATCTGCAAAATAATGAGAATGACTTGGGAATGTACTTTTTGCAGCCCTAGCTTCTTGAAATGCTGATGAAATTGGTTTATATTGTCTGGTGACATGTCGGTTCCTGAATAAGGCACTCCATCAGCCCAGAATTGGGTTTTTGGTGATGTGTCCTCCAAGAGGGTCTGATTCTAAGGCAGTGGTCCTCAACTGAGGGGGACTTTGTCCTGCAGGAGATATCTAGCAAAATTTGAGGCATTTTTGGTTGTCACAATTTGGGGGGTGTTATGGGCATCTAGTGGTTACAGGGCCAGAGATGCTGTGAAACATCCAACAATGCACAACAATGCTGTCCCTCTGCCCTAAAAATGTTCTAGCCCCAAATGTCAGTTGGGCTGAGGTTAGAAATCCTGTTCTAAGGGATGACAAAAAGTGGTCACTATGCGTGGTGACCAGAAGCATCTGGGATTATAGTTTAGGACCACCCCAAAATTGATTTAATTTCAAAATGAGGGTGGGTTTAAATGCCAATCTTTCTATGAAGAGGTAATTCATGCTTTGTGGCCTGTGTCCAATGGTCAGTGCTATAATGATGTCATCAACACTCTGAGACCCAAAGACTAGGGAGGAGGACATGTCAGTAGTGCAAAGAGGCATCACAATACTCATTCCATGGTTGGTGAAATGGAGGCACAGCCCAGTTTAAGGGCTTGCCAGAGGTCACTGCATGAAGGAGCGGAAGGTCATAAAGAGACCACCTTTAGTCTCCTATCTCCTAGTCTGGTTTTAGAACCAGGAGATCATGCCGAACACACACATTCCCTCCCTCCTTTCCTCTCCTGTATATAGAGATATAGCAAAATGCAGGTTAAGTTGCCTTTAATCTTTAATTCATACACAAGGACGTGCTGCACAGAGTGAAATAAAGAGTAAACTCCAGAGGCAGCAAGTTCTGTAGGTTTGGCCAGATCTTCCTTTTCAAAGACAGACAGCCTGGGGAATCGTACGGATGGCCTTCCATTGCCCTCTTAGACTCTTTTTATGGCAAAACGCTCGCTTTTATCAATTCCTACCCCAACCTCTGATTCCCACAGGCGGGGGGGGGGGGGGGGAAAGCAAACAGTAGTTGAGGGAAGTGCACCTACTCTTTCCTCTGATGGAAACAGGAGACTCGGGCCACTGGGGAGGCAGCCAAGGAGGGGGGTGAGAAGGCTGTGGGGGGTGGTGAGGGTGGGGGTGGTGTGGAGGAAGAAGCTCTGGTTGCAGAAGCCTGTGGAGTTGCTTTATCCGCTTGGGTGGAGGGGTTTGGCGTGGGACCTAAAAGGATGGTTGTTCATTCCAAGGCCCCTGGAGGCATTTCTGCATTAAGTAATATCAGAACAGATACAGAGGAAAGATGGTTGTTATCCACCATCAAAACACATTTGTGGAGACAATGATCTTGGAACAGAATTGACAAGAGAGGGAGAACTCAGGGGGAAGAACAGGACAAGCCTGAGTCCCTGACAGGGTCTGGAGGGCTAAAGCCAATGGGGTGACAGAAAAAGGGATTTGGATGCCAGTAACTCTAACCAACAGCAGATGCAGCTGCTACTGGTTCCTCATTGACACATCTGCCCTTCCTTTTCTTCCTCAGCACAGTCTGGCCAAGAAATAAAGGCAATTCAGAATTCTAACAGCTGGAAGGGCTGCGGTTCAATGTGTGGTGTCTGGGAGGCTCTGGGCTGGGAATACTCTCTCCTTTGGGAATGAAGGAGCACAAGCAGAGCAGAGCTTTGGAAATCTGGTTTCCAACTGACCTTGGGGCCCTTTATGCTTGAAGTCAGGACAGCAGTAGCCTTGACAGTCCCATTGGGTAGACCAGAAGGTCAGGCCTTCAGCCAAGATGTTGCCATATGTCAGTGTCTGAAGAAACAGATCAGCCTTTGCTCAGAAGGGAAACAGGTATGGCCTTATGTGAGGCCCATGTGCTCTCCTAACTGCCCCTTGGGAGAGGATGAACAAGTTGCATCAAATTCCAGCCAAGACAACCAGAGCTATCCTCATCTGCCAGACAGGATCAAACTTTACGGACATGAGCTCTAGGGATTCCCAAAAAAGGCTGGCTCTCTCCCCATTCATTTCAACATGGCTTTGTGCAAGGGATTCCTGCTGTTCATTTAAACAGTTTTTCCCCTGCATTCAGTACAAGGATTCATTCATTTGGTCAAAGCCAGCTTTAGTGAAATGAAGATATTAATTCATCCATCTCCCAGATGAATGTTTCACTCAAAATGAGTAGTTTTCTTGCTAAGAAAGCAACTTATTAGTACCTTTCTGTTTATAGTGTCAAGATAGGCATTGCAGACAGCAAAACAGAAGAACATGCTCTGTCCTTTAAAAGGTTCTTATTCCCTGGAGAGCCCGATGATGTATCTGAGCATAAAGAAGACACACTGTGGCTGAATCATCAACCCTGAATAGCTCAGAGACAAGAAAAAATAGTTACGTTTGGTCTGGAGACACCTATGCCCTGGATAAAGTGGTGAGAAATCTTGACTCATGGAATATTTCTCATTTAAAGGACAAATGTCTCTGGTTTGTACCCAAAGCACAGCTGGGGTGCTGATCTATCTCCTGCTCCTCAACGAGTGTGATTTTAAGGAACAAGCACTGGCAAATGGAGGAAGAGCCAAAAAGGAGAGGCTGCCAATGTCTGATGATGCTAACGATAGTACTAAGAATGAATGATCACAATGGTTACCATCCACCGAGGACAAAATTATGTGCTGTGCATGAGCATGATGTCATCTTACTCCCACAACAAACCATGGGATAGGTACATTTTGGTGATGTGGATGTTAAAGCAAAGAGAGTGTAAGTGACCTGCCCATGTGCACAGTGGCAGCTCTAGAACCAGAATCCAGCATCTGAATTTAGGAAAGATGTCATGCTTTTGACCTGCAGGTACCCATCACACAGAACATAGAACTCTGCCATGTGAGATTGATATGGCCATTCTCTTTGATTGTGTATTCAAAATATATCTTTGATGACCATCCACACAACAGTCATGCTTGGGGGATGTTCTCAAAGGGTGGAAGGCCCCTGGATGCTGGGTGAGTAATAGTGGCCACTGTAAAAATCCTGAGTTTTAAAGACATGGTCTTGTGATCTAGACCCTACAGAGAACGGGAATGGCCATGTGCTGGGGTGACTTCTGAGGCAATGACATGAGTCTCTGTTCAAAAGTATCCCACTCTTTCAGTTTTTCAAGTTATTTTACCCTGAGTTTTGGAGGTATTAGCAATTAAATGTAATAGAAATAGGTGCATTATTGTTAAAATTTTATCAGAAATGGACAATTGCCCCTTGAAATATGTACATAAACAATTCCCTGAAGTATGATTTTGAAGTGTATTGTTGAACAGAAATCTTTTTCTGATGAAAAATGTCTCTGAAATGTTCATGTCCAGCAAATGGGAATATGATTCTATGTACATAATTCCATTTGTAATTCGCCCCGCCCCCCCCAGCCCCTCACCCCCACCCCAGGAGCACATTAAGTGAAACATGACCCTGGACAGCAAAGATATCATGGGTGGGGCCCAAAAAACTGTGTGTATGTTTGTATGTTTGCTTTACATAATGGTTAACTATCAATGTATAAAATCCAGGGGATAGGACATAAAAAGTCAGATCGATGGCCTCTTTTGAAAAAGTTGAATATTTTGAACACTGGGTGAACACCTGGCTGAAAGTGAAACAGAACCTGCCTCCTTTAGATGGAGCACGGGCTCTGCTAACCACCAGAGTGCCCAGCATCCTTGCTCGTACCCTGCATCATGCATTTCCATGTCCTGCCTGGCCCCTTACACACTGAAGTTTGTGGATTCCAGTCTATACCACAGTAGGAACCTCCCCATGCTGAAATAAGCCTTTCCTTGGTTTCTTTGTTGATGTACTTAGTTTCTCCTGAAATTTGAGGAAGAATCCTCAAAGTCTCCAAGACAGGCATAGGTAGGCAGCCTTCCAATGACCTTCCAATAAAAGCGTCAGAGAATATATTTATCCCCTAAAGTCCCATGCACTTTGCTCACATTGTACCCATTACACAAGAAGGGCTATCACAGACTGGAAGCCCTAGCTCAGTTTCTCATGGCCACTTTCCTTCTGCTTTCCTCCTTCCTGCTCACAGTAGACCTCACCTCCCGTCTTCCCTCCTTCCCCTCCATCATCATAGCTGTTAGAGTCTGTGCCCCTTATCCCATCTCTGCCTCATACTTAGCCTCAGGGCAAGGTCTGTAGTGTTAAGACTGGCGATGGCCTGAGAGAAGAGGCCGATGAACCCCTGGGGCTGCTATTAGTATTGGACTTTAGATATATTACAAGTTAAATAGGCTTTTGTGGGCTGGCTGGGAGACATAACCACTGTGCATAATACTGTTTCTAAGGGAAAATTTAACCCAGATTCTGAACGAGAGACTTACAAATAAATTTCTGCAATGTAGCCCATTAGTAAATTTGATGTTTCTAAGTTCTAGAAGATAATTGGGCTTCCCATTTGGAACTTAAGCTTCCTTAAGGCAAGACCCGTGTCTCTGTGCTGCTCTACTGAAAAGCAGTAATATCAATACACTTATGGATCTTACTTAAGAGGAATGCTCAACTCATAAATTAGCTGAGGTCTCATTGTATGTAAGGAGCTATGTTAGGTAATGAAAACAAAACAAAACAAAACAAAACAAAACAAAACAAAAGAGTAAAATGCTGCCTAGTAGGAGCTCACAATTCAGTGTGTGTGTGGTAGAACTGTGGTGGGATAGAAAAGAGGCAAACAGAACTGAATACTAGGTACTTATGGTGGTATAAGAGAATGCCATGGAGATTCAGAAAATAGTAGGACTTGAAATATTCTAATGATGGAGGTAGTCTGAAATAAAAACAAACAAAAAAAAATAGGCAATATTTTACAAATGATGAGGGATTCCCCAGGCATTCCAGACAAAAGGAACGACACAAATGACAGCATAGATGTGACAAAGTTCTGAGCGTACTCAGGGGGAAAAGCTAGTTTGGATGGAATGTGACCCATACATAAGGGGGTAACAGGTGATTACACTGGTGCGTGAATTGGGGACATTTGGTAGGAGGCACTGGGCACCAAGTTGAGGATGGTCATGTGCCTGCCTGCCTGACATAGATATGCCAGGGCTTGGGCATGAGTGCAGGACAGCAAGACCAGATGTGGAAACACTAGTTAAAAAGCTACTGCAATTAGCAAGTTAATGAGTAGCTTTACGCTGGGGGTAAGGGAGTGGAGGGTGTAGCAATGGGGATGGCAAGAAAGAGTTACATGTGAGAATGTCTATGGTTTTTTGAAATCTCAACAACTCTCTTAAATATGGATAATGATTTATCTAGCAATATTATTCTGATATAACCACTAATTCACTCATTCATTCACTGAACAAGTGGAGTGCTGAGGGCAATTTTCATGTTATGCAATTGATTCACATATGAATAACTAGTCCAAAGTCAAAAAGAGGAGAAAAGAAATGTTCTAGAATGATATATGCAAATAAAATGCTGTGTATCCTATTCATGTTTCTCAAACTATTCACTTGGTCACTACATGAAAGAAAGAAGAAAAAAAGGATTTGGAAGACTGATGCTTTACAACTCTCTTGGTGAGTCCCAACACCCATTCAAGGTATCAAAGGTTCTGTTAAGTCCTGAGGTTTAACCTTCACTGTTCAAACTTTGACAAAGAAGCTTTTTATTGAATAATATCTATTAACTTTCCAAGAATGCATTTTGTTACAAGGTATTATATAAATACAAAGTATACTGCACAATGTACAACTATTCTTGTTAGACTGCCTCCCACCTATAATTCTCACCTGGAAGATAAATGAAAGGGACTATATAGGAGTATCGTTCATACAAAGATTATTTCTAGAATGCACCATTTAATCATGTATCAGGAATTTATTGAACGCCTACCATGTAGGAGGCACTGTGGTTGGCATTAGAGATATAGCAGTAACTAACAGGTATGTGTTCCCATCTGTAAGGAACTAAACTCATGTTTAATCAGTAACACAGAATCTTCACAATGATTAGTACCAAATTGGCTACTATTCTCCCAATCTCACTTTCCCTGTGATCTTTGAAATAATATTTACAGAAGGCAATTTTACAGTGAAATTTTAAATATTCCTTATTAAAAATGTAGAATTAAGAGGGAAGATTCCCAAATGAGTATATTCCTCTATTTGCTAGCAGATCTGAGAAGAGATTAGGAAAATCTCTTCTCAGAGATTTTGGAAAATGAGTTTAACAAGTACTGGCTCAAATGAAAACAGTTGAGGACTAATTGTGTTTTATCTCTGGAACACTCTCTCTGTGTAATGGAGAAGTCCAATGATCAACTCTGGAGCATCTTGCCCCATTTGGCATTCACAGCTAACTCTGAGAGCCGCCCTCCCCTTCATGATCACAAGTGTTTTGCCCTCAGTGTTTTGTTTTTTTTTTTTTTTTTAATGATGACTGAAGCCTAACATTTAAAAATGATTCTAATGTCTGATATATCTAAAAGATAGGCAAAATAAACTGTAATCTCTAAGTGTATATTTAAAATATCAATAAACATCAGCTCTCAGGGTGCCTGGGTGGCTTAATCAGTTGAGCATCCAACTCTTGATTTCAGCTCAGGTCATTATCCCAGGGTTATGGGATGGAGTCCTGAGTGGGGTTCGATACTGAGTGAGTATCCTGCTTAAGATTCTCTCTCTCTCTCTCTCTCTCTCTCTCTCTTTCTCTCTCTCTCTCTCTCCCTCCCTCCCTCCTTCTTCCCTTTCTCCCTCTGGTCTTCTCCACCTCTCCTCAGCTTATGCTCTCTCTCTCTCAAAAAATTAAAAATAAAATTGAAAAAGTCAGCTCTGCATTGGAAATCAGTAGAAACAGATTTAGCTTACAAAGGATGAAGAGAATGTTTTTAGTCTTGAGGCTTGGATGTTGTGTGAGCTTTATATAGAGGATAAGAGTAAAACTTCAGCTCTTTAACCATTCTGTTAAAGACGATATTTTACATGCAGTGTAATTCTGTAGCCATTAAGCCTTAAATGGGTATTAAGCCTGATGCAAAGTAATGAAACTGACAGTGGAAACAAACAGTGTGGATTCTTCAATGTGAGGAGAAAGGGCTGATTCATCTGTTTCAAGGGCCAGGCAAAGATAAAAGACCTCATCCCAAATGGGGCTGCTTCCTCCCCAAACCTTGGCATTCCCCTCCAGTGGGGTTCTCAGTGGAAAGTATTATTAATGTCAGTATCACTAGTGCTTGTAAAAGATTCATGGACCATTTCTTCCCCTTCTTGCTGAATTCCCCTGTCTGTGGCTGCTGCTGTTCTGTGTTCATCTTACTGTTGGGCAGTTTGGTGGCACCAGCTGCAGATTCTGTCACAACTCAGCCTCCTGTCATAGAATCATAGCGTTTTAGAGCTGGAAGGGGCTCAGTGATGGTATTTTAAGAAGAAAAAAATCTGAGGCTCATAGAAGGACAGTGACTTGTTTAAAGTCACACAGTGAGCCCAGATTAGAGTCTTTCTAGGTTCTTTTATTTCTTTGTCTTTTTTTTTCCCTCCTCTTCCTTTCCATTTTTCTTTTTTTTTTTTTTTTATATTTTTATTTATTTCTAGGAGAGAGAGAGAGACAGTGTGAGCAGGGGAGGGTCAGAGAGAGGGAGTCACAGACTGAAACAGGCTCCAGGCTCTGAGCTGGCAGTCAGCACAGAGCCCGACGCGGGGCTCGAACCCACGAACCGCGAGATCATGACCTAAGCGAAAGTCGGACGCTTAACCGACTAAGCCACCCAGGCGCCCCTCTTCCTTTCCATTTTTCAAAATATCTATAATGCCCTTTTTAGGGACCTGAGTGTGAGACTCAAAATCCTACAAGGTAAGGATATAAATCCTGTGGAGAGCCAGGCAAAAGGTTTTGGGAATTCCAATCAACAACTGTGAAAGGAATGAGAGAAGGAGAAAATTGCTATTACAACACCATAGTGATAACTGTTTCAGGCAAGATGCAGCTACCAAACATGTCAACACCAGAGGAGGAACGTTTGAGGAGAAACAGGACATTAGCATAGTCCCAAAGTATTTTCCCCAAGATATTCATTAACTACAAAGGGAAAAATAATAACCTTGTGCTGGGAAAACTCAATAGACACCATCTTAACAAAATGACCAAAGTTAATATCAATAATAACACAGAGCAGAGGCACCTGGATGGCTCAGTTAAGTGTCTGACTCTTGACTTCAGCCTAGGTCATGATCTCATGGTTCGTGAGTTTGAGCCCCACATCGGGCTCTGTGCTGACAGTGCAGAACCTGCTTGGGTTTCTCTCTCTCCCTCTCTCTCTGTCCCTTCCCCATTTGTGTTCTCCCTCTTTCTCTCTCTCCCTCAAAATAAAGAAACTTAAAAAAAATAATAACAGAGCCATCATGCACCCTCTGACAGCACACAGAGAAGAGCACACCACTTCTGAGGTTACACAAAATGCATATCTTCATTCTAATAATGAGAAATATCAGATTCGCAGGAATAAAGGGACATTCTATAAAATATCTGGCCAGTGCTTTTCAAAAGTGGTGAGGTCATAAAGGCAAGGGAAGACAGAGCTGTCATACATTGGAGTAGACCAAGGACATGTGACAATTAAATGCAATGTTGGATCCTTGGAACAGGAAAAGGCCATTCGTGGAAAAACAGGTGCAAACCAAAAAAGACTGTAGTTTAGTTAATAATATCGTACTGATATTAACTTCTTAGTTTTTATTATTGTACTACGGTTATATGTGATGTTACCATTAGGGGACACTGAGTGAAGAGTATATGTAAACTCTGTGAACTATTTTTCTAACTTTTCTATTAGGTCTAAAATGATTTCAAAATACACTTTTCTAAAAAGAGAAAATCAAAGGCTGTGGAGGCAAAGGGAGGACAGAGTGGATAATGGGATAGAGATTTACTCTGCTTGATTATTCCTTCTAGAACAACCTAGAACCTGAGGCCACTGGGAGTTTGTATTTCCTCTTGGGTTAATCTGAACTTGTATGTTATTATAGTCATGACATTCCCAAGTTAAATATACTTTTGAGAATGGGTCCCTGGGCGTGGAAGGGATTAAAGAAGTTCTGATTTGCTCATCAGCTGCAGGTGTGGCCAGTGGTGCAGGGCATGATGTCAAGTGTCTTCAGGGCTGGCTGGGGTCTGGGGAAACTTGGCTTAACTTGGAATGAAGAATCCCATTATCACAGGACATGCTACGGGTTGGGGGCCACGTCTCTGCCTGCAATGTCTACTACATTATGTATATACATTTCTGACAATGAAATGTGTTCTTGGAAACGTCTTCCTCATTTTTACATATATCACTGAAGAGTGTGTGTGAGAGAGAAAGAGACATGTCAGGATCCCAAAGAAAACAGCTTAGTTCTGCATTCCATTATATATACAAAGCTTAGTGATAAATTTGCAGAAGGGGTGGGAATGTGGTTTTGTTGGTATTTCCAAATGCAAAACAGGTCTCCCTTCTCCTCTACTGGGTTGTCCCTGTTTTCCAAGAGATTAAAAAATGCGGGCATTTAGACTTGTTGCCAGAAACTTGCTTGGCAAAACACTTCAATTCCTTTGTAGAGAAAATAAGCATTTCTTCCAATGGATGCATTTCCACGCTGCCCCTGATTCCCGTGGTGATAATTGCCACATTTGGCGTCAGATCAGTGGACGTCATAGAGAAAGCCACCTCAAGATTCCATATCCTAAAATCTCATGGAAGATTAACACGGACGTCAAACTGACATTACCAATTTAAGGGATTTAAACACTCAGCTTTAGAGTAAACAAAATCCAGTGGCAAAGTTTGGACAACTTCAGTGACATTAAACGATACAACCCAGATGTGAGGGAATGTAGACCTCATAAATGTATGTTTTCCATTGCAACTTTGTTAGAAAAACAGAAGTTGCACGTCCTGGCTAATGAAAGAAAGAAAAACTCATAATTATTGGGTGACTTTTATGGGGTAGATATCATGCCAGGTGCTTTATATACACTGTCTCATTTAAAATTTGCAATGAGGTAACTATTATTATTTCCATCTTATAGATAAGAACATGAGGCTCAGAAATCCACAATTTGCCTAGGTAATCCACTGGTGAGTGGCAAAGTCAGGATTTAATCTGTGTGGATGTGACTTTAAAACCTTTGCTCTTTCCAAAAGTCAACAATGACCATATATAACACACGCTTGTTTAAAACCTTCCAACTTCTCACAGTGACACTAGGTCAGCTAATGTCTTAGCCAACTTTCGATGTCTCAGTAGTGGTACCTGCTCAGCTTTCTGGCCTTGCATTCTGCCACACAGAACTAAAAGCAAGTTACTCAAGGCTAGCGATCTCTCACAAAAGCACATGATGTCTTTACCCTCCCCACATCTGCCAGCATTCATTCAATGTCGTGTGATTCTCCAGCCATGGATCTGTCAGCTGCTCCTTGTTGAAGATGTTGATAGTCTGTATCTACCAATACCCTATGCTCAGTGCTTAATACCTGCTTGCCAAATGAATGAATGGATGAGAAAGAATAGTACATTCCAAATACTTAAGGTAGTATTTTTTCAAATTTTTATGTACATCCTCTTTAAGTGCTATAAATGGTAGAAGTCTTTGTGAATAATTCACTAAAGCAAAATTCCCATAGATCCATATTGGATAATATTCAATGGCTTTACTTCAGTGGTTCTCAACCAGGGTGATTTTGTTCCTCTTGCTCAGAGGACATTTGGCAATGTCTAGAGACATTCTGGTTGTCACAGTTAGGGGCACAGGGTGGTACTGGCATCTAGTGGGTAGAATCCAGGAATGCTGCTAAACATCTTATAGTACAAGACACAGTCCTCCCAAATCCCAGAAAGAAGGTTAATAGTGCCAAGTTTGGGAAACACTGTTTTATTTGATTTAATGACATATACTTGAAAGCAATCAAGTGATAGCTTGTTTTGTTTGTTTGTTTGTTTTTTCTGCTTTAGTTCAGATTTCTGGCTACCCAGACAGGCTTCTATTGGCTCGATTTATCTGAATTACCAAGAAATGTTGAAATTTTCCTGGGAAGATGATTCTGGAAAGGTCAGAAACACTTTGGATATCCTTACCCCTTTGCTAAGTAGCAAGGCTTTTTTTGCACATCCGTTGACTATCAACTGGCTGTTGTCTACAACTCAAACTACATAATGAATCCAGCACATAAATTATTTACTGAGATTTAATTCCAGGGACTGTTATCTGTGTATTTTTTCCTTTGCCAGCTAATCTGGTTCACTGCATTGGAATTTTGGTCATGCCCGGTTCTCCTTCTGCACTAAATTATCTCTATAACGTAGGATAAACAGAACAAGCCTGTGTGTGATATGCTTAACCGTTAATTTACCTAATTAAACTAATTCAATTAAATCATTTATATCTTTTTGGTATCATGCCAGTTGATACCGCTGCAGAAGTGAGATGTTTTGGAAGATTATTGTTCAGCAAATGAATGGGGGAAAATAATGGAACACAAAATGAAACAGAAGTCCAAATCTCTTGGCTTGAAAATGAATTGATACTGAAAGGATGCTGCTTTCACAGGATACTGTGATTAGCTATTTTTCATAAATCCATTTTCTCTAGAAATTGGTATTTTAACATAGGAATCATAATTTATTTTGTAAGGGAGAGTTTAAACACTATTTATATGTACACATCCTTGGTGTGTTTAAGTAATGTGTGCTCATTCCCACATTAGGGTACAATTAATAAGATGGCTTGTGGGGATGGCAAGACATGAGCCGAGCAGATTCTTTTCAAAAACTTGAAAAATAATTTTGCTAAATTACATAAACATGTTTAGGATGTGTATGTATTTTATTTACAAGTCATCATCAAATATCACTGCCATAGTGATAAGTGGGCAAAAGTAAATGTAAAACATTTGATGCCAATAAAAATCAAGAGAAAAAAAAAGACAAGAAATTCTAGACAGCACAGCCTAAATAAATTGTCATCTTTGTAGATCTGCCATACATCCCCACTTTGGGCTTGGCCGATACAGAATCTGCATGTGAAGTGGGGCTTTAGATGCCCCAGGCTTGTTAATGCACGGACCACCCGAATTTTAGGTCTCTAGGACTCCAGATTCGGAGGTGATGGATGAAAGGTAGGAGTTGGTTTTCTCTCTCCAGGAGCACATACTCCCAGGGCAAGACTTGAGGCAATGCTCTGTCTTAATTTTCTGGATCAGTTAAAGGTTTGGTGGAACTTCAAAAAGGCCCAAATGAAACCAAAACAGATTCCTTTGACTGGAGCAATCTTCTCAAGTCCACCAGGGAAACCTGCAAAATCCATGATGAAGCACGGATATGTAATAAGATCCACTACCTGCCTTGAGTTTCCTCATCAGAGAAGTACACTTGCTCTGCCATGTGTGGGGGGCAAAGAGGCAATATATTTGGTCTCCCAAAAGTCCTTGCTTTCTCCCTATTTTTACTTTAAATTCAAGTACCTTTTTTCCACCCTTCCCCTCAATTTAGGAAGCACAGGAGATCACTTATGGAAGGCAAACTGAATATTTATAGAATTTTTTTTTCCTCTTTGGGAGATGAACTCTGTAGATGTTCTCCTCTGCTCCACCCTTGGATGGGGCCATCCATCTTTACAAATCATGATGATACCGGCATATCACAAACTTTCTCTTGAGAGAGCTTTGGAGGTTGGCAGTCAGATTCCTGATGCTAACTTTCCTCCCACTGCTAAGCTAAACTCATTCTCTATGAGTAAATACTAGTTTCCTGAAGCTGAGGGTCACACTGTCTGTCTACCTGTCTTCATTGTCCTGGATAATTGCTGGCAGGCAAAAGCACCTAAATTATTTATTTCTTAGTTACTTTACATAGAGTAAAGAGACCATTCCCTAAATTAAACTCATCTTTCCATCCAAAGCAACTTTTTCTTTTTTTTTTTTAATTTTTAGTGTTTAATTTATTTCTGAGAGAGAGAGAGACAGACAGACAGACAGGGTGAGCAGGGGAAGGTCAGAGACAGAGGGAGACACAGACTCTGCAGCCAGCTCCAGGCTCTGAGATAGTTGTCAGCACAGAGCCCAACGCAGGGCTCGATCCCACAAACCGTGAGATCACGACCTGAGCCAAAGTTGGACGCTTAACTGACTGAGCCACTCAGGGGCCCCTCAAAGCAACTTTTTCTTTCAAGTTCATGGTAGGTTGGTGGTGGGTTCTAGGCACCCAGGCTTGGGTCTGAATTTCCTGCCTGATGGATCAACGTGCTGAATGAAGTACATCCATATTTCCTATTATGTACTCACATGCTATTTCTTAGCAGCTGTCCTCTCCATTCCCTAGACCATCCCTATCATTCCCAATCTACAGTGAATACTATGGGTTGGGAGGAAAACTAGCAAACGGCCATTCCTCCTGTGTTAATCTGCCAAGGCTGTTGGAGGAGAGCAGCACAGAACGGGCGGCCAAAGATGGCCATCTTCTCCCCACGTCAACACATGGCCTTTCCTCTGTGTGTGCACCTGTGTCCTAAACTCCTCTGACCAGTGGAGTGTCTCGGTCATTCCTTTCACCTGTCAATGACTGGTTTAGGTCTGGTCATGTGACCCAAATCTGGTCTAAGTGAGAGGAAAAAAATGTCTGCTGGGGCCTTCTGGGCAAAGGTTTCATTTAAAAAACCTAGAAACTAATGCTTCCTTTTTACCTCTGGATTATACTGGGTGTTGGGGTGACACCTGGAATTTCTTTGTCTCTGCTGCAATCTCCAGGGGACCTGAAGTAAGTGAAGGTGAACACAGGACAACATTACTCAGAAGAGTTTGAAAAAGCCCGGTCCTTGATGACATTGAACCATGAGATCCACCCACACTAGGGATTCTGTCCTACCACTAGATTGTTGTTAGGTGAGATGGGTACTTTTTTTTCTTGTTATTTAAGCCAGTGTGAAATAGATTTTTACCACTTTATCTGAAATCAACTTAACTAATAGAATGGCTTCAGACCACTTACTAGTCACTCACTAGTCACTCTTAGTGCCTCAGTTCCCTGATATGATTTGTAAAATAGTGATAATAATACTTATACACCAATGTTATAACTTGAGTGAGCTCAGTCACCTAAAGCACTCAGTGCATCATCTTGTACCTAGCAGGTGCACAAAAACAAGGGCCATTATGCCCTTTCATTCTTTCGGGAATGAATGTATCTTGGAAATCACTCTTCTTGTACCTCCCACATATGCGTTCATAAGTAGAGTGGCCTCTTGATTCAGACTACGGATATTTTTACATGCAAAATTATAACCTAGGCTTACTAGTTCAAGGAACTCTGCAACCAGCTCATTTGTCAAGTAGTGCAAACTATTGACCTAAAATTCAATCATCTTTTTCTTTAGCAAAAATGTGTATAGGAGTCTCTCTTTCCTGAAATTGTTCTCTGGGCTCAGCTTTCTTATCTGGAGCTTTCTTAAGCAGGACACACCTGCATGGCGGGCTCATAACTTGGGTCTCATGACTATTCCCACCCACTGCTGTACTTTGTTGTTTCTCTCACTGTTTGGTTCTCTGCACTCTACCTGCCCTGCCCCACAACTCCTAATACAATGCTTTCCGGGAGTTATTCACAAATGCTTAGTGAACAAATGCTTGACTGTAGGGATCACTGTAACAAAGGTTGGGGAGAGACTGATAAGAGGATGGACAAGGAGAAGCCGCATAAGCATATTTCTGGAAACTGCACTGTGGGGCATTGGTCTCTATGCTCAACTCCCTGGCCAGACTGTGGCTCAGGATGCACGCCTATGCTGTGGCCACTTGGGGGCGTCCAAATGGCCCAGCCCAGAAAGAATCGTATGTACCAATACATATGTACCTTACACACCCAGAAACTTGCTAATCGCTTAATCTGTGCCAGACACAATGCCCCAAGTTTTATTATCTCACTTAATCACCATCATTCTAATGGTATGAAGCCCATTTTATAGATGGAGACATTGAGGATGCAAAAGGTAAAGTGACTTGTCCAAGGCCCTAGAGCAGATGCCTAAAGAGCCAAAACTCAAGCCAGAGCCCAAAGATCTTATATTCAGGAGCCAGAGGATTCGAGGGCTGTCCCCTGGTCAGAAGATGCTGGAGGACTCACAGCATGGCAGAATGGAATCATGCTGGTGGAATGCTCTCTTGTTTGTGATAAAGCAAAAGAAGCATTAGGTAAAGAAATATAATGACCACTCCCAGCATAGGCCTGGGCAAATCTCAGAAACTCTGGCTCTGTCTGCCCATCTGAAAAATTAGCATATGAATACCGGCCATGTCTTTCTCTTATAATCACTGCAAAAATCAGGTGGGCAAAATCTACCAAAGCACTTCATGTAAGATCATCAATAGTCTAGCATCAGATTAAGGCACATAGTAGGTGCTCAATAAATGTTTGAGCCATCAATTAAAGCAAAACAGAGCCAATTTCTTTACCTTTTAAGAAAACATTTCTATTTCTCATCTTTTGATCCTCTTTTTTCACTTTCTTTCTTTCATTTTCCACACCATAGCATTCACCCTTGGTCTCCCACTGGCCACACCTCAGTGGGTACTAACTGACTAGTCCCAGCTGGTATGCAATTGGCTGCCCACAAGTCCTGGGCAGCCGGCTTATGAGGGCCAGAGCTGGGTTGGTGACAAATGGGCTCTCTGTGCCTGTGACCTGGTGGGGCCAATTAATCACCAGGAGGTGCTCTTTCTGCATATGTATGGCCAGGAGCACCCCTGACCTTCCATTAGAGACAGGGAGTCCAAAGCTTTGGGAGAGATTTTTTTTAAACTAGAGAGACAAGAAAGGAGGGAGGCAGTTTGAGAGAGACAGAGAAAGGACTCAAACGAGAGAAAGGGAAAGGTCAGAAACTAAAATGGAGTATGAAGGCTGATGAATGGTCTCAGCCAGATGGTGGCTGTCCTGTCTGGCCTTTGGAAATCACATTAATAGGGATCAGTAAAGAATTTGGGTCAGAATTATGAAAGGAAACTCTTACAAGGAAAGAGTTCGACTATAGTTCTACAGCCAGAATCACCCAAGAATGTCTTCAATCGTATTCATAGGATGTGTGTGTGTGTGTGTATGTGTGTGTGTGTGTGCCTGTGTGTGTGTGTGTGCCCAAGAGTGAGAGTCATTCATGTGCACCTGCACTGATGAAGAAATATGTATTTGGGGGGTGCTTAATAGGAAAAAATATATATGGCTGTGCTGCACAAGGTGCATATAAACCAACACACTATTGAGAGACACTCGTTATATCTGTTTTTATCACAAAGCGTAAACAAGAAGAAAGAGGTCACAGAGTACTCAAAGATATACCTTGAAGACTCTCTCCGTATCCTCAAAAAGCACAAGAGTTTGCTGCAAGGGAGATCTCAGAGAAATCCAAGGCAGCGTCTTTCTTTCCCTTCCCCGAGTTCTGTCCACATGCATAAAGATGTCAGTGTGTTGATTATTCTGATTAGACTTTTAGTGTAATTTACGGGGTCCAGCCATTGTGCCTGGGTGTCTGGCCTGCACTTGCTGCCCTGATGATGCCATTTTTAAAATGTCAGCTCGGCTGTGATTCATGGCTGATGCTAGTGACATTGCTGCTGACCTGAAAGAGTCAGGCAGCAATATTTAATTAAAGAAAAGAGTGGGAAAGAAAGAAAGAAAGAAAGAAAGAAAGAAAGAAAGAAAGAAAGGAAGGAAGGAAGGAAGGAAGGAAGGAAGGAAGGAAGGAAGGAAGGAAGGAAGGAAGGGAGAAAAAGAAGAAGAACCACCAGCCTAAGGAAAGTAGAGGGCAAAATATAAACAAAACAAATTCATCTCTGGGAAAATCAGCATCTCAAAATAAGTAAGAAGCACTGAATGTTCACTGTATTTTCATTTATTCATGGTGCTTCATGTCCACATGTCATGTGGACTTGGAAGGTCATCCTTAATGAGGGAGATGATTACTTAGATCCTGCTCACCACCATTCAACTGGTTCCCATTCTCTCTCTGCAGGGATGCCCTGGGAGGTAGAGAGGCACTTTCCTTAGCTTCAGCCCTTGTCACGTGAGGGTCAGCATGTCTGCTATCCAGCCACATAAGTGCCGGAGCTCCAGCTACCCATTCCCCCTCAGGTGACCTCTTCCCAGCTTGCACAAGGCCATCCTCGGTTCTGAGCCCTCAGCCCTGGAGGCTGTGCAACCTTCAGGGTGAAATGGACACTGTGGAAATGGACACGTGTTCTGCTTGTTGGGGATAGATCCAGGCCCCACTACCACCACCACCAGGAGCCACATGCTAGCACTGGGAAGGACCTCCCCAGCTTTGTGAACTGAGCAGTTTAAGTGAAAGGACAATTATCCCCTAAAATATATACATTTGCTCATATGTAGATACATACATCCATACATGGTAGCCAGGAGGCCTGATGATAAGTCCCTTTTCCAGAAGTGGATGGACAGAGTTTCTCATTAATGAGAAGGCTGCAGAGAGTGAAGGTTTGAGAACTAGGGCCAGGCTTTGTCCAGGCCTGCAGGAGCCAGGCTATTGTCTTCCGGGCTCTCCTTTCCTGGTGACCCCAGGGTCAGGGGCACACATGCCGGCCTTGAACTCTCCGTCTGTCTCCCCCACCATATTAATTACTATTCCCTTTGGTCAGGCTAAGAAAACAGCCTTGACTGCATTAGTGCTAATTAAGAAGAGTGAGCTCGCCATCCTGGCAGCCGCCATCGGTCCGTTCAGGCCAGGAAGGGGCCCTGACAATCTTATTAGTGGAGAAGAAAACACCTCCCTATGCTCCTTCCTGATCGGGTGAACACGGGATGCCCTCCCTCCAACCCCCAATGGTGAGTTTGTCTCTTCCATTATGAACACATCTGCCCTCAGCAACCCGTGGCCAGCAAGGACAGCCTGGGTCAGCCAGACACACAGTTCAGGGGAATAACTACGTTTCCATAAGCCAAGCGGAGTTAGCAGAGCAAATGGGGGATCATGCCCATTTCTGACTCCATCTGTTGCCTTCTTCCTTCTTCATTTGCCATAAATAAATTATAGACAGACAAATAGATTGAATGAATGTGGATCACTACATGTCATCATCTCCTAAGCCTATCACGCTCTCCACTTGAGCTCACAAAGTAGCAACTGGCTCATGAGGGGCATAGAACATTCTGGAAGCATGCAAGCCTTTCTACAAGGATCTGAAGACAGGTAACACTTACCTGGACTGTTCACTACATCCTGTACTATCACTCTCACCACCCTGATCTACTGCAATGGCCTCTGTATTGGCTTCAGTCACTGTCTGCTCCAATCCATCCTCCATGGGATCTCTGGAGTTACATTCTGAAGGACATGTGGATAAGCCACATGCCTGGTTTACAAAACAGCCACTTGATCCCTCTGTCTGTAGAGGAAAATTCCTTGGCTTGGTTTATAGGCACTTGACAACATAGACAGGGCCATCTTTCCTTTTTCAGTCTTTTCTGAGCCACCACATACCAGGGCAGCAATTCCCCCCAGTCACCCCATACTGAGGGATAGGAATTTGCCCCAATCACCCCACACCAGGATAGCAATTCCCCCAGCACTTCACACGAGGAAAGCAGTCAATCCAATCACTGCCAGACAGGCATAGCAAACATGGAAGCTTGTGCGGTCCTAGAAGAGAGAATGTACATCCCAAACAAGCACTAGGAATATGCAGCTGATGGGAGTGCCCAGCCTCTCTTATAACCCCAAAAAGGACAAAGGAGACAGCAACTCACCTACAGACCATTGTTATTTGGAAATAAAGACCACTGGATTCCTACTCATACACTGTTCTCACAAGAAGCATGTCCCCAACTCTAGTCCAGACATGTTGCCCACAGTTTACAGTTCCCTCAATAAGCCAGACATCCTCACTGCTCCATACCTTGCTCATGACTCTGCCTTTGTCTGTCTTGTGTAACTGGTGAGGGCCTCCTCACCCCTATCAACCTAGCTCACGATAATCTACCATCAGTTGCCATAGCTCGGGATGGCCAGATGTTCCAGGAGGCTCAGTATAATTTGAATTTCAGGTGACAAAGAATAATTTTTACATAGAAGTATGTTCTGAATATTGCATGAGCAATATTTACACTAAAAAGTATCCATTGTTCACACAAAATTTAAATTCAACCGGGTGTCCTTAATTTTTTTTACTGCCCACCCTACATTCTTACCAGGCACTGTGCTAGATGCTAGGGATACACCATGTAACAAAGTGGACCAAAACAACAAAATCCAAAACAAAAAAACCTTCCATGTGGAGCTACAGTCTGCAGGCACAAGTAAGGGTTACCTCTTCTATTCTAACATCAATTTGGCTCAAGAGCTACACTAGACAGAAGTCAGTCTAGGCAGATTGGTTTTTGAGTCCCAGCTCTACTGCCAGCCAGCAAACCCCTAAGGTGTCACTGTCCTCAACTCAGAAGTGGGAAGATAGCACTTGTGTTGCAAGCCGATGTGAACACACGAGGTAATATATTCAGGTGCTATCCTAGGACAATGCCTGGCATAAAGTAGGAGATGGAAAAGCACTGTAACAGGTGACATCTAGTACTAACTGTCAATTGTCTACGTTTCTGAGTTCCCTTAGTCCAAACATCCCTCCAAAGGAGGGATGACATCCTAACTATCTTTATATTTCTGGTCCTGACCACATCACTGGCATGTGGCAGGGACTCAATGGGCCAGCTCAGTGGGTCAAATTATGGTTGCTTTAGCACATGACAAGACATGAATTTTGCTTGAGGTACAAAGAGAAATAAAAGTTTGAAGCAAGTTTCCTGATAAAGAAGGCAAGCAACCAACTGCAGAGAAAGAGTGGTTTTCTGTTTAGCCTGAATAGTGCAATCTACCTATTAACTCCAAGTGGATATTAACAGTAAATTCACTTCGCTTTCCTTTTATAGATGCTCTCTAAGGCAGCTTGTTTCTAGGGGCTTTGGTGCAGAGATATTCCTGAAAAAAACAAAGGACCCTAATGTTTATGGGAGCCTGGGCTTTATTTTTTTGGAAACATGTTCTTGATTATAAAAGTAATTTGCAAAATAAAGAAAAGTTATGAAAGGACCAAAACTCATCCATAATCCCTACATTCATGGATAGTCCTTTTCAGTATTGGTGCATTCTTCTATCCTTTTTTGTCACATGTATGTGTGTGCTTATATATATTTCTCCCCTTCAGGGATATGCCTACACATATAGATAAGAATTGGTGGCCCTATTTAATATAATTTTTCAGTTTACTAAACAGTGTGCTGTTTCTTTCACTTTATAGTTTTCAAAACCATTAGTATTCTTAAGAAAGCAAGATTTCTACAAGCCTTACTCTATTCCATTTATCTGTATATATAAACAAATATACATAATATATAAATGTTCATTATTTATAAATCCAATTACTTATTATTAGACAGTTAACCTCAACTTTTTAACTTATTATTTAAAATAATTATGTGATTAGCATCTTTTTATACATGATGCCTTCTTTTTTATATAGGATTCCACGTTTTATTTCCTTGGGAGAGAAAATCCTAGGAGTCAGGTCAAGGGCATGCACTTTGGTTGAGATCTTTAAAATATATAAAGCACCAAACCTCTAAGAATCATGATGACCAAGTGTAAAGAGACACCCAATGGCCTTGCTGAGACAAAGTGAAACTTCCACTGGTGTCAGTGGAGGTGGGTTTCAACACAGGGAGAAGGAACTAGATCTCAGCACCCTAATCTCATCCCCAAGAGTCTCTCCGTTTGGCAAAGGGAAGGTTGAGGTTTGATTTTTGTGAAGGCAGCCAGTTGGTTTCCTTACACCAATAGGTTGTTAAGAACTCTTCAGCTGATAATGATTTAGCATGAACATTTGTAACATTCATCACTAAAATCAAAGTACTGCTGCCTAGGTTCCAATGAAAATTCCTATCTGAATCCAAGAAGATAGAACTTGATGGTCTTTAAACTTTTAAATATCTCAGAAACAGTTCTTCAAAAAAAAAAAAAAAAAGTTAACACTGAGGATATCAAATGCATGGTTTATATGCTGTTACTCCCTAGTCCTCCACCTTCTTTTTCAAAGATCCTGGATTTGGTCTTAGAGTCCTCATCACATCCAGGAAGATAGCCTGGACTAGTTGACTGGAGTGAGCACGTAACTCCATTTTACAGTCTGCCTATTGAAATATAAATATAAGGCAAATCAGTTGGGGTAGACTGTTTTACAAAGAGGTGAGGAGTCCAGAGCCCAAACCACTGCATTCTCCTCAGAAAAAAACTTTCTAGTGTCCTGCTTGATGGTCATCAATCCAGTCAATCTGTTTCAATCCCTCCAAATCCTAGCGTTTCAAGATTCTTGTGTTATTTACACAGCAAGAGATCACCTTTCATAGAAAAGAGCTCATATGCCTCTTGTTTGCCCTCTTTGTCCCATGACTCCTGGTCACTGGATCCCGGAGGAAGCAGAAGCCGTTGGGATGCGGGAGGCCCAACACTGCATTCACAACAGCACTGGGGACTTAGCTACAGCAATGGATTTTCGATACTAAGATTATCTTGGATGGAATCACTCTTTTGACTTTTTTTCAATATGGACTGTAAGAGGCTATAAGATATTTTCGATAGGCAGAGGTTTTATTTAAGGGACCTTCAAGTTTCCCCCTCCCAGAAATCATTGAATTAAAAACGCAGACCATTGTGGTACCAACAATGGTAGTGAGGACCGTCACTCCACGAGCGCGCCTGAGATAACATCCTGCCAAGAGTCATATGTGGGCAAGGCATCAGGAAGCAGAGACGGGGGCCCTGCCACCACCTCAGAGCCCTCTTGTATCCCTTGGTCCATCTTCTGGCTAAATGGAAGGGAAAAGCAGGGCCATTTACCCAGCTCCAGGGCCTCCAAGGAGCAGAGCACCTAGGTGGGTCTGGGCCATTGCCATGGAGCTGCCACTGGGTATTACTATCACTCCAGACAGCAGCAAGTCCCGTGAAAAGAGAGATTTCAAACCCCACAAGCTTAGCCCTACATCCCCTTGTTCTCCCAGCCTTATAAAAATAGAAAGAACACATGTTCCCATTAGTCACTTGCTTGAGGCTTGCTGTGGGGTATATGCAAGCAGCCTGTACACTGGAACCAAATTTGAATATCATTTGCATCTTCCAGGTAGACAATGGGTACTGCATCAAACACACGGCCCCAGCCACCGTCCTCTGCGCCTCAGCAAGGCACTGTGCGAGGCAGACCAGATGACATTTCCTGGGAACAAGGCCTATCATTTGTAGGCTTTCACATCCACTTGACAAAGGTCCCTCCTGGTGACCGAGGCCCACCCTAACTGGAGAGGCATTTTGAGAGGCTTTTAATTAAACTTCTGCTTGCCAAGAGTGGTATGCATATGCACAGGAGGGCTGGCACTCCTGGGGGAGCCCTAAAGACAGCCACTTCCTTTGCTTCTATGTGTCCTTAACTCTCTGAGGTCATGGGCAGAAGCACAGCCCATGATGGGAGCCCCTTGCAGGAGAGCATGTGGGGAAGGATGCAGAGCTGGGCCCCACATTACGGTGGCGCAATGCTTCCTTTCCTCGCTGGTAGAGTCGTGGCTTCATTGGCACCTGTGGGACTCACAGGGCAGCAGCCACATCAGAGTGAAAAAGGACAGGTTGGGGCTGCATAGAGGTTGGTTCATGGCAGAGCCAGAAGGAGAAAGTCTGGAAAAGACTTCAGACCTTACAGGTGGCTTAGTTATCGACTTGCACGTCCCTTATGGGAGGGCAGTAGGCTCCAGGAGCACTGTGTTCTTTGTGGCTCTGACCTGCCTTGACCCGACCTTTGTAACTCTATCAGGACTAGTGGTCAGTAGTTATCAACTGTCAATAAACCGCCAAAACACGCACACTTTAATTCAGAATACGGGGAAGCCCATCTATTTGCTGATCAATCTTGGCCTTGCAAGTTGACAAAATGCAGAGTCCCTTGTCTTCTTATCATAATACTGAAAATATGTGCTGTGACAAATTAAATGATCTACACCTCTCGCGTCCCTCTCCTGGGGCCCTTAGTAAACACAAGGCGATTGATTGGGATAAAAGGTGAATAGGAGGGCTCTGTTGTTCCTCTCAAGAAACCAATGCCACACAACAATGGACTAAAGGACTAATTAGTCCATCTCATTAGTGTATCTACTAAAATCCTATAAAAACAGAGCAGAGTTACTGTGCCCCAGTTATCTGGGTAATTTACAAACAACCTGCATGTGTTTGAATAGCTGAGGCAAAAACAGAGTTTGGAGACTTCACCATCTATTTGAATAGATACTTGGAGTCACTGGATTCTTGCTGACCCCTTTCCATGTGACCTTGTACTATGTTGATTCGTCTCTGGTTTTGAAATTTCTCCCCCTCACCTCCACAAAAAACAGTAATATGTTTAGGGAGATAATCAGATCACATAATCGGGGCTGCTCTCAAGATGCAGAGCAGGTATGTGGGAGTGCTGGGCCAGCCTTATGCTCTCCAGTTGCTGTGACAGTGGTTGAGATGAGCAAGATCAATGACATCAGAGGTCCCTTCTGCATGGACTGTTTGCCTGAACAGATCACTTAAGTTGGTCAAACAAGCAATTTGGCTGATACTTTCTAATAAATTGCCATCATCACTATTTAAATTGTCTATAAGTTGTGGACAAGAATCATACTGACTTTCCAGAGTTGTGATAGGAGTAAATGAGGGAATACCTGTGAAATGGTTAGAGCAGTCTACCAGGTAACAGATAAAACTCAGTACATGTTAGCTATTATTACTGACACGATTTATGTTACTATGATCATAGAATCATCCTCATTGTTAAATTGGTTGGCCATATGGCACATATTCAAGTTCCTGGTGCAGGTGGATGGAATCTGTGTTCCCCTTAGTTACTCCTGCATGAAGAGCTACAGGGTTTCTTAGCCTCAGTACTATTGATATTTTGGACCAGATAATTCTTTGTTGGGGGACCATTCTGCATACTGTAACATTTGTGTCTTCTACCTATGAGATACCAGCAGCACCCTCTTCCCAATTTATGACAAACCAAAATGCCCAGCATTGTCAAATGTCCCCAAAGGGCAAGATTGTCCTGGATGAGAACCACCAAGGTACAGTCATAGTCATGAGTTCTATCTCCCAGGTTAGAACCCTCATATTCTGTCATAGCCTCTGCTCAAATGCCCCTGCTCACTGCATTGGTTCCTACAAGTACTCACAAATGAGTCACTGCAGCTACATTAGGAAACTGCTGTTTGTCTTGGGAAGTTCCAGCCCATTGGTGATCATCTGCTATTGAAGGCTGGGCTGACCTACAGACCTCAAGGGTACCTTCCCAGCACTGATATCCATGCTAGAACATATCTGCTGATGGTCTCCAAATGTGTGGTGAGTCCTCCCTTGGGCCCAGAGTACTGGGCAATGGCTATCCATCACCACTGCTACTGTAGCGACCAGGACCCCATGTGCCTGGCTTACAGTGTTCTCTGAGACCATCCATGCAGTGACACCAGGTAATATCCTGGCTGAAGTGGGGAGAATGGCTCGGCTTGTTTTCACGTTTCAGTAGATGAACACCAAAGCAATCCAACTTATTCCCTAGACGTGATACAGAGCTTCACCAAAAACAGGTCATTGGAGTCATACAGGAGTCGAAGGGAGGTTGACTCAAAGTACATATCTGTGTTGCTGGCTCTCTTGAGCTCCAAATCATGATTTTCTTCCTCCCACTGCTGACTTATAATTGATTCAAGCTAGCCTGGTTTCCCAGACACAGAAACGTCCTCAGTTCTGGCCAAATAGGCCTAGAGCCCATCACTTGCCTGCTATAATCAGCTGGAACCACTTCTGCATCAGAATTACTTGACTTCTGGGGAACCTGGGTGGCTCAGTCTGTTAAGCATCCAACTTAGGTTCAGGTCATGATCTTGTGGTTCTTGGCTTTGAACCCTACATCGGGCTCTGTGCTGACAGCTCAGAGCCTGGAGCCTGTTTCAGATTCTCTGTCTCCCTCTCTTTATACCTCTTGCCTGTTCGTGCTCTGTCTCTCTCTCTCCCTCTCTCTCTCTAAAATAAACATTAAAATTGTTTTAAAGAATCACTTAACTTCTTACAAATAGGAGAAACTTAATTTTGGAGAAATACCTTATTCCACAGATGGAAAAACTTACGGCCAGAGAGATTAAACGACTGTTTCAAGGTCACACAACTAAGAAGTAACAAAGGAAAGAATAAGATGTTCAGTTCCTTTCTTGGTGACTATCACTAACTTGCAAATTACAAAAAGCGTTGTAGAAATTAATGCATTAATTTTAGGAAAGGGGTCTTGCACAACACTGTCTTTTTCATTAGCATGGGATTAAGGGCTGTTCATGTATGAACACAGTGGAAACTAAAGCTTATGCCTTCAAGCACCAAAGCTTTATTTTCACTTTAAATATTTAAGGGGCACTTGGGTGGCTTAGTCGGTTAAGCATCTGACTTCAGCTCAGGTCAACTCCCCCACTGGGCTCTGTGCTGACAGCTCAAAACCTGGAGCCTGCTTGAGTTTCTGTGTCGCCCTCTCTCTCTGTTCCTCCCATGCTTGCAGTCACTCACTCTCTCTCTCAAAAATAAACATTAATTTTTTAAAATAAATACATACATATTTTAATAAAATATTTCTAAAACACATTAAATAAGAATATGTCAAATTTTTTTTTTCCTAATCAGTGTGAGTATTTGGTGTCAGACCATTTTTTTTTGTAGAAGGCTTTCTCCTGCTCTTACTTAGGAGTTTTTTATTTTGTTCTAAATGGTCAATAATACTGTATGTAACTTCTAAATAAATGAGATCACCTATTATTAATATTTTCACTAACAAATCTATGTTTACCAGTTTTTGGAGTGTAAAACTGTTTCCAATTTGGAAATGTTAATCAAAAGATAGTTATATCTCACTAGTTTGTAGGTATGGCCTATTTGCCATCTTTACCCACTAAGCATTCATGCCTGTTATTTTTTCAAAGTATTTGCAGACCAAAGGGGTCCTTGAAACTTCCTCTGTAGTCTTTCTCAAGATTATGCCTCTTTTTTAAAAAACCAATGGGCACCAAAGAAAGCGGAAAGTAATGGCAATATTTTCTTTCAACATAGATGTTCAACTTTGTATTTGGTTTCCTTTTCTTGAGTCAGATGTTCTAACAGAGCTTGACTGACAAGTGCCCTAAACCTAAGAAATGACCAAGGTGGGTCCATCAATTTTATGTCTGAGGCAGGGGAATGTCAAAAGTGTATTTGCCTAATTCCATGGTGCTAGTTTATCACTCTCTTCCATGCCTGCAACTCTCAGCTCCTGAGAACTCGAGCTCATCAAGAAAAAGTATAGAATAAAGCTTGATGACATTATCACAAAGTCAGATTAACAACAAATAGGGGGAAACAAAAATTGGATCTTCCCTGGTAAAGATGTTTTCCCTGCAGAAGGGTAGATGCTGATAATTCGGTTCCTGGGATAAGTCCATCAATCATCATGAACTCAGTGGCTCAAAGGCAGTCGTGGCCATTTGAACAAAGCCACAGAAATCATGAGCAAAGAGGATGTGAAAGCAAATTACAAAATGCACTAACTAGATGAAAGAAATAATCATCCAAATATATTTTAAGTTCTTGTGAATGAGCAATTTTCTATGTTGGCAGGAAAAAAAATAAATATCAAATGCAAATTGTATTCATCTATGTATTGCTTCCGGGTTCCACAAAATTCAGGAATTAAAAAGAAATTCTCAGTTATAAAGTTAAAAAATAATGTGTTAATAACCGTTAATAATTATTAGTAAATTAACATCAAACGAGAATTTTCAGAACCTCCTGATTTCCAGCTTCTTCCTGAAAACTGAGAATAAAATGTATGGTAATTACTGCAAGAAGGGCAGTGCAAATGCCCCCTTGGTAAGAACTTCCACTATGCCCAGACCGTGATGGTGTTTTCTACTCAAGAGGAAATTCGGGTCACAAACAGCACAGGAAATGGCAGCCAGGATCAGAGACAAAAGTGACAAAGGCTCAGAGCAAGAAAACCAGTGGCTTTGTTTGCTGAGGAGAGTAAAAATCTCTAAGTGATAAAATGCCAAAAAGGAAGGGCTGTGGATTTAGACAAGAGAAGCACATCTGTCTCATACCATCCTAGGATATAACCCAAATTGGGGAGTTGCCCTCCTAGCAAAACCAAAGGAAATGAATAGAACCTAGCTTTCACATCCTTGGAAAAGTCTCTGAGGGTCTAGTATCAGCAGGATAAGAAATCCATCAGCTTCCTTACTTGCTCGAAAGTTTGAAAAGTCAGTCAGCAGAAGGACACTGCTGACCAGGCTCCCTGGTTCAATATACTGCTTGATGATTAAATGGGGTTTGGAATATTAAAAGGGCCACATGGGAGATGAATTAGTGGTTCTGTTTCTCATGCCAGCTTTGTTCACCTCACTTTGCTACTTCTGAGCTCAGAGTGCTACTGCAACTGACCTTCATCTTGAGATGGTGAGTGATAGGTTTTAGAATCCTCAAACCTGGTGCATTTGGACTTTTACTCATGCCAGAGTGCAACAAAATACAAAATGTTTATGTATGCAGGAGGGAAATCACTGAGGTACTTCCTGGCGCTACATTACTTCAATCTCTGTGTGATGTACAGAAAGCAACCTGCAATTATACAATTAGACTGAATATACACTTTCCTCATTAGTGTTTATTTTTGTCGCCAGTCACATTGCTTACTGGCAAATGAAAGCTGTTAGTCTATGTGGCTCATCTTTCCTTTTCCCTTTCAAGACATTTTGCTGATCTCCTTTGATTTCTTTTTAGCAGCCTGCTGATCCTTCTCTTTAAGGATGCTCCTTGGAGTTTGAGGGGCTCAGAGGTGTGTGGATTGCTAAAATTGGACTTACGTGGCATATTTACCTTGAAAAGCTGAGGCTTGTGTAAAGAGGCCCCTGGCAGCTGGCTGTCAGTGGAGCAGGAAGAGCAAAGAAAAAACCAAAGAGGAGGGATGATGCTTCAGAGAGAGGCTAACTCCTGGACATGGGGCTGAGGGAGAGGGACAAGGATGGCAGTTAAGTGTCAAATGTGTTGTTCCTGAACATGTGGGTTCTGAGGGAGCGGGCACTGATGGAAATGCTACCCAATTCGGAAGAATAACCACAGAGTGTTTACTGAATTGCCAAACTGCCTGGCAGCAACCCATTTGACCATCCAATGAGCTTCCCAGCAGCACAAATCAGAAAGTCAATAAGACACCACCAGTTTCCAAATTCTATCTCATTGCACATAAACTGAAGGTCTCAACAATCAATAACGTGTTACTGAATTACAATCAGAATTCAGTGTAGCAACACCTCAGTGAGCAGGTGTGTCCAAGAGGCATTTGAGCCAGTGAGTAAATTCTGAAAATTTTAAATGAGATGAAATGACCAGATCATAATTTTGGAAGGAATGTGTTAAAGGCAGCATGTAGGGTATGTGCAAGAGAGAGAAAGTGAAAACAAGAAATAAAGATTGCAGTTGATTTGCTTTAAAAAAAAAAAAAGGTTAAATTGAGTACCATTTAGCCATTCCTGTCTCTGTACTAGCCATGGAAAGTCTCCAGCACCTACATGTTTCTGTTAATTTCCTCACCTTCATTTCTGACTGCTTAGGAGTTGAATTTGTAACCCTGCTGCAGATTCATAGTTGGGCCCCTACCTACCTGGGCACTGGTTCCAAGGAGATCCATGAGGCTAATTCCAACTCACTACTACTTTGGTAGTGGATGAACATTTTCACCTAAGGAAACTATCAATGCTAGCCTTTCAAATCACTTAAAAAAAAATTCATTAGTTTCTCAAAATCTGTTTAGCTGAACAAATTGTCACTGCTCCCATGTGTATGAACACCACCACTCTCCTTTTTCTATCATTTGCCCCTTTCCCCTTTATTGCTCTCATATTAGTAGATTAAAAGATCAGAAGTGCCAGCTTTTAGCAAATAGATTCATCTTTAGTCACAGATTTCCCTGAGAATGAATACAAAGTTATTAGAGGAGAGAGATAAATACATTACATATATTTTAAGCTTGCTGTCTGATTTCTGTTAGGCATGCCCTGATTTCTTTTAAGCACTGGGAACACGTTCATTTTCCAGTTTATATGGGGCATCTTGTGTATCTAGAGTGCCATTTAGAGGATTACTAATTTACTAAATGGTACCCCAGTGCCCTGAAAGAGTTAATTCTCTTGCAAGAGATAAGCAATTTATTTTCTATTTAGCAGCAGGATAAGGCCCACTGCTTACAAATGACTATGAGACAGAGCGAGAGCGAGAGACAGGGAGAGATAACACAAGCATGCTATATAAATACAGGGTATACTAATTATAATAATTACAATATAATGTCAATCCACAGTATTATTTTTCTACATACTCTTTCCTAACCTTTATCTAAATGACCAGATCAACGTTGTGAGATCCCTGTCACTTTTGCATATGTCTTTGGAAAACCCAAAGCCAAGAACTGTGCTAAATTCTCTGGTAAAAAAAAAAAAAAGTCCACTTAACCAATCAATCATGAAATATTTCTCAAACACTATAAATAAAAAGAAAGCATAGCCCAGAACCTGCCTCCCCAGAGCCTCCAATTTATTTGGGGTAATAATGATTCATGAACAAACACCTACCCAGAGGTAATGATGCATACCGAGACAAAGCTCCTGAATGTCCAATTCAGATGAGAGAACAGGCAGCCGCACTATAAAACAGCTCCACTGACCATCCTGCTTTGGAAACCCATGACAGTACTTATTTTCAACTTGGTTCAAATTCCAGCTCTACCATTTGCCAGCTGTGTGATTTCAATCAAGTTACTTAACCTCTCTGAATTTCAATGTCTTGAAAAACCACGTCCTTGAAATGTGGGAAGGATTAGGCAACATTTAATCCACAAAAATACTTTGTGAACCTTAATGTGCCACACGTAGATACAAAATTTATTCTAAAAAAATATGCACCTTTTCTAAAATGGAAATGAGGGAAGACAACATCTTTCCAAATGAGGGAAGAAAACTTGCTCAACGGTCAGTTTTGGGATTCACACTGTTTTCTCTCCTGACATGACTCCAGATCTAATTCTCCTTGATGAAGGCCTGGGAAGGGCAGGAAGGTAATGATGGCTCTGAGTGAAGACATGACACTGGGTACCTGAAGAAAGAAGGGTGGGTATGTTTTAAGCATAATTAGAAGGAAAAGCAATGTTAGCCTAACTGGTCATCCAAGAGAAGGCAAAGAGAAAGTTGGTAAGATGAAAGGGGAAGGACATCTGTGTGTTTGGTAGGGCTGCTGTAGCACAGCCTGGGGGGGCGGGGGGTGGTTTAAACAATGGAAATGTATTGTCTCAGAGCTCTGGAAGCTAGAAGTCCAAGATCAAGGTGTCAGCAAGCTTAGTTTCTCCCAAGGCCTCTCTTCTTGCCTTGTAGGTGGCCATCTTCCACCTGTGCCTTTACATCATCTTCCCTCTGCACAAGTCATCTTAGATTAAAGCCCATTAGGGACCTCATTTTCATTTAATTATCACTGATAAACCCCATCTCCAAATACAGTCACCTTCCGAGTTACTAGGGAGTAGGACTTCAACAGGTGAATTTGTGGGAGGGACATAATTTAGCCCATACGTTTGGAGCTAATGTGACAACAATACACCAAGAGTGGAAGAAGTGAATCTATAAGCATATGGAGCAGCCTAAATGTTTAGTGACATAACTATGAAGATTTGGAGACTAAGGAGTTTGGTGAAGCAAAGTGTTTTGTGGATGGAAGTTACTGAGATGAACATTTTCCTAAAACAATAGATAACCCCTTTTCACAGAATAATGAGAGCTTCCAGGCATTTTAATAATGCTCAAATTCTGGCCTGAACCAGAAGGTAGTTCCTTCTCTTTGGGGCACCTAGGTGGCTCAGTCAGTTAAGTGTCCAACTCTTAGTTTTGACTCAGATAGTGATCTCATAGTTCATGGGATTGAGCCCTGCGTCAGGCTCTATGCTGATAGCACGGAGCCTGTGTGGGATTCTCTCTCCCCCTCTCAGTCTGCCCCCTCCCTCTTTTTCTCTCTCAAAATAAATAAATAAACTTTAAAAAAGATGATAGTTTCTTCTCTAAAAATCTTCAGAAGTGGGTACTCCACAAAATCCCTTAGAGATCTACTGTGATGATTTATCTACTCTGTCTACCAAAATGCTGTTTCTTATGTCTGACCAAAATTTCTTGCTAATGGGAGCCAAAGTTCAGCATTTCAAGACTTTGTGACTTTGGTGAATTCATTCTCTTTCACATTCCATGCTAGTCTAGATACCTTTCAGTCTTCCTTAGACTCTGCTTCTTTTTTTCTTTTCCTCCCTCTATGTGTATATTTCACTACTCTGAAATAATCACATAAAATATATGTGAGTAGTTAAGTTACCCTTGACTTTTTCTCCTGCTATAAGAGAAATAAATATACCCATATGTGTAATAATTATACTATATTATATTATATATAATAATATAAATATCATACATATCCCCTTTCCTACCTGGCATCCTATATTTAGCTTTACCTCAGTAAAACATACAAAGAGCACTCAAATTTTTTAAAACAAGGATTTCTAGTATGGATAATTTTGTCGAGCACCTCGAAGGAAGCTAGTTGGTATTTTTTATAACATGAATATATACACATGTCTAATCCCTTGGGTGGGACTTCTGAAGTACACCTGCCTTTGAAAATATAGTATTCTGTACATACAGTTTATATGAAAACTAGCTGACTGAAATTCCCCAACTTGCTCTATTTAACATGATCACTTTCTCTCTTAATCAATAAGCTTGGATATCATTTTACTTTTTTCCTCTCAGATTTAATATGATTCACCGCTTTTTAACCAGTAGGTTTGGGGCGCCTGGGTGGCTTAGTCGGTTAAGCGTCTGACTTTCGCTTAGGTCATGAGCTTGCGGTTCGCGGGTTCAAGCCCCGCGTCGGGCTCTGTGCTGACTGCCAGCTCAGACCCTGGAGCCTATTTCAGAGTCTGTGTCTCCCTCTCTCTTTGACCCTACCCTGTTCACGCTGTCTCTCTCTCTCTCTCCTAGAAATAAATAAAAAATATTTTTAAAAAATTAAAAAAAAACCCAGTAGGTTAGATAGTTCACACAGAGGGAAAGGGATGGATATGTGGGACTCCATTCTAACATATGACATGTAGAACAGTCAAAAGTAATGTCCCTTCTAAAACTTAAATCAATATGATACCTTTATAAAAGGGATTATTTGAAGGCAGGATTGTGGGTGAGTGTATTTATGTTTTGGCCTCCATAAGAACTATGTGATCCCTTCCCTGTAGGTCAGATCAGAACTGATGAAATGTAATTTAACATCAGTCTTAATTCTCTCAGTCGAAGTGTCCACATAGCATTGAGGCAACATACTGCATCATGCACAATTATTTTGTGTGTGTCACCTCACCTATACTCACCTCTTACAAAAATATTTTCATATGTATAATGGATATAATTCATGTGTGTCTCTATTTATGTCATTATACATATAATTATAAAAATTGTCCATGGTTTTCCCAGCTTTATTAATTAAAACAGCTGTCCCTTCCCTTTTTTAGGCCTCCCACAGTATTTCTCCTAGTCTTCTCTATAAGTGCATCCATTGAATTTGAAGAGATGGTATAACTATATTAACTAGAAAGGGCCATTGCCCAAGAGCTATACTTGGTATTAAGTAGGAAACCACCTAAGTGGTATCACTGACCACCCTTGGGATGATCTCTGTCCTTCCCAGTCTTGCTCTACCCAAGTGTCAAGATGCCTAAAATTCACAATCACACAGTATTCCCTGACCATCTTCCTTGAATTTTGACCATTTCAAGGCATGAGAGTCTAACTTCTGACTGCTAGAGCCTATATCTCATTGAGCTCTTTTATTTGGGCATCTGAGACTGCTGCACTGCTTGTACATATGATAGGCAGAATTACCACCCCTGGAAGCAGATCTCAACCGATGAATAACATGAGTTAGTATATAAATACACCAGTTCCCTTTTCCCTCAGGTGGGATAATTGTGAAGTATGTGTTCTCTACTCTTCCCTCAGTATTGTTAGTTAAATGAAGCTTCTGTTGGCAACACTGTTAACTTGCTTGAGAATATACTCTTCATTAGCATCTTCTTTTCCCTGCTTTCTTCCCACAGGTTTTCCAGTTCCTGGGCTGACCACACAACTAAATTACTTTTACTTGGATTCTTATCTCAGGGTCTATTTCTGAGAGAACCCAAATAAAGACATGTGGTCATTCTTTTGGGTTAGCATCAATATTGCTAAGAGGGCTTCTCTTAAATGCAGAGTCTTAGATGTGTGTGTGTGTGTGTGTGTGTGTGTGTGTGTGTGTCGGGAGGGAGGGGCAGTGGAGTGAATCTGGATCACAGTATCTCCCTTTTTCACTACCTAATAAAAGGAAAAATAGTAGTGAAAACCAGCAAAATGCTCACCAGTGATAGTCAAACAAAGAAAATGGTATAACCTCAAGCTATAAACTTTAAAAAAATCAGTTGAGAAGAGAAGAAAAAATATTTTTATGTCTCAATGCTGCTTTCTTTCAACTATACCCTGTATTCTAGAATAAGTGAAATAAATAGAGAAAATATTTAGAATTTTCCCTGAATTCCTCAGTTTGGAAACAAACTAAAGGTATGCATAGGCATCTTGGGTGGTGTCAGGAAAGTAATTTCAAGAATAGTTTCAGAGAAGGAGGCAAACCATAAGAGACTCTTAAATACAGAGAACAAACTGAGGGTTGGTGGGGACCTGGGAGAAGGGGAAAATGGGTGATGGGCATTGAGGAGGGCACTTGTTGGGATGAGCACTGGGTGTTGTATGTAAGCAATGAATCATGGGAATCTACTCCTGAAGCCAAGAGAACACTATATATACTGTATTGCTAACTTGACAATGAATTATATTATAGAAAAAAAAAAAAGAATAGAATCTCTTTCATGATAAGACCTCAGTCTTATGAGGTATAGGAAAACTGCCTGGGCTCACTATTTTAGAGGGAGAACTTCGAGGTAATAAGGTATATTCCAGTTTGGTGATGTGAACTCTGATGAATGGCATTTAATAAAACCTCAGGAGAAGAGCAATGTCCTTTGTCCTCTGAAACAAAGCCCATCAGAATAATCCCTCCTTCAAAGTATTCTGGATATAGACAACAGGACAGAATATTAAGCTGTTGGTAGGAGGAAAAACAGGTCTCAGATAAAAATAGGAAGGGGTCAGTAAGATTTACCCAACGTCTATCAGTGCAAAAAGAAGACCTTCACAGGGCTTCACAGACTAAGCAAGAACAGACAAATGAATAAATAAATGATTGACTGAATGATTTTTTTTTAAAAAATGAAGGAACCTCCATTTTCAATAACAAACTAATTCTTTTAGGCTAGAATTCTACTGAAAACAACTTCATACACTAGATAAAATAGTAAAATGTCTTAAAAGCATTGAGGAGCTGATGACAAATCAAGGAACCTGTCAAACTAAAGGGACTTCCAGAACTCTGAAAGCAATGGGGAACACAAGAGTCTCTCTTTATCCCACAGGCATTTGTCAGTGAGTAAGGATATTTGCCAAATGCTCAAATTTGGATTTGGATTTTGACAGCCTTGCTATATGTGAGGTGAGAGAGATAGGAGTATGTCCACAGCCCATCCAGGGTAATGAATCCAATAAGAGACCTCCCCACATTAAGTCAGGACCTCAAAATATTACATGTTAAGGAACATTAAAAAGGAAATAAGACATGCAAAAGAGAGATGGAATACTCATCTGGAAGAAAATACAACCTAAGGTAAAACAAAATTTCTTTTTGAGTACATTAGGCTGAAGAATCACTTAATATGTCACAAATTTACTAAAATCGTTAAAAGATAGGCTATTAAAGTAGCAAAATGATATCAGAAAAATAGATTTTGGAGCTTTGGAGACAAATGGAGGAGAGAAATATCATTGTATAATAAACAAGTAAGAATAAGTAGAATATAATAAACATGACTGAAAATAGAATTTGTGGCATAGGGGAAGGGCTTAAGATAATCTAAGTGAATGAAAGGGAAAAGAAAAAATAATTAGTGGCCCTGGAGCAAAGGATACAACAGATGAGACAAAAAAAAATCAGCTATATAAAGGGAAAAAAGTACCTTAGAAAAGGAAGAAATAGATATATCAATCCAAGGACACAGTATATTTTAGGAAAGACTGATACTAATTACTTGATGCTAAGCATATCCTAGTTTAGTTGCTGAGTTTAAAGAATAAAGAAAAAAGTTTTTTACTTATTCAGGTAGAAAAATCAATTTCTGTATTAAAAAAATTAGATGACCTTAGTCTTCTTGCATTTAACCCTAGAAGACAAGGAAGCAATATTTATAAGGTACTAAAGAAAAATATATTCTCTGTAGAATATCATGTCCAGTCAAGTTGATGTTCATATATAAGCACAACACTGAGACATTCTCAAATATGAAGGAACTCAGAATATGGAATTCATAAGTCTATCTACCAATCAAACAATATATAAAAGATAACTTTGTGATTAAAGGACAGTACCCACTACCAGAAGACAATGAATACAGGTCTAGAAAGTTCTGAGGAAAGAAAGCATGATCTGAAAATTTTATAGCCAGCTAAAATGTCTTTTCAATTTTTCACTTATTTATTTTTATTTTACTTCCCATGTCTTCATAATATACCATGAGTATAAAAACAAAAGACATTCTCAAGTATCCAAGAACTTAAAATATGGCATTTAAATATCTTCTAAAAGTCTACCTAAAAATGAAGTTCATCCATGGAGTGCCTAGGTGGCTCAGTCAGTTAAGTATTCAACTCTTGGTTTCAGCTCGGTCTGTAATATCATGATTTCATGGGCTTGGGCATCTCATTGGGCTCTGCACTGGCAGTATGGAGCCTTTTTGGGATTCTCTCTCCTCTTCTCTCTCTGTCCCTCCCCAACTTGTGCTGTCCCTGTCTCTCAAAACAAATAAATAAACTAAAAAAAATTTTTATCTAGCTATAAAAGAAATAACATGTTAATAATGGAAGAACACAGGTCTTAAAACTTGAATTGAGCACTACTGGAATACAGATGTATGAAATATGACAAAATTAATGTGTTATTTAAGGTTCAGAACAAGATGACAAATGTCACAGCTATGACAAAGTAAAGCAATAACCAATAAATATCAAAAAATGAGAAAGAAAGTGGGTGGCTGTGTGCTAATTTTCTCATCTTTTAAGCATGGAGTTTTGAAGCTACATGAAGTTAAACATGAAGTAAACATGAAGTTAAAAAAGAATAAGGAATCTAGACAAAGCTTTTTCCTAATCTTTTTTCTTAATCATAGAAAAATCATGTAAGAAGTATATTCTAATATCATATGACTTTACTCATATGTGGAATTTAAGATATAAAACAGATGCACATAAGGGAAGAGAAGTAAATATAATATAAAAACAATGAGGGGGACAAAACATAAGAGACTCTTAAATACAGAGAACAAACTGAGGGTTGCTGGTGGGGTTGTGGGTGGGAGGATGGGCTAAATGGGGAAGGGGCATCAAGGAAGACACTTTCTGGGATAAGCACTTGATGTTATCCATAGGGAATGAATCACTAGAATCTACTCCTGAAACCATTATTGCACTATATGCTAACTAACTTGGATGTAAATTTAAACAAACAAATAAAAAGAAGTATATTCTAATGAAAAATATTTCTCCCTCCTGAGGATCAAAATTTCTTCAGTTTCACCTTTAAATTTTTTCTGTAAATTGTTTAAAAACATTTTTTAATGTTTTATTTGTTTCTGAGTAAGAGAGAGAGAGAGAGAGAGAGAGGCAGCGTGAGCAGGGGAGGGTCAGAGAGAGAGGGAGACACAGAATCGGAAGCAGGCTCCAGGCTCTGAGATAGCTGTCAGCACAGAGCCTGATGTGGGGCTTATACCCACGAACTGTGAGATCATGACCTGAGCCGAAGTCAAACACTTAACCACCTGAGCCACTTAAGGGCCCCTCTTCTGTTAAATTTTAATATAATAACTTAGTACCATTACATTTAATACTTGTTATTTTTGTCATACATAATCCTTTTTAAAAATCTTAGTTTTTCTCAGTCTCTTCGAGCCTTCATTCTGTCCCTCCCTTGCTTTTCTCTTTCTTTTATATGCATGGTAAACAAATTCTTGCAGAAATGTTTATCAAATGAGAAAGATGACTATTATTAACTGGTGAAATTTTGAGTGAAATTCTGTTTTCTTTTTTGTTCTTAACCATTTTAAATTTTATAACGTGAACATATACAAATTTTACAAAAACAATCACAAGCATCACATCATCTTTATTTTTCTCGTAATTTTGCCTATGGTTTCAGATTAAAGTACCTGTCAATTCAACTTTACTACATTGTTTATTCTGCTATTTTCTTCAGAATATCTAGTCTCTTAGGAAGCCTATGCTCCTTTTCACTTAATGGTTACCAGATTCCTAAATCTGACTCTCTCAGACATTTTAATCCTCAAGGTTCCCAGACCATGTCAAAGGAGGACTCACCAATGCCTGCATACATTTGCAGATTAACAGCTTCTTCCATTAGCAAATTGGAAATTCTTTCCCTTATCCCTCTTATGGTGGGAGACTTATTCTCTTAATAGTACTATGATTCCCATTTCTGCATCTTCCTTTATTAATCCAGTCTATAAAGCATTTCCATTGTTCTTAGATGCTTTAGGCTTCTGTTGAGTTAATGAGTGTTAAATGGAATGGCTTATCTGAGGGAACAAAGACTCTACCTTCAACTAATGGGACCACTGATCCTTAATACACAAGCCAGACATTGATAGGTAACAATGCATGTGCCATTCTTTATGTTCCACCAAGTCATTATGTTCCATTTAGTCATTCCACTAAGTCCTCTTGAGGTCAGAGAGTAGATACCTGAGTAATAACGTTAGCACAGGGGGTAAGATGAGACCAGGGGACAGCTGGCAGCTTCTGTCCTAGGGATCTGAAATGGGATCCTCCAGAACGTGATCCAAATTTTCAACATAAGCATTCTAGATCCACTAAGATACACTACACCTTGATAAGTAGAAAGAGGCTTCTTAGATCCACCACATACTTCAGACCTGAAGACAACTAGGAGCTGGAAACCCCTACTATGCAATTCCTTTAGGCTACTTATTTAAATTCAGTTGGCTGTTAGGTGTACCAAGTAATGAAAAGTAAAGCCGCCTAGAAGTTTGTAAAATCTGTGTCTTCTTTCAAACACAGCACCTAATGACACGTAGTCACTGCACTATTAATAATGAGCAGCATCCCTATATCTGATTACAAAATGAATATATATAGGCATTCTTGTTCAAGGGAGCACCAGTATTTTTGTTTTTAATGAAAAATTAGCTTAGTTGAGGAATGAGCCTTATGCAGTCTGGGTGTTTTAAGCATTTAAGCATTTTCTAAATTATTATTACTCTTTGGGTAAGATTTTTTATTCTTTTAGTATTTTTCTGTGATTAAGATCATACCAGATGGAAGATCCACTGGTTTTTGGCAAAAAAGCAAATTTTGAAAAAAAGTTTGCAACTTTAAAACAGGCCTAAATCCAAGAGAAAAATGACAATTATATACATACATACATATATACATATATATATATGACATATGTGAGGACATTTTGATCATATTTTAGGACAGGACTCTTTCATATGACAAACCCAACACCTTCATTTAAAAGCCAAACTCTGCTTGAAAAATATCAAAGCTTTCATTTAAGTTGCCATGGGGCAAACAGAGTTATGTACAAAACAGAATCATTTGCAGAGATGGGGGTGGTGGTGCACATAGTATTTAACTTTCAAAACACAGTGAGTAGAATGAACTCATGTCTATCCAAAGAGCTCAGAGTTTCTGGGATAAACACATGGGAATCAGAGTTGGCATAAAAGGTAGAAAAAGGAAACTGAAGATTACAAAATTCAGTCACATTTCAAAATTTTCTGCTACAATAATTCACTTTAAATAGAATTAATGTGGCTGATTGAACGTTTGTGCTGTAATTTACTTATAATTAACATTTTATGGTGAACAGATTTCACCATCTCCTTCATGCTGTGAACTCTAAGCCATAGGTCAAAAATAGAGATAAAACAGATAAGCACAAAATATTCTCACTGTAATATTAATGACATTTTAATTTACTGCTTTAAAAACACATCTTTCATCAACATCTGTATATAAAAATCACTATTTTATTTAAAATTTTAAATCACATTTAAAATATAATGAACTCTTACAGCTGGTGGAAAGACACCAAAGAGCCTCGTGCACATCGGTTATCTGAGGTAAGTAAAACATTTTTCCAACCTGAAGAGGTGCCAGTAATATGGTCACATGAAGACACAGATGTTGAATCTAACACAGCCAAGGATACATTCTCATTTAATAAGTGATGAGCCCTCAACACCGCAGAGCAGAAATACAGCACCCCCAGTGCACCCTATCTAAATTCTTGACCCACAGAATCCATGAGCGTAATAAATTCATTGTTGTTTTCCATCACTGCATTTTGTAGTGGTTTGTAAAGCACCAAGAGATACTGGAACATGCAAAGAAGCTTTAATATGCTACTACGCCTTTGCTGCCATATCAGATCCTTGTTACTTTTATTCTAGAGAGAAAATCCAGACAACCTTATACAACCAGGAACTATTTTACAGATGATATAAAGATGGAGCGTTTTTGAAGCAAACAGCAGACAGTAAAATTAGTCAGAATTTTGAAGCTGATGTCAATTACAAGGGAATAAATATCTTATGAGGATTTCACATGTGTTCTTTGAAACCCTGAACACAGTACTGAGCCCATTAGACCTACCAAATTCAGCTGTTTCTCCAGAAATTTTACTCAGGTTAGTTAGCAAAACACCAAGCCTCTCTCACTTCAGCTCACATGACTAAGTTTCTCAGAAGAGCCAATCCACATGTCTCAGTTTCTTTACCTTCTATTCATTCCTCAACCCACTCAAACCCTTCACAATTCGTAGTTCTTTTTCCAAGCTAGAAAGTCATCCCCCCAGAAAGGGGGTGTGCAGCTAAGGTAGAGAGGAGTGAGAAGTGACTACAAATATACAAGAAAAGATATATATGGTTTGCTTAAGTAACATCCTATCCTTTCAGTCACAAATCTTCTATAATGTTATGCAAATATTCAAGATTTTTCCATCATTTATAATAACAGTGTTGGGGAAGCGAGGCTATTAGAACATAAAGCAGTAAAACGCGCGCGCGCACACACACACACACACACACACACACAAACTGCTACAGCAAACTAACCTGGGCCTCGATTTATCTTTGCCAAGGTTAGACCAAATGAGAATTAGACGTTTGATGCCAAGAACATGCTATTTATTTTTTAAATGATTTAGAAATGGAAGCTTTTTGTTATAAATTTGGACTTGACTGCCTTTGTAAAATCATTATGGCATTGTTTGATGTCTATCATAGATGGGGTAGCTTATAAAATAACAGCATGGCCTATGGATAGGAAGCAAGATCTGCATAGGCCTGGTTTTCATATCAGCCAACATTTGTTTTTAGAACACCGGTGAACACAATTAGCCCATAAAAATAGCATCATTGATCTGAGAGATGCAAATGCTTCCCAGAGACTTTCTATTTGGATTTTTAGAGGAGAATTTCTTGGGAGTGTGGAAAAAATGATTCTTCGAGTTCATTTGCACATCATTGGAATATGCAAACCAAGGGGTAGAAATAGAGACCCAGGTGGCTACCAAAATGGAACATACATGATGGTTTTTACACAGCCATCCTTTGACTCCTATTTGCTTTCATTGTCCATATCAACTCAACAACATTCCATGGAAAGAAAGGTGACAGTGAAGAGAGAGCTAGGACATCCATGAGGAAGCCAGTAAAATCACACAATTCAATGAAGACATTTCATTCCCTTTACTTTCTAACAAGCTCCAACCCATTCAAAGCACTTATTAGAATTTCAAATGAAAAGCTGAATACTATGAGCATTGTAAATCAGCTACAAACAGCTTTTAAAACTGTGTCAGGAGAAAATACACATGTAATTTTCTTCTTTTTTTAATATTGCAATTTTTTTGCCCTCAAAGGGTTTGTTTGTTAAGAAGCAGGTACCCAATTTATTTTTATAGAGGGAATATGTTTGATATGGGGAGGTGTGAGGGGGCAAATCTGGAGAAATCCTTTAATCTAGGATGGTAGGGGTTTCAGACATTACTTCCACTTGTGACACATGACCTCCCACCTGGGCGATGGATGCCCTTTCACAAACCACAATGTATTGTTTATTTTTTATTCTTTAGAATTCTTGGAATCTGAAGCAGATGTTATCACTTACCTGGGGAAAAGGGCTAGTCAGACTTCTCAACGCAGGAAGCCGTACTTGTTGACTTTGAACAGTCTAGAAAATATCGGCGTACTAGAGGAGCCCTCCCATCAATTGGAGAAGTGGAGGGGAGTAGAGGTCTCCTCAAGAGTCAGAAGCTTGTTGCCTCTTTTGTTAGGATGGCTGTAGTCTTCCATACGTTCATTTCCCTGAGAATCTGACAGACTCATGAGACAGGGACACTTTATAGTTGCTCTCCATTTCCTTTTTCAAGTCTCTGGAAAGACAAGAAAAAAAGAGCTTTCTCAATTTGTTGAGTTCTACAAGTAAGCAGAGACTGGAATCAGCTTCCAAATCAAAGAGATTCCTCCCTCCCTCCCTCCCTTCCTTTCTTCCTTCCTTCCTTCCTTCCTCCCTCCCTCCCTCCTATCTTCCCTCCCTCCCTCCCTCCCTCCCTCCCTTCCTTCTTTCCACATCTTCCGCAGCATAGGGAGGCCCATGTGGTTACATAGATCACCTACCATACTACACAAAGGAAAAACATAAAGACAAACCGAAGTGTCAAAGGGGCTACATCCTTTAGAAAATATCCACAACAATTGAATTTCCTGGGAAAATGTTACTTTCTTGACACAGAACACTTAAGGCTAAAAACTGTGAAAACGTAGGACAATATGTTCTGATAGAAAAGACCACAGCCAACTATGGTTAAAAGAAATACAGGTGCCACTCAAAAATCACAAGCTTTCATCTCTTCTGTTTCAGTTCTAAAAGTAGCTGCCTTGACGTCAAAATGAAAATTACAACCTTGAAATGAATGAAGAGCTTCTCCAAGGCCTAGAGAATGGGATCCAGATGTCATTCTATGTTCTATCTAGATAGAAAGATTGAATCAAGCTGCATATGATAATTTATTTATTTAACAAAAAACTACTAACATCAACTACTGGAAACCATATGCATACACTTTAAGTATTGATAATTCTCTGCCTACCTCCCTTTTAAGTTTTGTGATAACCTTTCAGGCTAAAGTACTTGAGTGGTCAGTCAAAACGCTGACCTGTAAGTTCCCTTCAGTGTAGTGTAATGGAAGGATCCTGGGCTCTAGGATCTGACAGACAAGAGATAACACTCAGAAGGGAGGAAGTCCACTGACTATTTTAGGGTAGCAATGAAAAGGGACCACCACATATGGAGAGTGGCTTATGTGTTTGAGTAGACTGGAAGACCAATTTCTCTTCCCTTCTTGCACCCTCCTCCCAGATAACCAACATAGTCCTCTTCCAATGGGGGAGGAGTTTTATAGAGGAAACCAACAGTTATCTTCCATCGGGTAGCATTTCCCTTAAAACCAGCCTGGTGGGTCAAGAGGTAATGATGAGACACCCCCAGTGGGAGTGTAAATCATGATCATCAAATATGGAGGCAATGAGATCTGGCCTTTCCTTTCATACAACTTTTCTCCTACCAGTAGCAGCCCTGAAGCACCTGGCTTTGATTGCACTGTGGGAGCTGGAAAGTTTCCTTCCATGTGGATCTGCTACTTATTAGCAGAATGACCTTGCAGAAGCTATGTAACCTCTTTGAACCTCATTCCATCACCTATAAAATGAGAGAGTAATACCTGCTTCATGGTGATGCCTAAAAGAGATAATGCACGGAAAGTTCTCTGCACACAGCCTAGCTCAGGAGAGGCATGTTAGCCTGGCTAAAGTTGCATTCCTTCTGGGAGGAAGGAACCCATTTCTGTTAACTTCTATTAACACTACCTAAAGAAGAGGGCCCTTGAGTTCTGATGTTGAAAAGGTTCTGTCATTTCTATGGGCTGGCTTCACAGAAAGGTGTCTGAACCATTTTGGCCTGCATCACCACAAACTTTGCCCTCAGTAGTTTCCTATATTGGTAATAGCTCTTGGTTTTCCTTTTTCTTTCCCCTCTTTAGTCAACTAGAAAATTTATCCTTAAAGAAATCTCTCTCCCTTCCTCATTCTAACTTCCTTTTCTTTCTTATTACCCCTCTTTCCTCTCTCTTCCTTTTAAACATAATTTTCAGCCCCACAGTGGCTACCTGCCTAAGACATGCAAGTAAAAGCCTTCTACCTGAGCTCTGAGCTTCTCTGACTCTTGGTTTTTGTCCTTATGCTGACCACCTCTCTCTCTCTACTATAGTTTGCTTCTCCCTGTTCCTTGTCCCAGCCTTTATCCCTCAATCTTTTGTATGATATTTTCCTTCTTGGTAAAAAAATTTAAGATGATTCTTTTTTTAATGTTTATTTATTTTGGGGGGAGAGAGAGAGAAAGAGAGAGAGAGAGAGAACGAATGGGGGAGGGGCAGAGTGACAGATACACAGAATCGGAAGCAGGCTCCAGGCTCTGAGCTGTCAGCACAGATCCCAACGCAGGGCTTAAACTCACTAGCCCTGAGATCATGACCTGAGCTGAAGTCAGATGCTTAACCAACTGAGCCACCCAGGTGCCCCTAAAATGATTTCTTACCACCTGCTCTGTAACTCTCTTCTCCTTGCTTGAAATAGGACCCAACATAGCTGAAACATAACAATAAGGCTTGATATTAGTAGCAACTGAAATTTGCCTACAATCAAAAGTAGAATAAATATTCCAGCCTATTTCGGAGTATTCCAACTGACTTGTCTAAGAAGCTCATTTGCTTAATTACTGAAGCTAATCAAACAAACTCATCCATCTGCTTCTGCAGCACTTCTCTCTCTCCTAATTTACCTATCAATGGGTAGGTGTCAGTACGATGGGGCAGAAGAAAGGATATACATTTATCTGAAATAGACTGAGTAAGTTAATTCCTCAACACTAGAGCAAATACAAAAAGTTAATTTAATTTTAATTGTTTTAAATGCTTATTTATTTTTGAGAGAGAGAAAGAGACAGAGCATGAGCAGGGAAAGGGCAGAGAAGATGGAGAAACAGAATCTCAAATAGGCTCCGGGCTCTGAGCTGTCAGTACAGAGCCAGATGCGGGGCTCGAACTCAGGAACTGTGAGATCATGACCTGAGGTGAAGTCGGGCCCTAAACCGACTGAACCACCCTTGCCCCAATTTTAAATGCGGAAAATTTTGTAGAGTCACTGCATGCACTGAGTTATTGGTTGTTTTTTTTTTTTTAATTAAACTTTTTTGAGGTAACTGCCAATTCACTCATAGCTGGAGAAATAATACACAGAGATCACATGTATTCTTTACCTAGCTTCCTCCAATGTCATCATCTTCCAAATTTACAGTACAATATTACAGCCAGGATATTGACATTAATAGTCAAGATTTCATCATCACAGGAGTCTTTCCTATTGACCTTTTACAGCCATACCCACTTTCCTCCCATCTCCACTCTCTCCTTAATCCTTGGCAACTACAAATCTGATCCCCATTTATGATTTGGTCAATTAAAGAATGTTATATAAATAAAATCATACAGTATGTGACTTTTTGGGTTGACTTTTCCATTCAGCATAGTTTATTCAAGGTGGTTTACTCAAGTTGCTGTGTGTATCTATAATTTGTTCCTTTTATTGGTGGGTAGAATTCCATAGTATGGGGGTACCACCATTCATTTTACCACTAGGTAAAACATTTAGTTGTTTCAAGTTTTTGGTTATTACAAATACAGTTGTTATAAACATTCATGTACAGACTCTTGCCTGGTATACAGGTTTTCTTTTCTCTGGTAAAAATATCCGGGAGTGCCATTGCTGGGTTGTATAATTACATGTTCAGTTTTCAAGAAACTCCCAAACTCTTTGCTAGAACAGTTGTATCATTTTACATTCCCATGAGCAATGTATGATTAATTTGATTTCTCTGCATCCCCACCAGTATTTGGTGTTGTCACTGTTTTTTTTTTTTTTTTAATTTTATCCCATCTAATAAGTATGTAATGATAGCATTGTATTTTCCAAATAGCTAATTATGTTGAACATCTTTCCAGGGACTTATTTACTGTTTGTATATCATATTTGGTGAAATGATTCTTCATGTCATTTGCCATTTTCATTGGATCATCTGCTTTTTTTTTCTTTTTTAATGTTGAGTTTTAAAAGTTTTTATACAACCTAGAAACTAGTCCTTTGTTGGATACAAGGTTTGCAAACAGTTTCTTCCACTCTGTAGCTTATTATTTCATCCTCCTAAAAAGATCTTTCACAGTGCAAAAGTTTTTAATTTTGTTGAATCAGTTTATCAAGTTTTCCTTACATAGATTGGGCTTTTGGTTTCAACTCTAAGAAATCTTTCCTAGGGGTCCCTGGGAGGCTCAGTCAGTTAAGTGGCCGACTCTTGATTTTGGCTTAGGTCATGATCTCACAGTTTATGAGTTTGAACCCTACATCAGACTCCACACTGACATCCTGCTTGAGATTCTCTCTCTCCCTTTCTCTCTGCTCCTCTCCTGCTCCCTTGAGTGTGCTCTCTTAAAATGAATAAATAAAATAAACTTAAAAAAAGAAATCTTTTCTAGTTCTAAGATCCTAAAAATTTTCTAATAGTTTTATAATTTTATGATTTATATTTAACTGTGCAATCCACTTTGAATTAATTTTTGTATATTTTGTGAACTTAGGTTGGAGGGTTTTGTTTGCCCATGATATCCAATTGTGCCAGAAACATCTGCTGCAAGGCCATCTTTCTTCCATTGAATTGCTTTTATATCTTTGTCAAAAATCATTTCAGCCTATTTGTGTGGTTCTATTTCTGAGTACTCTTGTTCTTCTCCATTGATCTGTGTGACAGTACACACAGCATTGATGATTATAGCCAGATAAGAACTCTTTTTCTTTCGAGCCAATCAATTTGGTAGATTGATTTCCTCCCACATATTCATTCTTTTTCAAAACAGTTTTAGCTCTTCTAGTTCCTTTGAATTTTCATGTAAATTTTTGAATAATCCTGCCTCTATTTACAAAATTATCTTGCTGGAATTTTAATAAGAATTACATTGAGGAATATATCAATGCAAGTAAAATTGACATTTTTACTATGTCGAAGCTTCAAAACCATGAACATAGTACTTCTCTACATTTATTTGGGTCTTCTTTGATTTCTCTTATCAGTGTTTGTAGTTTTCAACATATAAGATATACGTGTTTTGTTAGATTTACACTTAAGCATTACTTTTTAAGCTATTATAAATAGCATTGTATTTTTTATTTTCATTTTCATGTGTTCATTGCTACTATATAGAAATACAGTTGGTTCTTGTATGTATAACTTGTGTGCTATGACTCTATTAAACTTGCTTATTCATTCTAGAACGTTTTATTATTAATTTTTTAGAGTCCTAGGAATTTTCTGTTGAAAATCATGTATTATACAAATGAAGATCATTTCATTTCTTCCTTTCTGATCTGTGTGCCTTTGATTTCTTTCGTTGGCTTTACTGCACTGACTCGATCTTCCAGCACTGTCTGGAATGGGAATGGTGAGAGTGAACATCCTGGCCTTATTCCTCACCTTTGCGGGAAAGCATTCAGTCTTTCACCCTTTATGTTTGCTGTAGGGTTTTTGTAGATACTCTATAAAGTTGATAAGTTCCTCTCTATTCCTATTCTGAGCATTATTATCAAGTACGGGTATTGAATTTTGTCAAATGTTTTCTCTGCATCAATTGATATAATGCAATCCTTCTTTAGCCTGTTAATATGGTAGATTATGTTGTTTGATTTTTGAATATATAAATGACTTTGCATTCCTAGAATAAACCATACTTGGTTATGGTATAAAATTCTCTTTATGCATTGCTGAAATATATTTGCTAACATTGCATTAAGGATTTTTGCATCTATGTTCATGAGGTACATAGTTTTCCTTTTTTTTTTTTTTTGGTACTATCTTAGTCTAATGTTCATAACAGGATACTATTAACTTTATAAAATAAATTGGGAAGTAGTTTTTCTTTTTCTTCTTTCTGGATGAAATCATGGAGAAGTGGTGTCAATTCTTTAAACACTTGGTAGAATTCTGCAGTGAAATCACCAGACCAGTGATATTTCTCTGTTTCTCTAACCCTCCTTCCAGATCTCACTACCTCAGCTTCTTCTATAAGCATGCAAGTTCTAAAGCCTATAATATATTCTTTATTTCATGACATTCTTATGTGCTTCCCTGATTGGATCCTGATGTCTTAAGTAATTTGATATTAAACTGAAATAATGATAATAATAGTTACTGAGGATTTAAAACATACCAAGCACCTGCTATACACTTTACATTTGTTATTGCATGTAAGCAACTCCATAAGGAAGGCTATATTGTCATCCCAATTATACAGAAAAGGAAACTGAAATACAGAGAAGTTAAGTAAGCTCTAAACAATCACACAGTAAGGATCAGAAGCAGGACAGAAATCAAACTCTTAGCCATGCTGCTCAAATAAAGTTCCTTTTCTTGGCATGTAATGTCTCTCTCAGAAGACCAGAGCATATGGTGTGGACAAAAAGCATCTATGTGAGTCTTAGTCACGTCCATGGCGTCTGGTATAATCTGTGATTTTCATCTTGTTTACTTTCTCTTCACATCCACATTGTTTTTTTTTTCTTTTCTTTTCTCTGCCCACCAAGGATTTTACCTCTGGACATTGCTCCATCTAAATGCCCCTCACCTCCCGGTCACCTTTTATAAAGTTGGAAACTAAGCAATACCAACTGATGTGTCTCCTTCCAGATTCACTGAATCCCACATAAGTAAAGCACAAGCAGCAAAACAAGGGTAAACACTGGTTGGCAAGGAGGTAGGATGGACATTGTGATGTGCTGAACAGATACATGTCCATTGGCAAGAGCAACTGGGGATCTATGGGGCCAGGAAACATAAGCCTGCTTAAAACTACAAGAAAATGATGCATAGTTACTCTGAGAAATCACCTCTCTTGTTCTGGCTTTTTCTTTGCTCATTCTGGGGTCAGTCCATTTTTTAATTAAAATATCTACCATGCCTTACAAAACTGTATTAAATCACTAAAATAAACAATACTTTGAATGCAGCAATGAACATTTAAGCAGATGCAGCCCAGATCCATTCCATTCTGTGTGTGTGTGTGTGTGTGTGTGTGTATTCTTTTTTCTTTTCCCTGAGTGCCTTTGCTTGGTAAAAGCCATCAAATATCATTGGGAATTATTACTTGAAAATTAATTTTTTCAACAGCCCTGAAGAATTAAAGAGAGAGTGGAAGAGAGAAGGAATAAGAGGAAGAGAGGGAGAAAGAGAGAGGTTAAGCTCAAAGGCAGAGAGAGCGAAATGGACCAGATTATACAAAATTAAAAAGCAAATACGAGCAGACAATTTGTGCCGAGTGATTGCAAGCAATTACAGTCTGGCTTTTCTGGAGGGAAGATGGGGGCAGGGGGGTATTTCAGCTTAAAAGGAGACTTTATTCATTCCTGATCAGCTTCTCCTACCATTCTCTCTTTTATTCTTGGATATCAATTTAAAAAAAAAATCAGCTTTCAGATGTTCCATGTCCACCCCTGCGAATCCACCCCTGGGCAGACAGTGAAAATTTAAGCTTCCAATCGGTTCTTTCTATAGCCCTGAAAACCAATTTGTTCATAAAGAATAAAATAAGGAGGGGGAGGGGGAAAACACAACAAGAGCATGTGTTTCTTTTAGAGGAGAGCTTCAATTTTACTATAATTGTCTAAAGACAGAGCTGCTTTGATCTGAAGAATTATTATTGTGCCTCAAATGCCGGCTGCTAATGTCACAGCTGTGCTGGGGCTCGGTCATGCCAAGGGGCTTGGGGACCAACTTAGTCCCTGACCTGCCTCTGGGTCCCTCTCTCCTTGTCTTTCCTTTGTCCACATGGGAAAGTTCGCTTTTCCGGCATGTCCCTTGATCATAGAAGACCACAGCGCTGTTGGTTTGGTTCAGGTTCTTGGGGAGGTGGGAACATACCCATGGTGACATAACAGGGGGCTGCTGAGGCTGTACCAGAGTGGGGGCTCTTGCCTTCCTAGGGGCAGGCAGGGCTGGATGTGAACATGCAAGAGGGCAGCATGGTCACTAGAGCAGGGGACCCAGCTGCTCTTGGTTTCCCAGCACAGGCAAGTACAGTGAGAAGAGTTCCAGGGCTTGCAAGAAACATGGAGAACTGTTCAACGCATTTCTCTGATTTCAATTCTCTGGGTTAATAGTTATTTTCTCTCTTTTCAGCTTATGCTGCACTGAAGCAAAGGGCAGCTCAAAAAGCAGAGTTAAACAATTTTCTTTCAGAAAAAGAAGAGCTAAAAACTATATTTAAGGTCTGAGAGCAAAGGATCTTCCATGCTTGCATTCTGCTTCCTGAATTTTCTTTCAGAAAAAGAAGAGCTAAAAACTATATTTAAGGTCTGAGAGTGGAGGATCTTCCATGCTTGCATTCTCCTTCCTGCAGCTGCGAGGACAGAACCAGAGGGCTTCCCCTCCCACGTGTCTCCCGAGTGGCTAGACATGTTCAGTTCACAGCAGCTGGAATAGCCCGACCCTCCTCGCCCCACTTCCTTCCATATAGGAAGCTGCTTTGTCTATCTCCTCCAGGGTCCTCCTGTCTCCTCTGAGGCTCACTGGAATCTGTAACCTGAACAAGGTCCTCCTCATCTGTTCTCTCTCTGGCTCCCCAGTGCCAATAGTATTGTCCAGACTTCATAACTTGGCATTCAATGCTCTACAGATAAATACCTTAATGCAGCATTACCCTTAGCCCTGTAACCACAGGTGATGAGTTTCACTGCTATTCCAGAATGCTCCAGCAAATTCCTGCCTCCGGGCCTTTGCTATGACTTGCCCCCAACTTGGAATACAACCTCTCCCTTCTCTCCACTTCTAGCCCAATCTGCAGATGAGAAGGATAAGAGAATTATTCTAAATGGACTGCAAAACAAAGTTTAGGGGCAGAGCTATTACATGGCGTGGGTTAAGTCTGGGGCCATGACAACAAGGAGAAGACAGACTGGGAGGAAGAGACCATACCCCTGACCTCCAGGCCAGTGCTCCTCAAATTGCACGAATGCACAGAGCCCTTTGAAACAAAATGTAGTAAAACAAAGAACATTCATGAACCTTTGGGGTCTTAAGATTCTCCTTTGAAAAATGTTACCTTGAGAAACAAACAAAAACCCTGCAATATGAAAAGATAAATGTAAGTATAGCCCTCTAAGGCACTAGGCCCAAATTCCCCACACAAAAAAATCATCCTTTCCTACCTGAGCTTCCCTGATAGAAAACCAACCAACCAAACAAACAAACCCACACACAATGAAAAACTTCTGAAAGACTTTTATTAGCTGTGCTAGCATAGGCCAGTTACTTCATTTTCTGGGCCTCTTCATGTATAAAAGGAAGAAAAATAAAAGTACCTACCTCAAAGTGTTATTCCTAGGATAAAATGAGGTAATATGCATGCATGCAAAGTACCTGGAACATCGGGAGTTCTCAACAAGAGGCAGCTTTTATCAAACTAATTCCTCTAGGTACCTATCTTATTACCAGAAAACTTGGAGAACAAATCCTGAACAAATCCACTTCAGCTCCAGGAGGTCTGATATTCTGGGGTTTCTGAAGAGTGTTAGGGAGAATGCTTAGGAGACTAAGGCTCCAATGAAGACAGAGTTGCAACCACAGGAGGTACTAAGGTAGGAAGCTCAGAGCAAAACATGAGCTTTGAGCAAAGAGGAAGTGAACTGATCTTCTGGAGTGACATGGGTAGGAGGACCTGACAGCTACAGAACAATTGGGCAGATACCCCAAGAAGGGGACAAAGGGAGGCAGGTTTCATTGCAGAGCTTATGGAGGAGGAAGATCTAGTTGAAGAGAATGGAGAAGATTCTGGCTAAGGAGGAATGATGTCTGTACCTCAATAAGTCATGTAAGTAAATGTCAGGAGTCCAGCAAGGAGGGAGACCTATAGGGCTCAAGGAAACCTAGAGAACAACCTTAAGAGCAAATTTAGGAGTAGAGACAGTAGAGGCAAGACATCTCCAGAAGGACAACATCGCCGCCTTCCATTAACTGCCCTATAACTTCTGGTGTTGGAAGAGTCGAGAGGAACTTTCTTCAGCTTTCTAGGTCATAATTCTTGGCCTTGGAGCTCCTGCCTTCTTTCTTTGCAGAGAAATGGGCTTGAACAGAAACAGAGAAGGTATAAAAATGAACAAAATTTAGGTAAGAGAGAAGGAGTTAAGAGAAAGTATACTGATGTTTGTAGCTTACTTTGAAATAAAGCAAACAAAAAAAGGATGGGCAAAGGGACAAATAGATGGACTGAGATGAAACAAGCATGCTTCAATGTTCACAGCTGAATATAGATGGTGGGTGTATGGGTATTAATTATAAATGGTTTTTTCAATGTTATATGTTTCTAAATTTTAATAATAAAAAATTGGGGAAAAAAATCTAGGTAACAGTATCCAAGTGAATCAATTCATATCTCAAGATAAGTTGTCTCCAAGAGTAGTTGAAATAGTGAAAGGCTAAATTTTCTTCAACTGTTTCCCCTTGCCTTTCAGCACCCCACACACTTTCCCAGCACTAGATAACCTGCTAAGAATGTTGCTTGTGAAGATTTAAGTTATGAACGCATGCTATGGAATCTATATTTTATCAGATCTTTCCTCATGAGTAATACAAGTCTTTAACAATCAAAGAAATAAAATCTTGAGATGTGGAATTTTGTCCAGTAGAGAAGAAACTGTAGGTGGTATATCAGTTGAGATTAGATTCAGGTACAAACGTCAGATGGGAAAGAACAATTGTGGTAAACAAGATGAAAGTTCATTTCATGATCACATGAATAAAATCCAAATGGAAGTAGTCCATGACTCTGTACCTCAAACATTTCAAGAGCACTGGTCCTTTCCAGCTCACTACTCTAACACCCCTAGGAGATAATTCCCCCCCACCCCCACCACTTCAAGGTCCAAGATGGGTAGACCTCTATTCCAGGCAGCAAAATGATGGCAGGAACAAAGATGAAGGAACACAACAGCAGGCCCAAGCTATCTGTTAAGAAAGATTTCTGGAAAGTGATATGCAAGCTTAGTCACATGTTTACACTTAGCTGCAACTGGAAAATGTAGTCCTAATTTTCAGCAGCAATGTCCCCAAGAGAGAAATTCTATTACTATGAAAAAAAGGGAGGAATGATTTGTGAGGACAACTAACAGTGTCTCTCAGAAGTAGGGAAAATGTTTCTCTAGAATGCCCGAATCACAAATCTACAATTCTCTACTGTCTCTGCCTTCCCATAGTGTCAGCTCTGATCTTCTTAATTGACCTCCATGACAATGGTCTCCTTTCTGGCCTGATCATACAGTGAGGAAGAGAAAAAAAAATAAGAAACTTTATAATAAATGCTATAGAACTTAATAAGCAAAGTGTGAGGTAGGTATTGCCACCATCAGGTTACAGAAAAGAAAGGGAGGTTTACCTAAGTGCAAAAGACTGATGAGGGCTTCGTCTTTAAAGGCTGCTGGCAAAGTGCATTGGGACACAGAGAAAGTCTGCCCAGTCTCTCCCACCACTCAGCCTCTCTACTTCCATCTGATAACTGAAATCTTGAAAAGCACAGAGGTAGCCTTTGAGAAAAGGGTTTCTAAATAGGTGATCTCACCAGGAGGGGAAAACAATGATTTTAAGTCAGTCTAGTGTCACAGTCTTCTTGATCAGAGTTCTCAAAGTTGACTACCCACTGAAATCACTTAGGGCTTTTGAAAACATGCTAATGCTAATGCCTCCAAGATTCTGACTTCATTGGTCTGGGGTAAAGCCCAGGCATTGGGATTATTCAAAACTCCCAACAGAATTCTGGCATGCAGCAAAGTGAAGGAATCACTAGAACCTAGGGCAGGGGTCCTCAAACTTTAACGTGCATGTCTGTCATCTCGGGATTATGCACAAATGCAGATTGTTCTTCACAAGGTCCAGGATAGGCCTGAGACCACATTTTAATAAGTTCCCAGGTGATGTTGATGCTGGTCATCTTTGGGGCACTCTTGACTTTGAGTAGCGAGTTTGACTCTTGCATTACTCCCACAGATAATATGCATTTTTGCTATCTTCATGGGGGCCTAAATGCATTGCCTACTTATGCAAGGCCATCTGGAGGCCAGAGGAGGTTTGCCCTTGTAACAAGACCCTCCCTGACAGGACTCCAGGCCTGTTCCTTGCTGGTTGGTCTACATTTGCCACCATGTTTACTATGTCATCCCCTAAGCTAATGATCTAGAATGACCCCTGTTGAACACAGCAGAGAGCAGCCCACTGGTGCTCAATACATTTCTTATTAATATTAATAATTAATTCTTAGTGTTCATAAATAACCACTTGTTAATACCAATAATAACATTGAGAAAACAATGATAGTTCTACATGGTGCAAACTCCTCTAAATACCAGCCCCTTCCAAATTATAGTTCTAAATGAGCTTCTAGAATCTTGTTTTGGCAGGTACCACCTCACACACAGTCACTTAATAAGACAGCTCTATGGACCAAAATTCCATGTTCAACAGATGCATTTTCAGTGTGGCACACAGGAAATTAAATGTGAGAGTGTCATTAACATGGAAGTTGTAAGTTTAATTCCCTACACGGGGTGCTGACAAACTGAGATTGTTTATCTATTTCTCATCATGGCTATGTATTTCCTATGGGATCCAGTGAATATCTTTGAATTCAAAGTCTTTGCCCCCTTTATGAATGGGCTTATACTTCTAGTTTCAAATTCAATCCTCAAAAACACACCATCTCAGAAGCTAAAGAAACTAACAAAAGCACATCAGTAAGAACATGATTCCATAGCATGGTTTATGATTGTGAAGGATGGGATTCAGGTCCAATTCAGAACGCAGAACTTTGTGTGTGTGTAGTTTCCTTAAATATTTCTTCTTAGAGGAAGTAATGTAGCACCTAATGCATAATGACCTCAATTAGGGAATTTATTAAAGAAAAACTGATAACAAGATACATTATCATAGTCAACAATTAACTGGGACATGTAGGAATCTTGATTGCTTTTTGGATGTGTAACTGGGGTTGCTTTGGGGGGCTGTTCTTAAAAAGCGGTGGTCGTGGCATGGTTGTCTCCTTCTGCAGGCTCATTCTGACCATTGGGAAACCTGCAAGTCTGAATCACAGGGAAAGAGATAGGCCAAGGTGAGCTATTCATATCCTACAGCTGTTCCGGGTAGACAAGACAGACATCCACTGCTTTCCTAAATTTTCTTTGTCCTCAGGTTTACCCCTTCCTATAGGTTCAACTGACTTCAGTAATGGTGGAAAAGGACATCTCAGGGGACCCTTTAAGGTTCTGATACTGCTGGGGACTAGGCTAGAGGAAATGAAACGCATTTTGCTAGCAGTCTCCCTTCACAGGAGCTCACCTAAGGGAGACTCCAATGTCTCTGTCCTCCTGGGTAGAGAAGGGCAGAGTTAAGAAGTTGTCCGACTCTTTATGCTTAGTCTTGGCCTGGGGAAGACCCTGCAGCAAGCCGAGGCATCTGAGAGCATCTAGCCTTCTCAGCATGTGAGCCAGCCTGCGTCTTGGTGAGAAATCACCTACCCACCTTCTGATTCGAACAATGTGATTGATGCCCAAACAGTCCAGTGACCTGAGCAAGACTTCCTCTTGCTTTTTCATATGCCATGCCTGAGGATGCTCAGACATTCCCCTGCATACATGTACCATTCCTCCAAGTAGTCTTTTGGTTCTAATATAAAGTCCTACTAAATGTAAGAGCCAAGAGAGATTTAAGCTAGCTTTTAACCCAATTTCCTCATTTCACAGATGAGGAAACACCCAGAGCGGATTACCCACAGCCAACTGGAGCAGGAGCCCAGGTTTTCTGACTCTTAATTCGGGACTCTATTTTTAAAATCTCTAAAAACTGGCAAACATAAAGATTCAAAGAAATAGCTCTTGGGTTATCTTGCCTATGGTGGTACAATGTGAATTCACCCTTAGCTGGCTGGTAGGCTGTTGTTGCCACTGTGCATTCAGATGGAGCTACAAAGCCTCTAGTTTGCTGCCAGAAGCTCAATCACATTGAAAGGGAACATTTTCTACTTCCACCAGGGATGGGAGAAATAGCATATGGCGTTTTAAACCAGTCATAGTTGCCTGAGTCAAGAGGCTGTTCTAAAAGTAAGGGGTGTACTGGTTATTCTGTTTGCCCCTCCAGACCCACAAACCATCGTCCCTCTCTCTCCACTGCACTCTGTGTCCTGGGAGATTGACCTCCACAGACTCATCACCTGGATTGGCTTGTCCGCTCTCTCACAGTTGTTTAACCAATGGGAAAGCCCAGAAGGAGGTCAGGGTGTTGGTTTTTCTGGTCCCCTTCTTGCCTTGCCATGGCTTTGGCAGTGGCTACATCCCTCTACCTATGGTCATAGGTCCCCACAGCCACAGTTCTCACAAGAGGCCAGAAATGCTATTTCTTCTTTTGCTACCTCAGTTCTCCAAGGTTCTCCATCATCTTTTGTCAGTTCCCTTTACTCCTTCAACTTTGCAAATTGTTCTATTATTAAACTCTCTTCACTAAATTAACATGTTGAGCAACTTGTATTTTCCTTGCAAGGATGCTGGCTATGCCAGGGCCCATCCCTGTGGGTTGGGACATTCCTCAGGTCTCTTGGGTACCCACGGGTGGAACTGTATCAGATAACAATACCCTACATTCACTGACTTGGGTATGGGGACTTGTATCTGAATGGGGACAAGGGCAAACATAAGGTAGGACATCTATGGGAAACCAATAAGGCAGTTGGCAAAATCTGCCTGACACTTGATATTCTACTGGTCTACCTTAGAACACCCCACTTGGGTGAAATGACTCCATCGCAGAATCACAGGATTCTACTCCTAGTGTCGCCAGTGATTTATTCCATGGAATTGGGCAAGTCCCTGTTTCTACTTCTCTAAATTGGTCACATGATTCTGTTCCCTTGCAAGCCTGCTAAATATAATGTGTCACTATCTGCAATGTCCAAACTCTACCAATGCATGGTAAGCTGCCTTAAATGCTAAAACAAACACAAATTGAACTGGGTTTCCCATCTGTTTCTTTAACAAATGGGAGCTTAAGCCCATAGGGAAACTGCGTGGGTCAGGGAAACATCAAATGAACACTTCTGAACAAAAACAAATGTTTCTGAAGATCTCAAGATATTTTAAACATAGCACTCCATTGGCCAGGCATCCCCCCTCCAACGCCTGCACAAGATCCTGATGACAGCATTATTTGCTTGAATTGGATTTGTTTCTGTGCCCAGAAACAACACACAAGGAACCTGGAACAGGAAGCAGCTACTGGGTCCTAAAAGATTTCCAGGACACTGTCTGAGACGAGACAGGAATGAAACAACAGTTGGAAAGCACACCAAGGGAGCAAAGAGAATCATTCTTCAGAATCTGTGTTATTGCTCTTGTTTTACTATCAAAAATATTAAGAGCAAAAAGCAGTGGCTTGCTTTCTGACATAAAACCCTCTCAGGTAAGACAACACGGGGTAGGAGGGTGGGGATGACGAGGCAGCAGAGGTAGGAGGGAGAGAGGGAGGAGGAGGAAGTTTATTTTTAATTGGAGAAACTGGCATCATTCCCCATGATATACCCGTATAAAGCAGATGCTCTTTCTGGGTGCCCTATAGGCCTCCGGCATGCCCCCACTCTAGCCCACAGTTTCCTTCACATTCTATGAAACCAAAAACTATGCACACCTTTGAGTTTTGCCTTATTCCATTTTGTGCCCTACCAGTGCCTAACAAAGTGCTTGGCACATTGTAAGTAGTCAACAAATGCTTCCTGGTTGATTGAGTTAACGCATTAATGAATGATTGAGCAGATGAGTAAGAGATGAATCAGTGAATGGAGGAATCAACCATTGACAGCACTGTTTTCCTAGCTGATAAATTATATTTTTCAGAAAGAGGGATGGGTATTTACTACCAGCAGGATCTATATCATGAAGTCATGGGGTCATATTCAGGGATTAGCTACTGCCTCTTCCCTGTTGTCCACCCTCATCTCAGGCGTATGCCCTGGTGTGCCCAGCTCTCTTGGGTACCGTTGGGTGAAACTGTATCAGATAACAGTATCCTGCATTAGCTGACTTGTGTATGGGGTCACTTCCATTTGAATGAGGGGAGGGGCAAAAATAAGGTAGCACATATGGAAAACCAACAGCAGTTGGCAAAATGTGCCTGATATTTGAGATTCTCTTGGCTTGTACAGTGCCCAGGAGGGATTTCCTCTTGAGCAATGTTCTATCCCCCCAGATCCCTTGGGGCTCTCTATCTCCTCTCCTGTCTCCTTCCCTACCTCTCCTCTTCCTCCTCCCCTCCCTCTACTCTCTAACTTCTTGAACCATTTCCTCTCCCGGTGAATATTTCTTCAGCTTTTATTTCTATTATTATATTAGGGGGGGTCACATAATTTATCAACTGAATGAGGGCATTTTTGGGAGTTAAAGGGAGTGCTAGGAACAATCAAAATTCTGTACTTTAAAATATTAAATTATTAATTTATTGATTTTATTTGTCTTGGTGAAATTATAAAATAGTTTTATTTAAAACCTATTTTCAAAAGTGAAATTATTGCCACCAAACAAATATATCTGTCCTCATTAAAGCAAACTAGAAATAATTTATTTTGTTCAACCTATTATCCAAATATTAAACAATACCATTGGCAGAATAATGGTGCTTGGCATATATTCATATATTCTCATGGTTTTTTTAGTCACATTTATTTCTAATATTATAATGTCATGGTATTTTCCTAAAGGATTTTTTTTAACACAGATTTATTTTTTTAATCTTTTTGTTTCATAAAATTGCATATAATCTTCAAAGCTGCATTTTTTAAAGCTTTTGAAGTACTACATACTGGAAAGTACTAACGTTGCATTTTATTGTTAATAAATTTGAAACTGTTGACATCTTCAATCGAATCTTCTCTGTAGATTATATTTTTTAATTGAGAAAAATACTTTTTCTCAAGTTACTAAGATGTCTTGTAAGTTTACAGCAAATTCTACTTGCAAATATTCTAATTCTCTATTTTTCATATTAAAATGCATAAATATTTAGCCCAAATATTTTCTCAGATATTGTCTTTTAATCTCCCAAATACTTATTGTTCACAGATATTTTTTGAGGGAAAAACTCTTCAAATAAGTCGTGTCTATGATTCCTAAGTGCAAGCATTTCTGCTTTCCTCCATCCAGCAAGAATATAACTTTATGCAATTAAAAATAAAAACATCATCCCAGGGGTGCCTCAGTGGCTTACTCGGTGAAGCATCCAACTGTTGGCTCAGGTCATGATCTTAGTGTTTGTGGGTTCAGGCCCCACGTCTGGCTCTGTGCTGACAGCTCAGAGCCTGGATCCTGCTTCAGATTCTGTCTCCCTCTCTCTCTGCTCCTCCCACACTCACCCTCTGTCTCTCTCTCTCTCTCTCTCAAAAATAAAATAAACATTAAAAAATTTAAATAAAATAAAAATTCATCAAAAGCTTATTCTAATAGATTCAGATACTCCAAAGAGCAATTATAATTTTCAAGTAAAATCTCCTACACTTTTTTGAGCTCTCCACATTTAACGTGTTCACTTTTTTCCTTTCTATTACAGGAATAAATTTCATTCTTCCTGTTTGTAGGCATTGTTTTCAACAACTGCAATGGGTTAAAAGCTTTAAAATGGAGTTTTTGAACACTCTCTTCTTAGGAAAACTAGTGTCAAGTTATCCAACAGATGTTAAATGAAATGCAACCAAAACTTACAAATGTGTTTATGAAAGAAGTTCAATACCACTGCAAAACATGTAGGAGGATCTATAAAAGGAGTTCTTCAAAGAGGTAAACTCTTTAACAAGGCAGTAAAGATGATGGGCAGCAAAGAGAAAGTCCATACAGAGGAACATTTTTTTTTTCATATTTATCATCAGGTTCATCACAAAAATTTTGTGGTTCAATTACTCTAACAGGATACACAAAAGTATTTATAAACTGAAACCACTGCAACTTTTATTTTAATTGATCTAACGTTGCAGCTCAATGGAAGGAAAGTTTGAATTACATGAACACCAAAACCAATCGCGAACCTATTTCTGCACCTTAAGTTTCTTGTAATTGTGTAATAATGTTGCTTTTACCAAGAAGCTGTGCTTCACCAAAATTGGAATGTATATTCTCACTACAAAAAAACTCATTATTTGGGGCACCTGGGTGGCTTAGTTGGTTAAGTGACTGACTTGGGCTCAAATCATCGTCTCACAGTTCTTGGGTTCAAGACCCACATTGGGCTCTCTGCTGACAGCTCTGAGCCTGGAGCCTGCTTCAGATTCTGTGCCTCCCTCTCTCTGCCTCTCCCTCCCTCCCTCTCTCTCCCTCTCTCTCTCTCTCTCAAAAATAAAATGTTAAAAATTAAAAAAAAAAAACCTAGTCATTTACTCTTCACTGTTGGACTAAAGTTTATTTAAAAAATGAACTTGACAGTAGTGCTTACAATAAGATCAAATATTTCACCTTCTTCAGAATAAACTTCTAGAAATTTATTTTCATTTCCTCCAATGGAAGTAAAAATTTGAACCAATTATCAGAATTAACTGAGTTTCTTTGTGAAGCACCTCACAGCACTAATAAAATTGATAGCCTTGAACTTTGCAGTTTTCCTTCTGCTCTAAGTGCCAACCTGTTACCTGCAAACACTTCACATTTTGCACATGCATAAGAAGACTTGGAATTTTTTTTTAAATGCATGACATTTATTTTTAAAATCATTTGATGTAAATGAAAAATCATGCTTTGCGGAGGGATCTGTAAACCCACCTTCTGCAGATTCATCAGCTACCATACAGTCTTCTTAAAATAACTGCTACTTTTTAAAATTAGATGTTGATGTTTCGTTAGCAAACTTTGTCTTCTGTTTTTCATGGAGGCATTTGCCACAATGGATGGAAAATGTCTGTAGACATTTTAGGCAAGTTCATCAACTTTTGGTAAGAAACTGAGTAATGAATTTTTCATTCATCATGCACTTTTGTTTTTTGGAGCTCAATGCTACCCAAAGGGTTTATTTTGAAATGAAAATGTTTCCAAACAATAAAATTAATGTTTGGCTTTAAATGATAATAAATGACAATACTGCTCTCCCAAGAGCATTCTGTGTCCTGTGGCAGGCCTGCTCAGACTCTGTTTCCTGCATGGGACCACTATTTTCCTACATGCAGACACTTAGTGTCCTATGGTTCCCAGAGAGCCTGCCAGCAGGCATCATGGTGGCTTGCTGGACCCCATGGGTCCTAGGGCTGGCCATGCCCAGGTAGCCAATAGGAACAACAGAATAGAGGCTCCTCACGGCTACCAGAGACCCGAGTTCATGAACCCCAGTGCTCACAGCTGTGGACACTGTGCATCAGCAGCAAGGACGCTGCATATTGCACTTGGGAAGGGGGTGTCAGTTACTTAGTATCTGGAACAAAGTGGGAAAAAATGCTCTTGGGTAGCCTTTCAGCCTTAACCAAAAGTTACAGTGAGAATTCTGTTCACTGAACTTGCACTCTCACACACAGCTGGAGAAGACCTTGGCTGGAGCCAGAATGAAATAAAATGAGGGGTCTATCAGCCCCTCTTGGTTTATTTTAATGCAACAATTAATACTGATACTTTGTTCAAAATGAAAATCAAAGTAAAATCTGGGATAAATGTTAAGCTGCACGGGATACCGAAATAATAGACATTTACCAGGACTCCCTTCGGCAAATTAGGGTGTGTTGGCACCCTATGTCTTAGGACTCTTGGCCCTTATTTTTATTGCACCAAATCTCTAAATTTCTTATCCTTTTCTGTGCTAAATGTTTTTCTGTCCCTGTCCATCCCTCAGGACTCCTATGCCTTTCATAAAACAGAAGAGTGAGGGGCAAATATCTAATAGGGTGTGAAAGCAAGAGGAAGGCAAGTTTCATTGAGACAATGATCACAGACCATACGAGGGATTAATGCACTCCTTCAAACGTTTGAAAAGGTGGTACCTATGCCAGGTCCTCACTACTCTTCCTTCTCACCTGCAAGGTGAATTTGAAGATGAAAGCCACCTGCTAAGGAATGTGACTTGGAAAAATAAAAGGATTCTGGGCTGCTGGCGACTCAGAGCCTCCACAATTATGAAGTGCCAACTTCCTGACCCACAACCGAATGCAATTCCTAACCTACCCAAATGTCATTGGTGCAGCTTCTGCTTCCCACCTGAGGTTCCTCTGTCTCCACTCTGCTCCCTGTGCCCCAAATCCTTTGCCCTAAAGAGTCCTGGTGACTCTTGTCCTTAAAATTCACCCCCCTTATTCTTTGCATGTGCTATTCCCTTGGCTGAGATGCCTTTCCAGCTTGGACACCCAGCCACTTCTGCTGTTCTGCCAGAAACAAGCTTAGTCATCACCTCCTCCAGGAAACCTCTCCAGTCTGCATCCCCTACCAGAGCCCTTGCTTGCTCTCTCATGGCCGTGTTATATAGTCACTTGTTTACCTTTCTGCCTCCTTGAACTGGTGATAGGCTGGAGGGAGGGGACATGTGTTTTCCTCATTTTGTCATCATAGACCACTATGGCAGTCACACCTCATGTGAAATTAATGAATATTGAAACTCACTAAAAAGGAGTTCTGGTATCCCAAAGGCCTCTGGGATACCTGCTCAGCCTCTAGAAGCAGAGGTCACAAAATAGCAGTTACTCATTCTCCATCAATAGGGTCTGGACCATTATCCTATTATATCTCCTCAGGGACCTGGGGCTGGGGGGGTAAGAGGATGTGTCTATTAGCAACCCCAGTTTATAGTTGGGCAAATGGAGGCACAGGGAGGTTAAAAGCCCCAGGTCAACCCGGGAGCTGGTTATGGACCTGTGATTGGTAATCAAGCCAGTCCAGGGGCACCTGATGGATCTCTGTTCTCCAAGCCCCACTACCTCCAAGAATCTACTAGGCTTTCTTTGTTTTGTTTTCTTTAAGTTGAATAAAAAAAAAAAAAAAATCCTCTATCCAGATTAAGTCATCCTGGCCTCAAAAATCTAAAACAGCTTCTTTTTCGTTTTCACCATTTGAAATGTTTTTAAGGGTTTATTTCAAACACCCTTGTCTTTGAACTGATTGTTCAGAACTTTCATTCCACTTTGTCAGTGTTTTTTGTAGTTGGCTCTGATTTCTAAAAGGTTTTTATTTCTTCTCTATTAGCGGCCACCACCTGCTTACTGTTTGGATGGGGTTTGCTGTATTTTCTTTGCTTTCATCTATTGAAATGGATGAGAAGGCCCTTAGGTAATGAATCTTGTTTCCACTTTTCCCCCTAACCTCCCCTATTTTTAACTCCTCCTGCCACTGTTAAGAAGGAGGAAAAGGATGGAAAATTCCTGGGGTGCTGATGAATCTATGGGAGCCCATCCACCTTTCTCCCCAGGCACAGAGAAGGAAGGGCACAATTATGCCCAGGATGCTGCAGGTGTCTGGCTGCCTGCTACATTGGCCAGCCACTCTACTGAGCCATGGCAGGACCCACTCTGGCCTTCCTAATGGCCTTCCTAACTGCCATTAGACACCTAATGAAAGGTGTCTCTTTCTTCATCCTAATAGGGACCCATTGGCAGCATCAGGGAATGCTGGTGTCAGTGGCCACTGCTAAGGCCCCACCTTGGTGGACACTAGTTTGTCCCATTTTTGGGCTAATCTGCACACATTGGCCCCTATGGGAGCAGTGTCTCATATAAATATATAAATATTTTACTAGTCCATCCTGCCTTTGGGGTATCAAGTTTAATGAGCTCAACATCCTCCATTCATCACCCAGCAGAATGTTATTTACTCCATGTGAGAGGGCAAATGGCCAGCTGCGAAGATGAGTCAAAGGCTCTGTGTGCCTAAGTCTTCTCTACAGGATCTTCCCAAACCTTTCAGAACAAAGTCCTAAATCCAGGAGGTCCACTAGCCAAGTTGATGCCTCTTTCCCCTGCCCTCTTCCTCCCCCCACCTCATTTCAGATACCAACTTTCTCACCCACCTTTTGTCACCTTCTAAAAAAGGACACTTTTCCCTCATATCTGCCCAGTCCAGAAATGCATGAGCATGAGATATTTTGCTTTTTTTAAAAGAAATTTTTACTTATTTCTGAGAGAGAGAGAGAGTGTGAGCAGGGGAGGGTGAGAGGGAGAGGGAGATACAGAATCTGAAGCTGGCTCCAGGCTCTGAGTTGGCTGTCAGCAAAGAGCCTGACACAGGGCTCGAACCCACAAACCCTGAGATCATGACCTGAGCCGAAGTTGGACGTTTAAATGACTGAGCCACCCAGGTGCCCAAGCATGGGATATTTTGGCTCGAGGAGAGAGAAAGAGGTCTTGACTTCTTTTTCCCTGATGACCCTGTAGCCAAGGTCAAGTAAGTTGTAACAGTGAGAAGATGAAGCTGAAGTGGGTATAATACCAGAGGCCCTTTGACATCTCAGAATACCTTTTGTAGATTACATTGGCTGCTCAGCTCAGAGCTGCAACAGCCACTCAATTCAAGTGTATGGAGTCCAGGAATAGCAGAAGGGAAGGGCAAAGGAAAAGTGTTAGAGGCAGAAGGTGAACTTGGGAAGGTAGTGGGAAGGGAGAAGGGTCACGTTGAGCAGGGATCTCCCCATTCTCACATACCCCATGCCCTACCCCTACAGACGTAGACAAAGACGAGGCTTGGGAGCTACCACCTCATCTGCTGCTTATTAGGAACAGTGATGCCTTATACATTCTGATCCACTGACATCTAAGGGGCACAGGTGGGTAGCCGCCTTCCCAGCACAGAAAATGATCTAAGCCAGTCAGGGTCTGAAATGCTTTTTGGCCTTTGTCTCTATTCTTTCTCGTGGGGCTGACCTGGGCCTCCCTCACTCCCCACTAGAGGGGCAGGGCCCCTCCCCCACATGTCCAGGCTTTCCAGAGCATCATGCCTTTGGCCAGAGGTCTAGAGAAATCTCTCCCAGGCTATGCACGGCTTTAGCCCAACACTAATTAGTAATGCAATCCCGCAAAGAGTGAAGCTGCCTGCCACCTCCCCTCACTCATGGTGATTTATGTTCAATTTGTACAAATGGAGAAAATGAGATTTCAAATTTCAATGCCATTTCTGCAATGAGGTGATTAAAAGAGAGAGAGGTATCGCCTTCCACTGTATAGAATATTGATCCCTGTGCCATTTTCCTTTGCAATAACCATTAGCTCAGTATTATTTGCAAACCTCTAATGTGAACCTGGAGATGTAATTTACATTTGTGCCTCACTTATTTGCTTTAACAAAACAACACAAAAGCTTTGGGTCTTTCAATCTATCCATATTGTCAATAAAATTAGCAGCTTGAAGGGGGAAAAATTATATTCAAAACCATAACTTCCCATTAACTACCACAAGACACAACTCATTGTTCCAAAGGAGAGAGCACAAGCCCCTTTCTTATTCTTCGCCTCCCCCTTGACCTCCCCCTACTCCATGGGGCTAAGATTCAATAAGTAAACTTGGAAGTGAAGCATCCTCTCCTTCCAAGGCGGTGGATCAGCTAGGGTGCTCTGGGCCTCTGGGCTGGCCACACACTCACGCGAGGCCTGATCCCTCAGGGCATGTCCCCACTGCCAAGTGCCTTGCCCAGAGGTCCAGGCCTCTCTGCCAGGACAGACACACACATGCAGACACGTGTAGGGCCAGCGCAGACCCTCCGAGAGGCTTCCTGAAAGAGAGAGAGCCAGGGTGGGGGCTGACGGGCGGAAAAAAAAGGAGGTAATCATGAATAAAAGCGCAGGGCCACGTTAGAGCAATTCAAGAGGCAGTCCGTCAGCCTCAGACTCTTAACAAATAGGCCACGCAGCCCTGCTCTCTCATTTCTTGTCTCTGCAAATCCGTCAGCTGCCTACCACTGCCTACCAGACTCTGGAAGACGAGAACAAGAAAAAGGGGGGGGGGGTGGCAAGCTAATGACCCATAATTGCCGTGATAGTGGGAGAGGGGCCAGGCAGCTGTTTTACATTCCTGGTATGTATAGTATGCAAATATCGACAAAGGCTCGACACAGTTTCGCTATTGTGGATCCGGAGGGTAACCAAATTAGCCTTTGGCAGCCATGGTAATTGGGAGGTGCTGTTCCCATTAGGAGTCCTGCAAATTATGAAGAAAAATGGACCGAGGGCTTTGTCACAAATAATAATACCAAGAAGAAAAGAGCAGGCGGCTGTCTTTTCTTTTCTAACCCCCCAACTCCTCACCCTCTGCCTTTATTTTTTTTTTAATTTCTGCATTGTGTTGTTAATACCTCTCCATTTAGTAATAAGAAAACAGCCTGAACCCCCCTCCCCCCCCCCCCCCCCCCCCCCCCCCCCCCAGATAGACACGATAGACTTGAATGCAAGAATGTCAAGTTTGCAAGGGGGAAGAACATGGATCAGGTGAGAAGCCTGTCTGTGCTGGGGCCCAGCGTCTGCAGGTAAGAAAGGTGCAGAAGTCCTGGGGCAAATATTATGACTGGGTGATGACAGAGGCTTTGGAAATGATGTGTCAAGGGAAGTGCCCTTTCCAGGAAGTGCTCTCTCCTTCTCCTAGTGGTCCAGAAAATATCGCCTCCTCAGTCAAAGCTGGGTTTTGTCTTCCATCTCACTCCCAAAGAGTCTTAAATTCTGCTTGTCTTAAATGTCTTAACCATTCAGATACCCAGCGTGAACACCTCCAATCACGATGCATTAAGCCCCAAACTCTTGCAGAAAAGGCTTGGAGACTTTCGCCCTGGGCATTCCCTTGAGATAGCCTAATTCCACATTCCCAGGAGCTGGGGGTCTGCTGACCAGATGGGCCACTGGAATATGAGATGACACTGTGATGAGCTCACCCCTTTGTGTGACACGGGTGACTGAAGGGGAATGGTCAGCTCAGGGCCAAATCGCCCCAAATGAGACGCATGGCATCAGAGGGGAAAAGCTAAAACTGTGTTCTGAAAGCTACGAGGTGAAGAAACACACTTCCAAAAGCACTCTCTCCTTCAGAGCAATCAACTCCCAATTTCCCTTGTTTTAGCATCTGTTTGTTCCGCCAGAGGAATGCCTTGGAGAAGAAAGGCCTCCCTGGAAGTTTGTCTTTCATTTGTCTTCCTCCAGTGGCATAGGGACATTTCATGCATGGCCTTGGAATTTTATTTTTGTTTTACGTTTCACAAAAAATGTACAATGTTAGAATGTGGAAGGAATAAGAACCCTCCACTTGGATACGTGGAAAGATATAGCCACACACATACCTTTAAAACCAGACAGCATTTCCCATAAGGAAAAAAAAAAGTTGTTTTATAAGGTTTGAGGTATCCTCAGAGACACAGCTACAAAAGAATCCCACCAATTTTGTTCTTGCAGGGCAGAGCAAGAACTGATGGCTAGTTGCACACATTTGGAAAATTAACAAAAACATGACAGAGAATGAAAATAGATCAGGTCGTCGCAAAGTCAAACAGAGGTTTGAATAATGAGCAAAAGGAAATGACGAATTGCTTGCATGGTGTCACTGCAGATGGGACCGATGGGTAATCTAGGGAATGGAGCTGGATGGAGAGCTAGCGACCATGATGCTGGCTTCTTTTTGTCTTGTAATGTTCAAACCCCACTCAGGACACAGGGGAACAACTGGCTTCATGGTCCTCTCCATAGCTTCCCCTGACCCGTTCCATTCCCCACTAGTTTTAACTAAAGAATGCTCAACTGTAGGTGCAATCCAGTTTTCAAGGCTCTTTAGAGAGAAACTTGAGGGGGGAGGGGAATTCTAGCATTTACAGATTCTTTATTTTTAAATGTGAGTTTTAATAAAATGTTTACTTACTTATTTTGAGAGAGTGAGCAAGCACGAGCAGGGGAGGGACAGACAGAGAGAGGAAGAGAGAGAATCCCAAACAGGCTCTCAGCACAGAGCCCAACAAGGGGCTTGAAATCACGAAACTTGAAATCGTGACTTAAGCCGAAATCAAGAGTCAGACGCATAACCGACTGAGCCACCGAGGTGCCTCCCAAAATGTTTCTGATTTAAAAAAAAATACTTTTCTATTTTGTGACTGTGTTTGGGCTTTCCAATTCTAGCTCTGCCTCTTGGTGTGGCTGACGAAACCTGTCACATCCCAGCTCTGCAACCTCCTTCTCTCTCTTGCCTCCTCAGAAGTACAACCATACAAAACAGGTTGCAGGGTCTTGAACCCAGCATGCTGTCTGTCACCTCTCACACTTCTGACACAAACTACTCTCTGCCTACCAGGAGGTCCCTGTGCACCGCTTACTCTGTCACACAAGCTCTGCCAACAGACACATGCACACACGCACACACCCCCCTCAATCTGACTCCCCTGTGCCCTCTTCCTCAGCTCTCTGCTTCGATGCTACTTCCTCTGGCAGCCTTCTCTGAGCTCCCAAAGTAGGCCATGTCCTGTGCGCTCTGACAGTGCCCAGTGGTCGAGCTTGATAAAGAGTTCTCTAATTGTTCACTTTTCCCAGGCTGTAAGCTCCTGGAGAGCAAGTACTGTCTCTCACTTGTCCTCCACTATGCCCTCATTACCTAGCACAGCACCTGGCACACAGTAGTTGAGCCATAAACATGTATTAAATAAATGCCATCTGATTATCCAAAAGCTTCATTGGTTTCCAAAAGCTTAACTGAGGGCCTAAAGTGTCACTTGGTAACACTTCTCCATCATTCTCTGCACTGGGGAATTCCGCTTGCCAGAAAGCCCATCAATTCCAGAAGCCCATCAAGCCCCCAACATAAAGATAGACCATCATGGATTCCAAACACCAAATTATCACAATGGTGCTTGCTGACCTCATGCATTTTTTCATGTCATTTACATTCTAGCTCAGAATGTTTCCCACTTCCAGACGAATCTAGGGCCCCCCTTCCTGATTTTTTCTCTTCTGAAACGGAATTCATTTTTATCTACAAATGTTGCAAAGAATGTATACTTCTGCAGGCTGTGCCCTGCTCTGCATTCTTCAGGATCTCAGGCTTTCTCCATAACCCAGAACAAGACCGCTGCAACCCTTGCAGGGGATTCACAAACCCTGAGGCAAATTCCCTTCACCACAAATCCAATTCAGTGCAGGTTACTGAGTGTTTATATCTTAGTTACACATGTGTTAAGAGCATAAAACCTCTTTGGAAAAATAAGGCTTATGAGATGATGGCAATAACAGAAATGAAATGATGGGAAATGGAACTGGAGATTGGAGTTTGGTAGAAGCATAGTATTCCTTGAACTGAAATAGCTTGCTATTTAGAAAGAGCAAGGGTCTGACCATGAGGAAATGGGAAGGAGACAGTGAATAGGGACAGTGGCTGGAGCACAGGATTCCTGAAGAGGTTGGTAAACGGTTGATTTTGGAAGACAGCCACAGTGGTGAGAGCCTTGAATACCAAAATGAAGATTTTAAATGATGATGGAGAGCTGGGGTTTGGCATTACAGGGCAGAGTCACTCAAATGTCTTCTGAACCATTTCCAGGACTGTGATTGAAGTCTATTATATCAATGGCTCAATGAATCACATCTCTGTGTGGTCCACATGACTGTGTGGACCCTGTCACATTCATGCTGTGACTGACCATGTGACTTGCTTTGGCCAATGGGACCTGAGCAAATGTGAAGTAAGTAGAAATTTAAAAAGTGCTCCCATATTAGAGTTTGTCTTCTCATGCTGGCTTGCTGGTACTTCTAGCATCATGTGAGAAAAGCATAGGCTAGTCTTGAGAATGAGAGGTCAAACGAAGAAAGAGGTTCAACTGTAGTTGACCCAACTGAGGTCCCAGAGCTCAGCTGATACTGTGTGGGGGCAGAAGGGAGTCGTCTCAGCTTAGCCCATCCTAAATGGTCCACATACAGATGAGCGAGCTAAATAATACAGCACTTTTGTTTTATGTTTCTAATTTGGGGGGTGATTTGTTATACAGAAATAGATAACTGATACAAAGTCCTCAAGAGAGGAGCCAAAAGAACTTGAGAGGACAGGGATACTCTGTTAGGAACTGATACAAGAAGAACAAATACTCTCCTTTTTAGCAAGCTAAAGGAATGGGGCTGTGCTTTAGAGCTGTCTGCTCAGAGGTTTAACAACATCATGGCTGGTTGAGGGCAGCAGCCAGCAGGTTGGCAAAGAACGGAGGGCCCTGGGATACTTACTTAATATCAGTTTCCTATAGTTGCTGTGATGGTTTTAAAGGATCACACATTCAAAGTCTTTAGGACAGTATCCAGTATATAGCAAACTCTTTATGTTATCATTCTTTTCTTTTTTAAAATGTTTATTTTTTTATTGAGAGAGAGAGAGAGAGAGAGAGAGAGAGAATTTCAAGGAGGTTCCACACTGTCAGCATAGAGCCTGACATGGGGCTTGAACTCATGAACTGTGAGATCATGACCTGAGCCAAGATCAAGAATCAGACACGTCTCTAACTGAGCCACCCAGGTGCCCCATCATTATTTTCAATAATTATTTAGTCTTCCATATTTTCTCAAAATTCTGAGTAATTCATTTGGATCATCCACAAAGATCTCACTATTTGAATACCATCAATACCTTCTCTGATACCTAAAATATATTAATTAGGGAAAATGCCCTCTTGATCATAGCATTTGAAGCTGGAAGGGAGAGAAGAAGAGTTCCACATTTCCTCATGCTTGGGATTCTAATATATTCCTGATAAAAATCTATAAGCACATTCAACTGTATTTGATCTTTATTTCTATCCCATCTGGCTAGCAAGTTCTCATTAAGATATGATTTAAGAACTGAAAGTTCATTAAAAAGATCATTTTATGACAAAGTGGGACGAACAACGTAGAAATGATTCCATATCTTCCCCAGATCATCCCATTTAGGGCTTTTTTCCAACTGAATCTAGCATAATTCATAGAAGCACTGAGATTTGCCTTTCCAAGCTCTAGAGTGATTCAACAATTAACATCACACACCCTTGTTACCTGATGCACTGAATCCAGATTACAACAAATACCACTGCTAGCAATTTTCTTCTATGACTTTCCTTAGCAGCATTATCTTAGAAATCCTCCTTTCTTCTAAATCCATTCTAAGGGAAAATACTCACAAATAATTCTGGTTTCAATATAATTTCCCCTTTTTTAAGAATAGGATTATAGAGAAAAATACTTCATAATGAGAACCAAAGTTCTGACTCAGAATGCCTCAAACAATTTTTTTCAGATTATTTTTTAGCTGAATAAAACAAAGCTCATCATAAGTGCAATAGAAGCATTCTTTTAAGAGCAGGGATCAGTCACTTAAATCTGGTGCTCCCCAATGTCAAGATGTATCTGATCTGTACTTCAATACAATCACAAAATGATGCAAGCATCTCCACTCATGCTATATAAATAAGAAAAACATCAAGGCAAGTACAAAAACTAAGATGTACCATTTATGTAATTGTTACAAATTTCTGTGGTACAACCAATTCCCACAAAATTTCATTGTAGTTACTCAAACACTTGTAGACGAGCATCTTAAAACCTTTACATTCTCACCTTAAAATTAATGAAAATGTTGTCAGCCAACATGCTAATAATTTTATCAAGAATTCTACTGCCACTCAGAATGGAGGAATAACTGAGATATCTAGTTCAAGAACCATCACAGTAACTCTAGCACTTCCACAAGTATATTTTCCAAAAATGGGACTTTTTTGTATTTTTAAAATACAGAGTTGCAAAGGTTTGCCCAATTTCTATTTTTAAGCTTCTTAAGTATACGGGGGTTGAAACCCCTAGGGGATTCCCTTATTGTTCAAACTAGCAGAATTTTTATTTTGGTTTAAGCAATGTGGAAATCAGTTTCAAGGTGTACATGACACATCTGAAATCAAGACTGGATTGGTATGGTGCATAATTCCACCTTTCATGGACACATGCTCTGTGTAACAGAATCATCTTGTGTTTCAAAAACATAAGAGACTCTTAAATACAGAGAACAAACAGAGGTTACTGGAGGGGTTGTGGGAGGGGAGATGGGCTAAATGGGTAAGGGGCATTAAGGAATCTACTCTTAAAATCACTGTTGCACTATATGCTAACTAATTTGGATGCAAATTTTAAAAAGTTAATTAAAAAAAGAATCATCTTGTGTTTAAAAATAAAATAAAAACTAACTCCACCGAAACCAGGAAACTAGAGGTCACCGCTAACTGGTATCTCATTGAATGAATATATAGTATGATGTCAGATTTGTCATGGTGACTAACATTTACCTTACTACTCTCTTAGTTTTTGCATGTGGTTGTCATGTTCTTATAAAGTGGATATATATTTGGGAAAACCACATTGAAATATTCTTGTTCCTTCTGCCTTTTATACGTATGGGATTTCTATCAGTCAGAGTAAAGTTAAGTTCTGCTGTGATAACAAATAAACCCTGGAGTCTCAGTGGCTTGACACATAATATCCATGCAAAGTCTGATACGGCTCAGGCAGTCCTTCTCCATCTTGAAGCTAAGGCATCTAGAATATGGCCTCTGGTGCAACTGTGTCAGGGGAAGAGAAATGGAAAAGGCACCTGGCTTTTATCTGTTTCAGCCCAGAAGTGATACATATCACTTTCTCTCTCTAAATCCATCCATTGACTAGAACTAGTCACCTGGCTCTAACCTATCTATCTCAGAAATATAAGAGGGCACATGGATGGTCAGGGAGTACCAATGGTCTTTGACAGAGACACTAAAATAAAATGGTATAATAAAGTGAGCTTGAACAAGCCTCAAAAGATTTCAAATTATAAGCAAGTAACTGGAGTCAAGGCCATCAGAAACATGCAGCATTCTGACCACTTCACATTAGTCATTTTTCATTGCATGTGCAATTACAAGGGTGACACTGAGTCCCACTGACTAGAAAAGTAGTGTAGGTATACATAACATGTATAAAGAAGTCATACATCATGATACACATACTTATAAATAGTCATATGACCTAGAATGAACTTCTTTCAACTACCTTAGTGGCTTTCAACTGGGGGCAATTTTGTGCCCCAAGGGAAATTTGGCAGTGCCCAGAAACATTTGTTACAGCTAGAGGAATTTTGCCACAGGCACTTAGGGAATAGAGTCCAGAGATTCTGCTAAACATATTACCATGCACAAGACAGCCACCCCACAACCATGAATTACCTGGTCTATATTGTCAATGGAGCTCAGGTTGAGAAAGCTTGGTCTACCAGATGGTCCATGAAATGCATTTTGCCCACTGTGCCCATTAAGTACTTTTGAACAATTGCTTGCTTTCAGCTATGTACGCTTGCTTCCTTGGCCCTTTTGTTGATGGTTCCCAAAGGTGTATCTCTAACTTGAATCTCTCTCAAATGACATATATCCAATTATCTATTGGTTTTATTTATCTGGATGTCCAACTATCTCCTTACATAACATCTGTTCAAAATGAAATTCATTGTGCCTTTTTTCCACCTTCTATAATGTCACAGACCTCCCAGATTTCTTGTCACCCTAGCTGGAAACCTTTAGGGCCCCTAGGTTTCCTAATAGTAGGTTTACTATTAACTCCAATAGAGTAATAATATTATGATCCCCCTAGTTGGTTTCCCTAACTTCAGTCTCTCTTCATCTTGACTCAATGCCCTCATTCCCACCAGGGAAGCTTCATGATGGAACACAATGAGCAGAGGATTAGGGGGTCATATATGCCCAAATTCAAAACCTAGGTCTTCCTCCATGATATGTGTGATGTACCTTAACATCTCTAAGCCACAGACATAAAATAAGACTAAAAGCTTCTCCCTTATGAAATGGTTATGAGGATTAAATGATGTAATATAGAGCTCTACCAGCACAATTCCTGGGTACATCCAGATGCTCAATATGCTTCACAATCATTTGTTTTTGTTATTACTAGATCACTTTTAAAATCACCTTTAACATTAAATTATTTCAATTTGTAAGGATTAAGCACTGCCAAATGCCTTAAGCCTTCAATAATCTGCTCGCAGATAATATGATGAGATGGTAAACACTACTTGGTCACCAACCATGTCTGTATCATTTCTCAGTGTATCCACAACACTTTGACTACATAGTAGATGGTCAATAAATACACACTAAACAAATGAATAATAAATATTAAATATACATAAAATAAAACAAGATAATACGAGAAATAAATATTTTGTATTTAAACCAAGATTTTTCTTTCTATTTTTAAAGATTTGCCATTCTAATATAATCCTTCTTCTTCAAGCCCACCCCTATCCACCTCTCTTCCTACAGCTAATGCCTTTACTCTGTTCTAACTTCTTGTCTTCCTTGACTCACCTACCATTTTACAGCTGGTCTGCTTCTAATAGACTATACATTTCTTACTTGCCAGAATTGTATCTGGTTTACCTGTATCAGTATTGCCCTCACTCCAATACACACACATATGCACCCAGACTTTTCTCATTTATTCCTTTTTCCAGAAACTCCATGTCTACATGTACATCCAGCACTTAACTACGTAATTTCTGAGGGAAGGCTTCATGCCACAAAAAATGTAGCACTCCTATCCCCAGGGTGAATGGCAGAAAGCAAAAACTTTTTACCCAGAAGGAAGAAGAAGCGGTTAATGCATTAACATGCAGATTGGGTGGGACATGCTTGCGTGGTCCTCAGCCCCACCACACCACATTCCACATACCAGCCCTGACCTCTCAGGGTAAGTGCTGTTCATTCTAAGGCTTTTGTCCAGTTCTACCCAGGTAATTTTCTGGCTACTGAGAAGACAGTGAACTCAAAAGCCATTGTTCTGGGTGCCTGGCAGCCCAGTGGGCAGATGGACACGCAGCTGACCCTGGGTCAGCTGAGATTTCTCTCTGATCACAGTTCAGTCATCTCCCAAGTCATCCAGCACTCAGTCTTCCAGACCCCAGAGTCGCTGGATGGGAAGATAAAAAGACAAATTAATGCAAGTTGTATCAGGTGCACCCTGGACTGAAGTGTCCATGTGGCTTTTGAGATTTGCCTTTCTTCCTGCCCTGACTGCCTTATTTCTTTCCACCTCGGGCTCTGCTTCTTGAAACCTCCAGACTCACTGCCTCATCCCTAGGTCTGCATGCTTTCCTCCTGGGTTTCCCTTAGGGCCTCTTGAAGCTGGCAGCCGAAGAGTCACTTCCTGGTAGGTGCACTTGGCACGACTGCAAGTGTACTTAAACTTTGTGTCTGATCAAGTTATGTGTATTGGATCTGAAACCAGTTAGTCAATTCGTTCAGGTCCCTAAGTGGCGATTTGTGGTAATGTCTACATCAATACTAACGGAGCGGTTTGCTAGCTGGTTTACGTAAAGCAAATGGCTACAGGAAAGAGGGGCTGCCTCCAGCATTCTCTCTGCTAATGAAGATATGGCTGGAAAAGAAGGGAACTCGAATAGAAACAAAGCACAGTTCTCCTCGTGTGCATAAATGCTTAGGTGAGGTCCATTTTCTGGGCTGAATCGATTTGCATCTTCTATTCCATTCACCCCTCAGTTTCCTCCTCCCCAAAGGCTGCTTTTGTTGATGCTTAAATGTAATCATTAATATTATAATCATATTCTGTGTATTAAACCCCCAAATCCAGAGCCAATCTGTCTTTTTAAGAGGGAAACGGAGTTGCTGGCATAAGCTCTACTCAGAGACTTATAGGAATGAATGAAACCCAGCAGGATTGGGGGTGAAACCTGTGTGGTGCTGAGTTCCACCTCTCAATGTTTCTCTTTTGTATAAATAGTTTCTGTGTCTATATGAGCAGGGGAGGAAACAGCCAGTCTAAGAGGGAATTTATTTAGTGGGTGTCTGCATATTGGCTGTATCTCTTTACTACTGCAGAGTACATTGTTTCTAATAATTGTGATGGATTGATACTTATGACTGGCTGGCAGAATTCCTTTAGCATGTTAAAATATTACCTTTTATTCCTTGGTCTAATGCAGAACCTGATGTTTCCGTTGGTTTTCGTATGTAATAAACAAACTTGAAAAGCAAATTCCCTTAAAGAAAAGGAAGACGCTCTATGTCTGGGTGGATTCCCCTTGAAATCACTGCCCTCTATCAGCCAATGGAACCACTTAGCAGGCTTGCCCTTTAGCTTTGGTACATCCATACCTTCTCTAACTTTGATACAGAGGGAAAAAAATCTGTGTTCATATATTATACTAAAATCTGTACCACAAAAATGAGCTAAAATGGAGCTGCTGAAATCCACCTTACTCTGGTCTGCTAAGCTAGACAGGAAAGAGCAAACTTCCTGAGTCAATCCTGAGAAGCATTTCCTTAAACCACTCTTCTGTCTTCACCTGATGGTGGGAAATTTGGTCTCTGAAAGTGGGAGTTTTGCCCTTACAATCCCACCTCAGGGCACTGACCCCTAAGGCCCCTCTGGAAATTCTGCCCCAGAAAAGACACTAAGGTGAAAAAGCTCACCACCATCACCTCTGATCCAGCAACAATCATCAGCGCGTTGGCAAGAAGCATATTTGATGTGGCAAGGACAGGCTGAAAGGCTAAGCGGCCAAATGGCTAAATGCAGACTGAATACTTGATTCCCTATCTCTCATCAATGCACATTTCTGAAATAAGTGGCTTTAAATTGAAGGTCACATGAATTTTTATTTCATTTTGTTTTCTTGCATTTTAATTTCCATTCTTTCTTATTGTTGGTTACATTACTTTTCATCATGGCTGTGCTGCAGAAACGTGCACCACAATTTATGGAGCCTTAACATAAATATGATGCTAGACAGAAAGAGAGCGACATATTAGTTTAGAATTTGCAGACTCTCACCCACGGAGCGCACATCGCTGATTTATGAAACCAAGATAACCTGTAAATCCTAAGGTAAGGTGCTGTATCCCTAAGGTCCCAAACAGACAAAGCCCCTTAGCACAGGCTTGCACTTGAAGTCCCCACACCCTGAAAACAAAGACACACTGAATGTTTTCAGCCTTGGACTCCCCTTAGAAGCACATCTTAACAAACGAACTCTACATCAAAGTGGTAGGAAGGTTTTCTCTTCATCAGTTAATGAGGTATGAGAAAGCGGGTGGGTTGGTCATGGGCCACTTTGCTCTCAGATCCAAACCCTCCCTTCCTCCACTGGGTCCCACATCCCAGAGGACTGCGCTGTGCAAACTATTTCCCAAGAGCTCTCTTGCCAAATGGCTTCTGGTGGGGATCAGCCAGTGGGAGGCCTTGGCAGGAACCTGGAGGATGAGACTAAGGGAGAAGCCAGGTGTTTCTCCCACTTGCCCGCTTCTGTTGCCCTCACTGTGGGTGGCCCTGCTGGACACTCCAGCATACTTCTCCTGCATACTCCAGCTTTGGCCAGACAGCCATCGTGTGGCTCTGGCTACCTCCGGAGAGCTCCCTCCTTGGCTTCAGTACCACTGTCCCTTCCCTTTGTTTGTCTAGGCTGTGGGTTAGCTTCGCTCTCTCACTAATCTCTTGATTGTCTTCTCCTGCCCTTTTAGCCCCTCTGAAACTAGACCCCATACTAACTTCCCTATATAAACATACACAGGCCCTCTTCCTCTCGCTGGGACCTGACTGATTGAGTAGGGGGAAGCCCAAAGGCTGCACCATCATTTCCAACTGACCGACACATGAATGAGTAGCAAAATCCAAACCCGCTTCCAGCCTCACCCCATCCTCAGCCACTCGGGGACCATCTGACAAATTTGTCGCAACCGCATCTATTCCACAATATTTTAATCTCCTCCCCCCAGAGAAAGAAAGCCTCAGCTGTGGACCTCAGTACATCACGAGACTCTCTGGGAATCCTGGCAACAGCACTGGAAGGACTGGGATTGAAGGTTGAAATATCCCAAAGGATACAGTGAGAAAAGGGTAGAGAACTTCCACAGCACCAGGAAAAGAAGGATTATAAGAATTACAAGGTGATACCTTATAAAATGTATGACTTTTTTAGAAAACAACAAAACAGGTGATCTATTCAAAGCTTACACTGTTTATTCTAATTAAACTTCAAAATTCCAGCCTAATGACTTCTCCAACTGCAACCTAACCAGCCCAGTAAGGTATAAATAGCTTTAAAAAAATGTTTTTAATGTTTATTTACTATTGAGACAGAGAGAAACAGAGCATGAGTAGGGGAGGGGAAGAGAGAGAGGGAGACACAGAATCTGAAGCAGGCTCCAGGCTCTGAGCTGTCAGCACAGAGTCCGACGTGGGGCTCAAACCCACAAACTGTGAGATCATGGCCTGAACCAAATTGGATGCTTAACCAACTGAGCCACCCAGGCGCCGCATAAATAGCTTGGCATCTTGGTTGTGTAGCATTTTACAATGGCTTCTCTGCAAATTACGAATGCCTCTTCGCTTTTCCATGTGTACAATATTAACAACGTCACTGCTTATGCTTCGAAGCATTTGGTGTAAATACTAAGCTGTGAGTTTTCCCCTTGTGTGTGCTGCTTCCTAAGAAGCTTTATGGCTTTTTAAAAAGCATAACAGAAATGGTGACTTCCACCAGTACTCAACAAATTCTGAAGACCATAAGTGAAAGATGGAAACTCAAAATGCACAAGATCATCATTTTCACATTAATTTATGTAGGTAGAAGTTGGAAAGGTATTGGCCTTTGGTGGAGGAACACTGGCTAGGGTGAACAAGGGGGCCTCCTGGGATGCTGGAGGTGTCTGACATATTCATATAGGTTTAGTTATATCAGTGTGTGTATATATGTGTGTGTGTGTGTGTGTGTGTATAGGCTGTACACTTGAGACCTGTGCTTATACATCAATAAAAATAATTATTTTCCAAAAGACCTATAACTTCAATCCCTGAACAATGGAAGAAGGGACTCCTTTCCTAAAAAATGATTGCAACACCATCACTTTAAAGAATGGGCATTTTCATGAAATTCGGCACTTGCGATGGACACTATAGGTTAGTCCAAGGAATAGCTGCTGGCGAGTGAGGGGTGAGAGAGGAGCAAGTACATTAGACCATGTCTCTTGGGTCTCAGTCTTGTCTAGGAATGCCTAGAATTGTCTCTTGGGCACCACACTGAAGGTCTTAACGGGAATGGGTCTCAGGTATGGAGTCTCTGTGAAGGTTATTTCCACGTACAAACTTCACTGAGCAGTGTGTTTGGGATGGACATTATCTTCGGTGGGTGAAGGAAGCAGGGTCAGGTTGACGAAGAAGTTGAACTGTGATGCAGATAAAACCAAGGTCTCATCTAGGGGAAGGGGGAGCTTCAGAATGGGAGTAGTCTGCTTCTGCAGAAAGGAGTTTGCTAACCTGGGGCACCTACCAGGGATAGGACTCTGTGAAGAGCTGTCCAACCACCAGGGGGATGAATCCTTCTGTTCTAAATAGGGGATGAATCTGGATGGTGTTGGAAGATTCCACTAATAGGGTGGAGGCAAAATGCAGCAGGTACCACTTTACTCTAAGAGTATCTCACCACTTAAAACATGTGAGCTATGTGCTTATAAGACCTGGAGTGAAGGTTACAATCAAGGGCAAAACTACAGTAGTTCATTAAATAAGGATGTCATTTGGCATCCTAGGTAGCAGGATACTCAGTCTGCAAATACCATCTAGTGAAAGAGAATTCAATGGCCTGAGGGAGAAACTCAGGGGCGCCTTCTAGTCCCTCGTGCATATGACCTCCTTTGTTGGGTCACAGCCAAGAAAGACAATCAGAGCTGCAGGCTTATCTACCCAAGGGGCATTCCCCTGAGAGCCGCCATGTTGGGTGGAAATGCATTTTTGTGCAGGCTGCAAATGAGTTTTCATGAGGGGACATGAGTTCATTAGTGTGCTTGGGTTTGGGAAGTTGGTGACAAGCTGCCACTTTGCATTCAGCAGTTCCCTTTCTGAACAGGTGGCAAATGACTGACAGGCATTCTCTGAAGGAGAAGAGGACATCTGTGTTTTTCACATTGTAGAATACTGGATATTTCCAAGTTGCACATTTGGGAAAACAGCTGACTTGCCTTCTAAGTTCCTCATGTTATGGTACAAATATCCATCTGATGCACAAATATGTAATAGGCATGTAAGGGGGGATGGTTTATGCTAGCGCCAACTAGACAAAATCTGTGAAAATACAAATAAAAACCTAATGAGTGGAGACTCCTGATATCAGAAGAGGAGATCTCAGCAACTAAAAGAAAAAGATATGGAAACAAAAATTATATATACAATGGTCACCAAAATCTACACTAAAAATTCACCATGTTTTATGTCTCCTTGCACACCACACACACTACTCACAATTTTAGATTTTGGAACAGACCTGCCTTCAACATGAAATAAGCCAACTTTTCAGAAGAAAAGCTAACCCAGCAACTCACAAGAAGAAATCATATCTTACACGAGCTCCGTAATTCTGGAATATTTAACCAGCAGTCTCCCTCCTCCCTCTCTGAACTGTGTTGCGAGTGCTCATGATTTATAGGTCACCATCGATAATCAAAGCCATTGTTGGATTGAAAATGACAATCAGACCAGGCATCTAAATTAAATGGGAACAAGAGTCTCTTTCACAGGATCCATTACACTGAAGGAATTCTGCTAAAGACACCAAGACGTTTACAGAGAACACCTCAGACCAAGACTCAAACTGTGAACAAAATGGAAAATGTCTCAAAGAGCTCTCAAAATTAATTAGAAAAATTAAAAGAAACCTAAGAGAAAGCCACCATGTGGGGAAGATGGAAGTGGAGAGAGTCAGCCTGAGCCCACGTTTAGGACCACACCCAACATCTCCCCTCAGGGAGGTGAAGAGCCACTGAAGGTACTGGGGAGAGACTCAAAGGACAAAAGGTTTGGTTGCTGTTATGTAGGATTTAAAGAAACAACAACACACAAAGAACCATTTATTTGCTTTGATAAACTGTGTCTCCCACAAGCAGCAGGTTATCTCTCTTTTCTGTTTCTTTCTACCAGGGGGTAAAAACCACTAGAAGTGGTTGAAGATACAGCATTAAAAGTCACTGATCGGGCAAAAAAAGGAGCCATAGATCAAGAAACCTGTGGTTAGTCCATTTTGAATATAAATGGGAACTTCTAAAAGGCCATTAAAGAAAGTAGTCTGGAAAATGTACATTTTTTTCCTCGGTTTTCTTGGATAAAGCCTTCTGCCAGTGCCAACTATACCTGCCGGGCAGTGTTAAGGTAAGGAACCTAGGACATTTAATGACCAAAGGTATTGACTGAGAATCCAAGGGGCCCAGCACGTTCCCTTTCTGAAGGGGTCATCATGCCTCTTTGTATCTTATGGCCCTAGCAACTGACAATGATTAAAAAGGTCAGAGATGGGCTCCTGATCCCAAGATAATCCTAGATATGGGGACAGTGGCCTAGGAAGCAGCCTGACCTAAGAGGCTGCTCTGTACCACATGAAGACTAACCACTCATGAGTGTGGACTTCAGACCTCCCAAGATGGTATACAGTGCAGAAGATGAGAATCCCACAGAAAGAAGGTAGCAGCCATGGGCAAGGGGGAGGATAGAGAATTGGGGCCAGTAGGAGAAAAAGAATCAGAAGTACAGAAAGAAATTAGTGGCTCTCTCAGATCAGACACTTGGTCTAAGACTCCATGGATTTGGTAGAGTAGGAGCAATGGGCATCAGCGTCTGGAGAAAGTGGGAAGACTGGCTTGGTAACCTCAGGAGATGAAGACCACTGGAGCTAGTGAGCCCTGAGATGCTGAAGCTCTAGAGTTACTGAGTGTCTCCAAGTGATGCTCCAGTGTTTGCTATCCTTAGTTGTGCACTCATGAAATGGCTTCCTTTTATTCTCATTTCCCTGGCTATTATTGTTGTTTTTTTTTTTAATTTTTAACATTTATTTATATTTGAGAGACAGAGTGTGAGCGAGGGAGGGGCAGAGGGAGGGGGAGACACAGAATCCCAAGCAGGCTGCAGGCTCTGAGCTGTCAGTCCAGAGCCCGACATGGGGCTCGAACCCACAAACCGTGTGATCATGACCTGAGCTGAAGTCTGATGCTTAACCGACTGAGCCACCCAGGCGCCCTCCTTGGCTATTATTAAAACAGGCTTGATTAACTGTGGTAAACTCAGATAGTCTTGGATCCTTGTAACTGCAAAACGCCTCCCTGACACACTGGCGTAACAGTGTTAGACATGATGGTAAACACTGCCTATAGTGCATTCACGGATGTGTCCTGTGGCTCCATGGCTTAGTATGACCAAACCCATTGTGTCATACACACTTGAAACTGTTTATCCCCTTTCCCACTTTCTTGGGGGATGTTCTAATCAGAGCTAGATTATGTGCCCATAAAATGGGAGTCAGCTTTCGCAGCACAGGGTCTGTAGCCTGTGGAAATCCATGATTTCATCAGGGACGTATTTGTAGCCACAATGATGAGCTAGAGGCACTTGTCTATATATCCACACTTAGCTGTGTGCCTACTGTTCCAGAGTCTGGATGTTATGGCCTCTTAGCCGCACAGCATTAGCAGCCCCAGGTAAATCTACAAGGTACCTTTGTCTCCAAGGATGTCTGGGACACTGGGCATATTGACGTCTACAGACTTCCTCTTGCTCAAGTCATAAATGTTCACATATACAGGAGCTGGCTGAGACATGTCACATGACTTAACATGAGACCTGTCTGCAAAAGGCATTGACTTTGCAATACCTGCTTTTGGTGATGGTGGCTCCACAGTGGCACCGTCTTATTGACACTAGCAGCTGTGTATCCATTCTCCTCCACTTCCCAACCCAACTCCCTCAGCTTCCAATTACCAACGTGTCAATTATAGGCACTGATATGTTTTAACTGGACCGACTATTTCCTGAAAGGGAGATGGGGGAAAAATGAACGGGGAGCTGCCCTTGAAGAGCGAAGATACTGAATGCCTATCTACATGATACACATTATCAAACAGAGATGGGGGCGGGGGGGTGTGCTTCCTCCATTTTGGAAAAATGTGATCAACTGAATTGGCCCAGTTTCAGACTGAATCCAATGGATATACAATGAGTACTTTTTGTGATTTTTTTTTTACCTGTTTCTTCCCAAAAGAGAAATAAATCGTGAAGGAAAAAACTGGGGTTTGTGATCCTCAGAGGAAGAAATGAGGGTGAAAGTCATTCATTTCCTCATTAAAAAAATACTGTTATGATCTTGAAATTGCTCTCTCTTCTAAAACAACAAAAGGTAGAGAGGGGGAGTATCGATGGGAAAATATGTTTATTATTTGAGTCAATGACAGAATTAATAAAAGTCTGATTAATAAATAAACAGAAATGGAAAAAATGTTACAGTTTTCTTATAACCCACATTCCAACCATCTCTCTTTTTGTCCCCCTCTTTTTCTTTTAAATATCCCCTCTCACCATCTCATTCTACTCTCCACCCCCAGGTTTGAGAAGAGAGTATTATTTTAATATTAATGTTTTCTTTTAACACCTATGGAATAATCAGTGGCAGGATGGTAAACCGAAAGAGGAAAGAAACCACTGAATTCAATCAGAGAATTCACGTCAGTTTTTTGAAAAGCGGGAAAAACAAAAATATCCATCTCAAATCTCAACCCTCTGTCTTCCCCAAAATGTCTTTCTTTGGATTTGCTCTTGCATAAAAGTCTTTACCTAGGTTTGAAAACCAATTCTCCTTTTTTCCTAGAACCAACCAAATATTGAGTGTGTGTAAAACCATGGTAGCTTAAAAAAAAAAAAAAAAGATAATTATCAGAGGGAAGGAGGAGGAAGGACAGAGAAAGCAAATAAAGAGATATGACACAAGGGAACTGGGCCAAATGAAGACAAAGCAATGCACTTAACCCACCTGGAGAGCAAATCGGACCAGCAAGGCACTCTCAGCCAATCGCCTGGATCTGCGGCGGGGAGGAGAGTCGGCATGGGTTCATTTGGCCGAGGAGTGTGTTTCATAAACCTTACGGTGCAGCTATGAAAGCTATCAGGATCTTCCCACGTTTCCTGTCATTCTGTGGAGATTGGCTGCTGGAGTGTTGGGTGGGGGGGGGAGCGGTGGGGAGTGGCGGTGGAGGGGGAAGAGGGTGGTTGGGTTGTGGAAGGGGGGACTGGCTCTGTGGGGAGTGGAATCACACAGGAATTTATTTTAGGTGCATATACAAAATGCAATGAGGAAAAAAAAATCCCACTGTATTCCTTTTGGGTCATGTGAGGGAGCCACTGGCAAAGATAATAATATATGAGGGGGGAGAGAGAGCACGAGAGAGGCAAAAGGCTTTCTATTATTCGGGACACCGGTGAAGCACACTGAGGCAGCTGGAAGATTAAATTAAGTATTATATCTGCTGACCCTATTGCCATGGTTACCGGACAGAGGAAAATATTAATCAACCCAAGCCTTTTCAGATGAATGTGCTTGAAAAAATACAATAAATATAAATATATATGTATATCCTCCCTGCTCTGCTGTCTAAATGCAGAATGCCAGCCAGTGTACCACCTGATAGTGGAGATAAACAAATAAAAAAAAATTCTTGCCTCTCTGGGAAGGCTTACGTCACCTATGGGAGGCAGGGCCTGAACAGCAAGGCTGACCGCTTGCTCACTTTCTCTTTAACTGATTTCTTCTTGTATCCCCTTCAATAATTAACTCTAACATTTGGTTTGATTGTGAAGTCAAGGGGCTATCTCTGTCTTCTTATTCTGAGAGGAGACCTGTCCCCTACCTGGCAGTCATCCTTGTGCAGTAACTAAACCTGAAGCGCACTGGAGGGGAGAGAAAGGGCAAAAAGATACATATAAGTAAATCCAGAAACTCAATAAGTCAAGGTAAGATCGAAGAGATTTTAGTCTGCTTGGCTGTGAGTCTAAAAGATCCTGTGCTTAATTACTCCCCAGGCTAAAAACTCTGCTTCTTGTACCAGTGTTAAGTCTTCACAGCTGTGCCCAGTCATCACTGGTCCTAGATTTTGCTTCTTCTCACTTTACCACCAGCAGCCGACACTGTGAGACTTTCCTGCCTGCCTTGAAATGTACTGTCACTGTTCCCACGATGGAAAACTTGAGCAATTGCAGAGTGGAACCAAGGAACACGGCTGCATTAACACCAATGAACTCACTGGAGCAGAATCTTTCCTGCTCGATGCACCAGGATAGATTGCCACTCTGCTACTAGATGCTCTCTTCTCTTCCATTCAATATTGCCTGAGTTCCCACTATGTGTGAGGCATCCTGTTGGACAGTGTGTGTGGGATATGGAGACAGTAAAGACTGAGGAGCTTAAATTATGGCAAGATTAGGGTCAGGGAAGTGGGAACCTTGAGGTTCATCTTATTGAAACTTCACCATTTTGCACATGAAGACCTAGAAACCCCAAGTGGATAAAGGTTTGCTTCAGGACCCCAGATGCTTCATTGTAGAGCAGATCTTGCAGAGAATCTCCTAAGCCCTAGGCCTGATCTGATCTGAGATGCCAAGAGTTTTTTTCACAGTAAGTTTATCTGTCTTTTCATGAAATGCTACTGGCTCCAAACCCCCAACAGCACCACTCAGCCTGGCCCTGGCCCAGATATTTAGGGATGCCTGAAGAAATCTAATGGACAACTTCCTTCCCATTTTCTCTGTTCTATCCCTTTCTATAACCCATGTTTTCCTAACTCTGTTCCCCTTAAAATAAGTAGGATATTTTGGACATAGAGACTCAGTTTCCAGATTTCTTTCCTCTGCTGAATACTCATATCCTTACATTGACAGAGAGTCCCAAAGAAATGCTTTGAAGTTTAGCACAGACCTGCTAAGAGAATGCCCATGCATTTTAGCCAGAATGATCCTAGCTATGAAACCAAAGCCAGTCTGTCAGGCCTGGCTCTGACACCCCCTTAGCCAGGAGCCACAGGGGTTCGGATAGCTTTTCTCCTACTTAAGCCTTCACCACATGTAGCCCTGGCCAAGACCAATCAGCCCTCTCTTTTTACTGAGGTGCAATTTTACACAGTAGGTGACATTAACTCCGTAGCCGAGTCCCCACATGCAGCCACGGCAACCACAGGGTCCCAGCAGATGACAGGAGGCAGCGGGTTGTATGATCCTGTAAATTATTTCCCCATAGTAACGGCAAGATTACATGCTTTAATATGCATGTGGCCTCAGAGAGCCTTCTCCTTGGCTGAACCAAGGCGATAATGTGTATTTTGTGTCCCAAAATCCATTCTGAGCCATGCTGTGTGAAATAGTCGGCATTCTTCAAAGGGTTCCGACATAACTCTTCTCACCTGGCTCCTCCCACAGACTTCCACCTGGAGTGCTTCTTCCCCCTCAGCCTCCCTTAGCTTCTAGGTTCTCTAGTTTTGTAATGACGTGTTGGGACAGATTCCATGCCCTTCCCAGTTTCAGCAAAGCTCTTTTGTTGTCATGTCTGCCTACATTTTTTAAAATCTATTTAGACAAACACAACCTGATTTCAGTGTCTTCTTTTTTCAGGGAGAAGAGCAAAATTGTTTCAGTAAAGAAGAGGGGGGAGTAAAATAGAAAAACAAGGTGGTGTAGATGATCCAGAATGGATTGTACCTACTGTATACACAATAATCCTGGGTTTGTGAGCTGAAAGCCATATTCCTTTAACTTCAATACAAAATACCTCTCACCCTGTAGTGACTTAAAAATTTTTTTAATGTTTATTTATTCTTAAGAGAGAAAGACAGAGTGTGAGTGTGGAAGAGGCAGAGAGCAAGGGAGAAGCAGAATCCAAAGCAAGCTGCTGGTTCTGAGCTGTCAGCATAGAGTCCTATGTGGGTCTCCAACTCACAGACCATGAGATCATGACCTGAGTCAAAGTCGGGTGCTTAACCAACTGAGCCACCCAAGTGCCTTCTGTAGTGACCTTTAAAATAACTACTTAAACTAGAAAGTTGAGGAGTACCTGGGTCTCTCTCTCTCTCTTAAAAATATATAAATATTTTTAAAAAGTTTAAACTAGAAAGTTCATGGTAACCCACCTACCGTCAGATATAAGGGAAAGAGTAGTAGCTTCAGTGGCAGAGGATGAGTATGAAATTCAGCTCTATAACTCTTTACTTGTAAGACAAGAGACAAGTTTTTAACCTGTGTAATCCACAGTCACCCTCTCAATAAAATGGAGTAAGTATAATGAGTATATAAAATGTTTGTAAAATTAAATGAGATTAGTGCCTAGATACAATAGATGCTCAACAAATATTAGGGCCCAGGCAAAGGGCAAGGATACTAAGATATGCAGTCCTTTTGCAAATGCCTAAGGATGATAATTTGGGTTTGATATAAAGTCACTTTCCCCAAATGTCCATTGATCCTATTAGCTAACTAGACCTATTACAATCCACATGGTGCTCTGAGAATATCTAGCGAAAGCCCACAGAGAGAGGGATTAGTGGATTCGTTTTGCTGCTAGGATGCTGAATTATTTTTCCTAGGCTTCAACTCCCTCATCTGTGAAATGGGGGAGATGGGCCACGTGGAAGCACTAAGGTTTAGTATAATTCTAAGAGCTTTGGAGGAAAATGTCGACAATTTATGCAAAGAAATCAGATTGCTTAGTGAGGGCTATTTTCTGCTCTACATATGCCTTAACACAAACAGATGGGAGCAAGGTGAAAAGCATGTTTCAGGGAAAAAGATTTGCGAATACTATCATGGAGTACTCGATGCAGGTAAAAGGATATTATACTTGAAGCATGGACATTGAGTTCCTCAGGACTGTCATTACACATATGTGAGTTAGGCAGAGTAGAGTATAGAAACAAAGCTTTCACTTTATCACATGGAACCAGTTAAGGGAAATAGCGTGGGCTGAACTTTGGACAACCCTGAATCATATTCAATTTATTCTCCATCATCCAACAAGTCATCATCAAAAAACAGTCCAGGGGAATAGGACACAATGGAAATATACACAGATGCAATGGTACTTTATTGTCCAGGCATAAATAAAAACGGTGGCTTAGTGAGACTTAGGCTTTAAATGGCACAGATAGAAGCAGTAGGTCTCTCTTCCTTTGTCAGAGAAGGTTGTGTGTCTTTGATACTTCCACCAAAATAAGAACTGTGCTGAAGGTCCGTGATGTCTTTTGAATAAATCTTGGAAAAAGATAACCCTGTGCCAAATGTATAAAGGCTCAAACATGAACACTCAAGGCACCCTTCAAACTCTTTCTCAGAGAAATTCAGTGTCAATGGATCAAATCAATTCCAAAGCAGTTTCACGGAGAAATATAAACATTCATATAGCTGATACTAATTAATCAGATATTTCCAAGGTTTCATCTCTGGCATAGCTACTTTGACTTTGGCCTTGATTTTCGTGGGCACAAATTTGTCATAATGGTAGCTACTAGACCTGAAAGTCTTCATTTGTCGAATTCTTCTTTTAAAAATACCATTCCTCCTCCCCATCTGAAGAACTTCTACACACTCCCTAAAGCCCGGATCCCTTTCTGTTTCTGTAAATGGCATGACCACAGTACCATCAGCCAGTTGTCAACTGTTTGTCACTGTGATCCCCTTCTGCACCAATCCATCAGCCAATCTTTTCAATGCTCTTTTAGAATAAAAGTCACCCCACACAGCTCTGCATGATTTGGGCTCTGACTATCTCTCCCACTTCATTTCCTTCTACTCCCATCTTGGCCCAGATAGTCTTGGTTTCTTTTCCTTTCACAAGTGTGCCTAGAACATTTCTTTGAGGCCATTCTCTGTCCCCACTCTTGCTGTTGATAGCCTATTAACCAGGGTTAGACTTCAGGAGAATTTGGGAGGGGGAAATAATTATCTGCTCCAGGAAGAAATAGCTTATTCACTCAAGGAACTGAAGTTTTTGTAGTAGAACATGGAGCGTCCATGAGAATGAGGTGGGAAACAGGGGAGCTGTAAACAGGGGGTTTGGAAAATTAGGCAAATAAAAGAAGAATTGAGTAGAATAAGAAGACTTTATTATGGTCTGGCAAAGAAACCTGGACCCAGTCCTAATACTTGCCTGGGCTAGTTCCTAAAAGCTTGGGCATAGTGATAGCCTATAGCAAACGGTACAGAGGTAGCACTGCTTTGGCAATGTATACAGGGAAGGATCAGGAGGATCAGGAGGCAGGAATGCTAGAATAGACTTATTATCTGAGACTAGAGAAACCACTGCCTGAGTATGTTGCCTAGGAAGGCTCAGAGAATGCCCCCTTGTTTGAATCAGTAAAGAACACACTAGTGAGATCAGCAGTGACATTCCTATGAAACTCATCTGTGGCTATCCTCTACAGGTCAGGGCAAACAAAATAAAATGCTATCCTGGAATACATTTCCCTAATTTCATTGAAGAATACAGGATTCTGGAACAGTAGAGGTCAGACAGTGGTACTTAACCATTCAAGGGAGGATGGTTATAATTACTTTAACGGGCAGCAAGGCTGAACGGGCAATCAGAGACCTGTGGAGATGGTTATAAATAATATTGTTCTGATGCGTGAAAAAGATGGGGACAGCTCTTTGAAAAGCAGCCCCTGGTATACAACTGAGCCCCAATAGTGACTGAGAATCTGACCATAGAACTTGAAGTAACTGTGTGACTGGAGTTGCCTTTAATGAGCTGGGTATTAGTAGAACCATTAGTCACAAGGTTGGATAGGCAGACCAACACATCTTACTACAGTAGAAATGGTAGGTATATTCAGGCATAAGAAGATCCAAAGTTACATGAACAGATGGCCAAGATCTCCAATGTCAACTAAATCTATTACACTGACACCTCCCCTCAATCCATTCCATTTGCTTATAGTAGGGGTACTTCCTTAAGATCAGATGATGGAAGAAGAAAGAACTTGAGATTGGATCATGGGTATGTTGACACATCATGTTAGTGTGAACTGTAAATGATCTGATAGCTTCATTTAAGAATGGCCTACAAGACAGTGGTGATGGATCATTACCTGTAAAGTGGAGCTCTGACTAGAATGTATGGTCATAAGTTTGGGGTGAAGATAAAAAAAGGGTTTGAATTAAGACATATAAACACTCATGAACAGTGGCAAATGCTTGGTTGGTCAGGAGCTTGGAAGGAGTAGGATGGGAATATTGAAAACAATGAGAGCTATGAAGGAGACACAATACAAGGCAGGTGGATATTTTGTTCATGCTCACCAGAGGGGAGGTAATGAATAACTAGGAGATATCAGCTATTCTCTCTCCTCTGCTAGGTCAGGTGACCAGTTCTGTGGATGCAGGAGGGCTGGACAATGGAAGAAAAAGGTTTCACAGAGGAAGTGATATTTTAGCCATAATGAAGAAGGAATCCATATTTGGTAGGTAATGATTATTACTACCACTACCAATACCACCACCATCACCACCACCACCACCACCACCACCACCACCACCATCACTACTACTGATACTACTAATAATATTAAGTAACACTCACTGATGGTATATGATACACCAAATACTATTCCAAGCATTTTATACCCATTTTCCAATTTATCCATCACAGTAACTATGAATTAGATCCTATTATTATTAATTACCATTTTATATATGAAGTTGGATATTCTGACTTATTATTATTATTGTGATTGTTATTATTATTATTACTATTAGTATTATTTCCTTCCACTAGTGGTACTAATAACCACAGGTCAGGAACAAACTTTGCTTCTATCATCTCATTTAATCAATAACCCCATGAGATAGGTATTATTATCCTTGTGTTACAAGTGATGAACTGAACTTCTAAATGCCAGATGTAAGAGTACCTTCTGCTGAAGCACTTTATGTCATTCTTATTTCTGTCTAGAAGTCAGAGACAGAAGGTGGGCGAGGGTGGGCCACTGAGCTTGATCAAACTGTTATGAGTGAATGAATGAATTAGCTGAGATAAAATGCCAATATTCTTGATCCACCTTAAGGACACTGTTGTCCCTGACTTCCTCCTTCTCCATCCCTTCCTTCTCTTTCTCCCGCATAAGTGATGATGATGACTGAGCTGGTCTTAGTCATCTTTACCATCTTAATATTTTATTACAATTTTTTTCCTCATAAAGCAAAGGACTCATGTTTTAAGAAAGAAATAAATAAAAAAAATAAAGAGAACTCTAGCATATCCATTGCAAGATATGTATCCCAAATGTTTTTCTAAGGCTTTTTCATGATACTTCCCACACTTCTTTGAATCTCATATAGGCCAGGAAACCTGCTTTCTGAAGGCTTCCTTTCCACGCCTTTATCTACATACTTTCATTGACCTAAATCGGATTTGTGTGTGCAGAAGGGCAGCACAATTGAGGCTCTGCAAGTCTTGTCGTCTTTTTGTTAAGCTTCCCAGGCTGCCAATTACCAATTCTGTGCACTCAGGGATGTGCAGGACACAGCACATTAAATTGGAACAGAATGTACCGGCTAATGATAACCAAGTCAAATATGTAAAGAGATTTCTGGGTAACAAAGATGGAGTTGAGGTCGGAAGCCAATAAAACAGGGCTTAAACTAGGATGGGGAAGCAAAAGGAAAGGAGAAGAGAAGACAGAGTGAGGAAGAGAGTAGAGGGAGAACAAACATGAGAATCTGAGGATATGGTTTCTTTAGAACTACGTAATGGAGAAGAGTCTGGAAAATAATCCCTTGAAATGATTTATGGCTATAGGGAATCTGGGACCATTTAAAATCTGTCATGGAGGAATCTGGGACTCTATTTGAGAGACATTTCTTTGAGCTGTATCTATGTCTAACTATTTTGATCATTTGACCAGCTGTTTAAATGGAATGATTGTGTGGCTGGCTGGATGGGCTAAATCAGTCAAACAAGCCCATCTGGAAGATGATGTAGAGTCAGTTAAAATGTTATATTCTTTGTGCAAATGCAAATGCATTGTTTCCATTGGTCATTTGCCATTCATGGATAGAACACGGAACTAAGTAATCTTTATGAAATAAATTTACATTCAAAGACAGAATGCAAGGGAAAACATGTCAGCACCTCTATTGCTAACTTTTTGCAATAATCATTAAACACTGACCCATGGGCTCTTTTAAGAATACAATGCCATTACCTATATGAATACATTTTGAAAAGGTGAGCAAGTCACACAAAATCCTAACACTAAATATTGTCACTTCCAGAAAAGGTAACAGCATTAAATCACTTTGTGTAGCTGGGGTTGTACAGAGGAAGTTAAAGTAACAAATCTTCCTTTGTAACAGGGCTTACATTCTACTGTGGCTGACATCCATGGAACCATATGGTTAGAAAAGAAAATACTAGCATATAAACACTCACATACATATATAACTGTATACAAGAGATACACGCACTCACACACAGGCAGAAATGTACTTAAGTACCCAAAGTTTATCATCTTTACACTGCATGCAAATGTAATGGTTTGAATGTTCTAACACAAGACACATAGCTGCCATTGGGCAATGATTAGAAGTTTCAAATATCATCTCTTTGCAGGTAATGTTCAGCATACGTCTAGCTCTGCCCTTTCTCTGGAATGACAGTTCAAAGTGCCTGTAGATCATTAGAGATTTTCGCTCGAACTCTGTTCCATGAAGCCAATATATCTAAAAATAAAATCATCACTTTCTCCCCAACGCAATTTCCCTTTTTTCCATTCCCCACAATCTTTATCATGTGAACTCTTATGGGGCAAAGGCCTTTGTCTGAATTGCTTACAGCTGTATTCCCAAGGCTCAGACCAGTGTCCTGCATATAGTAGATACTCAGTAAACGTGTGTTGAATGATCTGCTTGAATGGATAGATGGATGGAACACTCATATCACTATTCTCCCTGCTGTGGAGCTCATCTCATACCTTCCTTTCCAGTTACGCATAAACCCTGTCATATCTTTTTTCGAAATGCTTCTCTTCATGTGGTTACCCTGCTGGGGTGATGGTGGATAAGACAGTGAGCACATGAGATACTTGATAAACTGTGTAACACCATACACATTTAGGGTAAATACTCCTTTCAACTTCTGCTTGCCAGCACCCCAACTGAGACCTCACAACAAATATAACAAGCTTCTTCCTTTCAGAACTTCCTTTTATATCATCCCATATCCCCATTAAAGTAAGACCTTCCTAAATCTCTATGGCGATTATGTCATTCCACCATCTGACACTGTCAGTGAGAAGCTCCCCGTGTCCTGTAAGACTGCAAAGTAACTAAGACTATCCATATTTGGGAAACCGTGTATTTGTCTCCCACTCATCTCCTTTGTTCTAGAAATGCCAGTCATCTCATGCTCTTCTAACAGGCTTGGTCATCTCTGCCTTCACAAAGTCTGCCATTCTCTACATTCATCAGTAAAATTCATGAGTAAACAAATAGATAAAGGTCCTTCTCATCTATCTTTATAAGTCCCATGCACCTTTCAAATGCCACGTCTAAACTCTATAGCCTTCTTCCCTGACTGCCTGAATTTGGGTAAGTAGTCTTAGTATGTGAGGCCAGAAATCTGAGGGCATACAGTTTACTTGGGAAGAGCAAGGAACATGAGCAAGAGATGAGACCACAGTGGACAGCTACAGGGAAAGCATTGGAAATAGTGCAAAACATGCACCTTGGAACTGTCTCATTTGTAAGGTAAGGGAGCTGGGGTATTTATACACTAGCTCCTGAAATGTATTGGTTCAGGACCAATGCAGAGGAGGGAAGAACATTAATTCCCAATTACTGCTATCTACCACAAATCCAAAAGAAGCTCTAAGGTGCAGAGATGTAGATTCTGAGATAGTTCACGGGATTTTAGGTTTTCTAGTAGCCACATGTAAAAAGGCAAAAAGAGATAGTTTAAATTAACTTCAATAGTATGTATTTTTATCAGTTAATATATTATATTTGACCCAATATGCTACCTCAAATAGTGTCATTTCAACATGTAATTAACATAAATTATTAAGAGACTTTCCATATTTTGTACTAAGTCTTTAAAAGCTGGTATGCATTTTATGCTTAGAGCACATCTCAATTAGGACTAGCCACATATTAATGTGCTTAATAGCCACATGTGGCTAGTGGCTGCTATTATTGGACAGTGCAGGTTTAAGATACAAAGGCATCATGGGCCACGTGGAGTATGTGCTACACAGACAATTTCTAGACACTGAGATCATTTTCTTTCAAATGACTATTTAAAGTACTGATCTAAGACTCAGCATACATTGTTTAGAAATGTTATTTACTTTTTCATGTGGTTAGGTCTTATGCCCCTGAATAAAGAAGTATACTTCTAGGATTTACTTGTATTGCTTCCCATCAGTTCCTTTTTTACTGCCTTGTTCAATTACCTTTTGCCAAATGATTGATTCTCTGAAGTCACTTTATCCACAGGTCCCTAACCTTCTGAAAAAAGAAATTACTGTTAATTCCCCATTCAGGGAAGGGAAGGGAGATGTGCCTGCCAAGCTCTCAGCAGAGGGACACAGTTAGCTCTGTGGCTGGCAGCTAAGAGCCCCTGCCCTGAGGAACACATAGTCAACTACTTCACAAGAATTTTAAAGACTTCCATGGAAGGAGATGCAGAAAACTCCTCCCATAACAAACTGGAGTGTTTTAACACATTTTTCTATGTGAAAAAAATTTCCATTCCTCAAACCTAAATCATCCTTAAGCTGTTTATCTGTTTGGTTTGGTTTGTCTGCTCTGCTCTATTGCCCGCCTTCATTTCCAAGTCCACAGAGGACTTTGAAAAGCACAGGATGGTCACTTGGTGACCAGTTTGCTATTAAAAGGTTAACATGTCTTCCCAGCCAAAAAGAACAGCAGCCATTATGCCACGGAGCAAAAAGTACTGAGATTTGTGGCACCAGAGAGGCAAAGCGGCAAAGGCAAAGAGAGTGTGCAAAGTCCAAGAAAATCTCCAAGGCACTAACTGGTGTTCATTGTCTACTAATGGAAAAATGGGAATTTCTCAAATCTCAGTTACGTAAGCAGAGAGATGTAAACATTTTCAAACCATCAACTTCTTAGGGAAAAAAAAAAGAGTAATCTGTTGAATTTTTTAAGATTCAAAATAACCCATCTTTCTTGACCTTAAGCCCAAAATTCTTTCCAGTATCTCTAACTGATGGTTATTTGTGACAGCCAAACCATCAGTAAATGTGAAGATGGAAAGTTTCCATTGGAAAAAAAAGATATATTCTCCATTACTGACTATTATAATTGGGTCTATAGACCCATTTCTTTTCCCCTCTTCTTTAACCTAAGATTCAATGCTCAACCTTTCACTAGTCTCTTTTAAGATTTCCTGAGGAACCTCCACATTGTTTTCCAGAGCGGCTGCACCAATTTACCTCCTCACCAACAGTGTCAAGAAGATGTGGTTTATGTGTACAATGAAATACTACATGGCAATGAGAAAGAATTAAATCTGGTCATTTGGAGCAACATGGATGGAACTCAAGGGTATTATGCTGAGTGAAATAAGTCAGGTGGAGAAAGACAGGTACCGTATGTTTTCACTCATATGTGGAACAGGAAAAACTAACAGAGGACCATAGAGGAGGAGAAGGGGAGAAAAAAGTAGTTAAGGAGAAGGAGAGAAGCAAACCATAAGAGACTCCTAAATAGTGAGAACAAACTGAGGGTTGATGGGTGCTGGGGGAGAGGGGGAAATGGGTGATGGGCATGGAGGAGGGAACTTGTTGGGATGAGCAGTGGATGTTATATGGAAACCAGCTTGACAATAAACTATATTAAAAAATTATTTTCTATAAATATTCTTTATTTTATTGTATTTTATTTTTTTGAGAGAGAGATAGAGAGACAGAGTGCAAGCAGGGGAGGGGTAGAGAGAAGGAGACACAGAATGACGCAGGCTCCAGGCTCTGAGCTGTGAGCACAGAGCCCAACACAGAGCTCAAACTGACAAACCATGAGACCATGACCTGAACCAGAGTCAGACACTTAACTGACTGAGCCACCCAGGTGCCCATGTTCTTTTTTTTTTTTTTTATTCCCCCCTCCATTTCTCTAATATCTTATTTATTTTTGAATTATTACTTGCCTTCCCTTTTAAAGATGTTTCCTTCTTTCTTAATTCTTTTCCATTCTTCTCTATTTTGGGCCTTCTATTCATTCTGTTTCATAAATTGCCCTACTTTCAGAATCGTGTACGTTCGACCTTTTATCTTGGTCAAATCGAACTTTCCTCCCTTCTGTTTTCTGCCTTCCCGGTGAGACCACCTTTCTGTCCCTGACTCTTCCTGGTCACACACCACCCATCTAGCCCTTCATTCCCCGGGACTTCAGGGACTGAGGGGCTCAAAGGAGATGTGTAACCCCTCGGTATTCTCTATAAAGTAAGGTGAAATGGTGGTACCCCCCACTCCTAGGACCCCTGCTTTTACCAGCAGTCATTTGCCACTAAGAGACAATTTGAGTAATAAACTCTACTCAGATGTATAAGTGGCATTGATCACCAACTACTAGGTATTAAGGCTATCTAGTTTTCAAAACAAACATTTCTAGGAAATGGTGTATGTGTAGTGTACTTGGAGTGAAAAAAACCATCTGATGCCTTTCTTTATAAATGAAAATTATGGTATTTTAGATACAAGGCAAATCACATATTTAAAGATAAAAGAATGTAAGAAAGTGTTACCATTTGTGGTTGGTTTGTAGAGACCGAATGTATACTTGATTTAATTTCATGCCAGGCATTTTTTCACAAATTCATGTTTGGGATGGAAGGGTGACATTTTCTTTTAGATAATGAACACATTTAAAAGTGCTGCTTTACAGAAGATGAGCCAAAGATAGGGAAAAAAAATATTTGCAAGGGATACATCTGATAAAGGACTGTTATCTAAAATATACAAAGAACTCTTAAATTCAACAGTAAGAAAACAATCTGATTCAAAAATGAGCCAAAGACCTTAAAGACACCTCATGAAAGAAAACATACAGATTATATTGTACAGATGACAAATAAGCATATAAAATGGTTCCCCCATCCTATCTCATCAGGGAATTGCAAATTAAGACAATGAGGTATCACTATACACCTATGAGAATGGCCAAAGTCCAGAACACTGACAATGCTAAATGCTGTCAAGGATGTAGAGCAAAGGAATTCTCATCCACCAATGGTGGGAATGCAAGATGGTATGGCCACATGGGAAGACAGGAGTGATTTCTTACAAAATTAAACATACTCTTACCATATGACCAAGCAACTGCACTTTGTATTTATCCAAATGGGTTAAAAACTTATGTCCATACCAAATCCTACACACAGATATTTATAGCAATTCAATTTATAATTGCCAAAACTTGGGGCACCTGGGTGACTCAGTCAGTTAAGTGTCTGACTCTTGGTTTCAGTTCAGGTCATGATCTTGTGGTTCATGGTTTTGAACTCCATCTTGAACTCTGCACTGACAGTAGGGAGCCTGCTTGGGATTCTCTCTCCCTCTCTCTTTGTCTCTCCTCCAATTTGAGGCCTCAGTCTCTCTCTCTCTCTCTTTCTCAGTAAACAAACAAACATAAAAAAAAAAAATTATAATTGCCCAAACTTGGAAGCAACCAAGTTGTCCTTCAGTAGGTGAATGGGTAAGTAAACTGGTATATCCTGACAATGAAATATTACTTAGTGCTAAAAAGAAATGAGAGTCATGAGGGTACCTGGGTAACTCAGTTAAGTGTCTGACTCTTGATTTTGGCTCAGGTCATGATTTCATGGTCGTGAGATCAAGCACCAAGTCAGGCTGAAGCACAGACTTCTTGGGATTCTCTCTCTTCTCCCACTCTCTCTGCCCCTCCCCCCTCAAAATAAGTAAATACACTTTAAAAAATGAGTTATCAAGTCATGAGGACACAGAGAAAACTTAAATGCTGAGAGAAAGAAATCAATCTGAAAAGTCACACAGTATGTGATTCCATCTATATGACATTCTGGAAAAGGCAAAACTATAGAGACAGTAAAAAAGATCAGTGGCTGCCAGGGGAGGGAGGAAGGGGATGAATATGCAGAACACAGAGGATTTTCAGGGCAGTGAAAATACTCTGTATGGTATTATAATGATGGATAAATGTCAGTAAATGTGTATGCAAACCCATTGAATGTACAACACCAAGAGTGAACCCTTAGGTAAAACTATGAACTTTGGATGATTATAACGTGTCAATGTAGGTTCATCCTTGATAGAAAAAAAAAAATGTACCATTGTGATGAATGACACTGACAGTTGGGGAGGCTGTGAATATGCAAAGCCAGGGGGTATCTGGAAAATCTTTGTAATTTCCCCTCAATTTTACTGTAAACTGAAAAACAGCTAAAAAAACCAAAATCTTCAAGAAAGTAAGCTTCAAATCTTAGTTTTTAAAATATTTAATTGAACATTATTTTGTCCTTCAACAATTGTTATATTTTATGATTATGTCTAATCCCCCAAATCCCACTTTTTGGAACAGAAACAGCCCCCAATTCCATAAACAGCCCCCAATTTTACCAACTGGAATTAGAATTATATAATCATTGGTCTTCATCTAGAATAAAAACTAAAATTATAACTGCATACCTGAAGAAACCTGTTTGAAGTTTTTCAAAATTCATGTATAGAGGATTCACTTATAGGAAATAGGTTTTTGGAAAATATAAAATTGCTGTTTTGGTCAACTTCACCTCACATATTGGTCTTCTTTCTTTGAGTTTAGAAGAGCAGCCTTTCAAAATCCCCACCCAACTTCCTCATCTTCTAGATCATTCTCTTACTTCTTCTCAAGTGAAATCAGAATCTAATGAAGTTTATTTAATGAAGGTTATTTATGGAGTTAAATACAAATTTAGACAAAATAAATTTTATTTAACAAATATTTGTTTAGCATATACAATTTCACTAAAAAACGATGTCTATTAAGACACAGAATAATATAGGGAAAAGAAAGATAGAGATGCCTATATACTGGAGTGATATTGATATATTGGGACAAGTTAATATTCTTTAAGAGAAGGGAGATATAAACTCTCAATTAAGGTTAAAGGAACCAGGAACCAAGTTTTAGACAGTTAAGAATTACATAGTACTGAATACTGCACTTCAGAATATCATAGTGCAAAAGACCAAACCCAGTAACCAAATCCTAAAATAGTCCCATGCCTTTCAAAGTAGTTAGGGAATCTTAGCCTTCCATTATCAAACTTAAAGTAGGTCTCCTTAAAACCAAATTAACAATAAACTATTTGAAAAAAAAAAAAAAAAAAAAAAAAAGGTAATATACTACATAAAGGCTTGGATTCACTTCCCAAAATTGAAATATTTATTTAAGATTCTATTATTTCTCTTACATGTTTTCCCAAAATTGGTCTTTAGCAATGCAGGCATTGTTCTTATTCGGTTAAGTAGATTTCGATACACATTTATTGAGATGCATCTATATACATTTCCCTAAATATAATTCAGCTGCTATGTTACCCACTAAGAGTTTAAAGGCAAAGTCCCTGCTCTCAGAAGCTAACAAGTCACTAAGGGAAATTTACATGTAAGTAAATAAGGGTAACGCAGTTTGTTGTGTCCTGAATTATTTCTTCCAACAAGGTACGCAGAAGTCCTAATTTCTGATACTCGTGATGTCATTCTGTTTGGAAATAGGATCTTTGCAGAGGTAGTCAACTTAAAGTAAGGTCATTCTAGATCAGAGTGGGCCCTAATCCATTGCCTGGTATCCTAATAAAAAGGAGGAAATTTGGACACAGAGACACAGAGGGGAGAAAGCCTCATGAAGACAGAAGCACAGAGATACACAGGGGAGAAGTCCATGTGAAATGGAGGCAGAGACTGGAATGAAGCATCTATAAGCCAAGAGATGTGAAGGATCACCAGCAATCCCCAGAAGCTAGGAAGGTGCAAAGAAAAGATTTTTCTCCAGAGCCTTCCAGAGAGAGCATGGCCTTGCCTACATCTTGCTTTGGACTTGTGGCCTCCAGAATTGCGAACCAATAAATTTCTCTGTTTCAAGCCAAAAAAAAAAAATAAAAAAATAGAAAAGTAGGTCTCCTTATTGATTGGCTGGTCAGATACTATACAGTAGACAAGAAGGCATATGTTAAAGTGGATCTGTCACTTTCTAGTTGAGGAATCTCATCAATAAAATGCAGAAAATGTTATCTACCTTGAAGGGTTATTATAAAGAGCTTGCAAAGGAGTTTAGCATATAACATTTCACATTTCAATGAATGTGAAATTTAAATGTGAATTAATAACAGTAATAATAGTTATAATCATTTGCTCTACTAAGACACTGTGTCCCTAATTCTGAATCTATCGGAACAACCCTGCTAAACTTTATTTATTTTAACAGATAGACCTTATACACAAGTTGGGAGAGGGGTGATATCTCTGGCTCACACTGAACCCCATACTCGTTCTAACCCCAACCCTCATGTCACCCTCCTTCTCCCCTGGTTACTCACATGGAAGCCACTATGAGAAAATGTAGTGAACACAGAGAAAGGTGGAAATCTGTGAAAACTGAAAAAAAAAAAAAGCCCTCTAAGAATAGGTTTCCTTATTCCTTGGAATAGGGGCCATGCTCATATAGATGAACTCTCACATTGATCAACGTTTTTCACTTCTGTTCATTATGGTGCCTAAACTTCCACTGGTAAAAGCAGTGGACTCCAGCCCTGGGTCCTTAGAATCCTGAGTCTACAAAGGTAGTTATCTTCCCAAAATAAAGATTTCACAAGCCTTGATGAAAATGCCAAGTCCCTTTCCCTATGGCTGAAATTATAGCACGTTTGCATGGAAGCCTTGGGCATCCAATTATTCACAGAAGTTCTGACTGTTAGTTACATATGTCTGCACTTAATGAATACAGAATGAATTAATCATTATTCACTCAATGACCATTGGCATCAGAGCATGAATATTCCTTGTTTTGGGGCATAACAAATATACATGACTTGCCATAAAACGATTTGGGATTATTTACAATTTGAAAATATATATTTTTAAGGCTAAAGAAGCAAACACACATGAAAGCTATTTAGCATAGAACTTTTGGAACACAGTACCTGCCTGGTACAATGAGATCTCTTACCACACAAATTTAAGCCCTGACACTAAGTGGTTTTGGAACTTGTAATCACATGTACCCTCCCTGGATTTGCACACTCTGCTAACTGCATCTGAGGTGCCATTTAGGGGGTGGGGTTGGTGCTGTCTTCCCAGGGATAGGGTGGCCCTTTCCCAAATGCAAAGTTCACTTGTACACTTGGGAGCGTGCTCCCCACCAGTGGCATTTTCTCACTTGCACAGACAGCACCATCAGCCTTGCAAATGGCCACTCACTCTGGATGCTTGGCATGTTTCACTGTAATTGATGCAGTGCTGAGGGAAAGAAATATCAGTTTCTTTTTTTTAATGTATATGCTCTGAAGGAAGGGAGGACAAAAACTAAAAAAGGAGAGGGATGATGTTTTCTCTCTCACCTCTTCCTAATGTTTCTCCTTGATTTTGCCTTGCCTCTTGTATGCTCCTCACAAAGATGACACTCCTGTCTCAAACTCTATCCTTTAACAAACCAATAAACCTCTAGTATTTAGATGTAGCAAATTAAGACCTTCATCACTGAAAATACAGGAGGAGGACGCCTGGGTGGCTTAGTGGGCTAAGCATCTGACTCTTGATTTTGGCTCAAATCATGATCTCATTGTTCCTGAGTTCAAACCCCGCATCAGGCTCTGCACTGACAGTGTGGAACCTTCTTGGGATTCTCTCTCTGCCTTTCTCCCTGCCCTTTCTCCACTTGCATATTCTGTCTCTCTCTCTCTCTCTCTCTCTCTCAAAAAATAAATAAACTTAAAAAAAATACAGAAAGAGATGGTTAGATAAAAATCTAGGCAGCTCAATGGCAGTACAAAAGGAGGTGACTGATTTTAAGAACTTAGGTAAAAAAAAGCAAACGACACTTTCAAAATCTCCATCAGTTCAGTTTGTAAACTCCTGGTATGTAAACTCATCACTAGAATTATATTTCAGAAAATCTAGTAATAAATTATAAATAAACAGTTCTGTTTGGACCAAGAGCCATGGTAAGTAGTTGACATAAATGTTTGAGTAAGTAAAGGAGAGAAGGCTGAATGCAGATATGGACTTGAATTGAGTGATATCTTGTCTGTCACCTAATTCCTTCCACAAACCAGTACCAACCATTTTTCTGGGCATCTACCATATGCAAGTCACTCTGGCAATCCTGACTATTTTTATTTGTAAACACATTATCTTCCTGTGACTTGGATTTCTCCCCAGTGAAGTGACAGGAGTCCTCTAAAATTACAGTAATGTCACGCTGGGAAGAGATTAGCAAGTCTAACCCCTTCATTTAAGATTTGTAGACTCTGATGCTCCCAGAGAAGGGATGACTTGCTTGCAAAGTTGATGCTTGAGGAGGTGGTGACGTCGGGATGGAAGGGAGAACTCTTTCAGTTTTATGCTCTTTCCATTAGAATAAACACATGCAATGAAAACAGGAAGACAGAGGGTAAGAATCACTTTCATGGCAGTTAGTTTTTTCAAAGAGCTACAGAACCAGCTTGACGCATGTGTTCTGATCAAGGAATGAATGAATGGATTAATTCCACTACTCAACATATCTTTTTCTTTTTTCTTTCTGCCTACTTCGTGTAAGACACTATACTCAGTATGGTAAAGAATCCAAAGGTAAAAACGATGTGGTGCTTGCCTTTCATGAGCTCTGCTTTAAAGGGCAAACATGTTGATATGAATCTTGTTAGGACAGCATATATGCGGTCAGCGTGCTTTCTATTAATCTGCCTTCATTTGCCAGAAGTCTTCCTTGTCCACATGGTCTTCTCCCAGACAGGCTGAGGATGGAATGATTATCTGTCCTATTTCTGTAGAGGGCCAGTGTGCTTGAGCAATTAGACAGAACCTCTCCTCACCCTTCCACCAACTACTCTACATAATATGGTCCCATGATGATAATCCCCAACTGTAAAGGTGAGCTGTGACCTGTAGAAGCTCTTATACCATATAGACCTTAGGATAAAGATATTCCCTGTGTTTGGAGGCACTGCCCAATAATGATAAACAGACTCAGGCAAGAAGCCAGGAGCCAGCAAGAGGAAGAAATTCCAACTTAGGTTTTACAAATACTTAACTGTCTCCCCACCTCTAGAGGTCCCTGCTGGTGATTTCTCTTCTTTCAGGTTTTAGTACATACATTTAGCGATAACTAGTGAATGTCTGTAGACAAAGAAAGCCCAGGACAAATCTAAGCTATGCCATTGTTTTTATAAAGCTTCATGCACAAAATCCAGTAAGTGTACCTTGAGGTATGCAAAGGTATGCTATTTATTTGACGAATTTTAGCTAATGGGAAGAATCTTCCTCTTAATTCTTTTGCAAACCCAACTGTGGTGTAGTAAAACAATGAAAAGGACTTTTTCACAGGAAAAGAGTCGTTAAAATTCACTTAGTTTCAAGGAGAGCAAAGAGTAAAAGAGAAGGGGGTGTACAGGTTCTGAGTGGATATATTGTGCTTAGTTTCAGGTACATATAATATTTATTCTGATACTAGGGTATGACTTTAGCTACACACTAGCGTACCCCAAGATACCACTAAGTCTAAATATACCACCATAAAAGGTAAAGGGATGGAAGTCCCTATCCTTGCCTATTCCCCTCAGGACCAGCAGCCAATATCTCCCTGACCTCCTAGAAAGACCCAGAAAGGCTTAATCACTTGTACACAATATACCCTTTGGAGCCTTTTAATATTTCCAGTAATTTTTCTCTTATGAGTTTTGAGCTAACATATTCTCAAGACACTTCCCTTTTAAGCCTTACATCAGCAGAGGCAACAGCAGTGTGCGTGGAGACAAAGCAGTGTACAGCCAGACACACGATTTACCCCAAGCTTTTGGCTCTTGGTGGCCTTAATGACAAAGCTTTTAACTTTGTACAATCCCTGCCTCTCAAACAAAGACGTGATTAAAAGCAGGTGGGGGGAGGGGAAATAACATAAAGATGGAGATGTACAGGAGGCCAGCTTGGTCCCTGTCCGGCACACAATCCATTCCCGGCCAGGAAAATGATTGCCGCACAATGGCCGGTATGGCCAGCCCAGGGCAGCTGTGAGATATAAATTGTCAGCAATGACCATAAGCACTCAGAGAAACAATTTAATTCCTCACTTCCGCCATCATGGGCTGATATATTCTTTCAAGGTCATTACCCAAGGCTAGAAGGGTCGCTTGATTAACGAGTGACAGGCCCAATGAGGGCCAGTGTGCTCGAGCAAGGCCTTATATTAATTAGACAGAAGCTCGGGAAAATAAATGTTACGGAGAAAGGAGGGGCCAAGTCTTTGGCATAAGCTATGACCTCGCCACCCCCACCCCATTCACCCCACAAAAGATAACACCCTGACCTTGATCCTTAATGCTATACTTTAGCTTTGTTTTAAAACCTATAAAATACAAAACATAAACCATGCTTCGTTTCATATTCAGGACGACCCAGGCCCCGGCCTCCGGTTTCCACACTGCTTTTGTCTGACCCTTACTCATTTAGTTATTCTAATTTATTGGTTAATTCTGAGCGGAGATGGAGAGAACTGCTTGCTCTGGACTTCACATCTCACAAGCGGCTGAAACCATGTTGATCTGAGCCAAGGGAAGCAGGAGAGTGATGACTCCTCAGTGTTTTAAACCCAGTAGCTAATAATCTAGCAATTTGTCTTTAATAAAATGTCATTATCTTGCTTAAGGAGTTAAGGAGATTCGGTGATAACAGTGGATGTGTAGGGCAGATGACCATTCAAAGCAAAGGGGGCTTAAAAATACCCTCTGCTCCTCATCCAGTCCACTCTGTCTCTTTGATTATATCTATCCTGAAAGCCTTACTTTAAGAGACACAAAGGAATAAATTCTGAGGGGATTTCAGTCAATTCGAAGCATTCACTTCCAACACAAGAGACTACTGGTTTCAGAATTGAGTTTCGTTTCCACCAAACATCAGGAAGGATTTTTCCTTCCTCCACCCACAAGCTCACCATTTCGAGCCCCATTGGGAAAGGAATCCTGCCACCTCACAGGGTTCCAGCCAGAGGCGTATGCTGTGGGTGCAGAGTAAGGCTATTTATCTGTCTGAATTTTCCTGAAATTCATCACCATCTATCAGAGAAAGCTCAGGCAGTGAGTTAAGAGACTTAGGTGCCACTCAGGATGTGAGGAGTTTTTGGTAGAACTTTCCAGCAAGAAGCCACATCTAGCTTTGCGTTCTGTCAAAACAGAGAAAAGAGATTTTACTTTTGGGACAGGAAGCTTCTGTGATCTTCTATTTGGCACCACCTTCTGACCAACACGGTATGTACAGACAGGCAAGAAGCAGCTTGCAGATGGCCCTTCTGTGATTCTTGGGGCCCACTGTGATCCACAGTGTCAGAGATGGCCCCCAATGATCCCCATCCCCTGGTACTCCAGCCCTGTGTCATCCCCTCCCCTTGAGGGTGGGTGGGACCTAGCAACTCATTTCTACCAAAGGTGATGGGGTGTCATTTCCAAGGTTAGGTTACAAAAAGACCATGATTTCTTGCTTGCTGTTTCTCTGCCTCTCTCTGTCTCTCTCTGTCTCTGTCTCTCACTCACTCACTCACTCTTCTGGGGCCTTTGGTCCAGAAGAAACAAACTGGCATAGATAAGCTGCCCTACGCAGGCCAGGAATGAATAACTGCAGCCAACCACCAGAGAGAAGCTGAGACCTGTCAACAGCAGTGTGAATGGCTTCGACTGGATCCTCTCCAGTGGAGCCTTGAGACGACAGCAGCCCCAGATGACCTCATAACTGCAGCTTTGTGACACACTTAGGGTCAGAGGCATCTAGCTAAACTGTGCCCAAATTCCTGACTGAGGGAAACTGAGATAACCAACATTTGTTGTTTTAAGCTGCTAAATGCTGGGGGAATTTGTTATGTATCAATAAATCATACACACACTAATGCTACTAATCCTACTATGTACTGTATGATATTAAGAACAAGTCAACTGCTCTGTGCTTTTGTTTCCTTTTCTCTAAAATGGGAACAGTCTCCTAGAGAGGCTTTAGACATGAATTAAATATCTACGGAAATTTGGTTCTGATGGTGGGAGGGAAAATTCTATGCATCATCAGTGTCTTATGAGTAATTGAGGTACAGTACTTATATCAGTTTTGTGGAAGGCACAGCATTGTTATCAGACATGATTACTACACTTTATTTTATATCTCTGAGTTATCTGTCCTTGATGGGTACCTATAGGGATCCTAGCCAACAAATTTGCAAAGACAACCTGCACACTTATTCATCCATCCATTTCTCCAACCATCCATCCTTCTAATCATCCTTTCAATAAATATGGAACATGCAAGAGCACTGTAAGAGATAGAAAAATGTATCCAATACGGTTTATGTCTTCAAGGAGTTTACAAGCTAGCAGAGAAGACAAATATGTGGACAGGAAGTGCAGGAATCTAAAGTAGAATGTGACAAGTTTCATGAGCGTGGGTAAGTGCGGGAGGAATCCAGATGCGGTGGGTAGAATTCAGCTCTGACTGGGAGTGGCCAGAAGAAAGAACCAACACACACACTAGCACTAAGAAATATGCTGTGAGTTCTTATTCCTGAAGTATTCACGATGTGTTGGTCATAGCCTCTTGTCCAGTCTCCCTTTGACCAACACCACACATCTGAAGTGTAGCACCAAAATAGAGTTACGGTCTGCAGCCAGAGCGCCATGCTAACTGGCACCCTGGGAATCACACCCAGGACCCCAGCTTCATTACACCAGCTACATTATAATGATACATTACTGAACATCAACCTCCTGGATATAAGATGGGCATCTGGCTGTCCAGCCTTTCTGAATTGAGAACAGCATATAATGAATCCCCAGTTCCTTAATGTGTTTAACAATTAATAAGCTAGGGTTTCCTTGAGGATGGCACAGAATAAAATATGAGCATACCAAGGAAGGGGTCACACAGTATAAATGCATTGTATGAAAACAATACATATGATGAGGCTGGGAGATGAGTAGCTTTTCCTCTACTTTGAAAATATGGTAAAACAGATTAGAGATCTAAATTATCCAGACGTGGGTTGGTTCTGTATTTCATTCTGCTGTTTAGACCCTTGTATATGTAGATGATGATTTTGCCCACTGGACAGAGTGGCCGCTAAGAGAAAAGCTGTTCTAGTCAAAAGAGTTACTATTAATTTCAGGTAAGCTTGTAAAGTAAGCCTATATGGGAAAGGAGAAGAAATCAAGCAGTTTGATGCCAAGAAATAGGATTAATAAAAAATATTCTGGCTCTTCAAGAGAAGCCAATTCAGCAGGTTTCATTCTGTGATGTGTTCAACCAGCATCCCATTGAGAGAAGCAGCATGGCACCCACCCACTGGTGGGGCAGGGGGTGGGGTGGCTGGCAGCCCCCAGCAGTGGTACTCCCCGGAGACAGGAAAGGCTCCGCCTGGCCCCTCCTTCTCCAAGCCTGCTGAGGTCAGCTGTCAGGCCTGACAGACCTGCTCTCTGGCCTCTGCCCAGTTTCCTGGTGACAGATGAGAAAGCAGTCATCAGAATCTGTAGCGAAATCTGAGAAAGAGGCACACTTCTAAGGAAGCCACTGGCATTGTAACTGTACACCTTCACCTAGATAGTAATTTAGCAGAAAATAATTTTCATACCCTAAAATTCTGATTTCAAGTGCTGGAAATAATTGTGCCATTTGTGATTGTTGCTGTGACGTTACAACGGATGCACCTGCTTCTTGGTGGTTTAATTAGGCGATCTCAGGCTATGTGAGGACATGCTGTGCCTGGGCAACAGAAACTTCTTAGAAAACAATTCTCCTCATCTCCAAGATTCAGCCCTCTGAGGGAATTCATAGTGGAGATGGAACAAGTCCCTTGTGTCACAGGTTAATTATGCTCCCTAAGCAGTTCAGCTGTGGGCAGGACTTCCAAAGATGCATTCCTATGGCTAGAAATCTGCTTCCCTTCTCCCAAAGGTTAGGAAGAGCTTCTCAGGCTGTAATGTGCATACAAAACTACCGAAAACGATGCCAGAGCTAACGACACACAGACTCCCCTTTGAAGAGGGAGGTTCTAAATTATGATTTTAACCCTGTCAGCATTCCTATATTTTTCTGGAAGTTTGCATTAAGATAAGCTTGCTATGGCTTCCAAAGTGCCATCTTTTATATATTTTACTCTCCGTGCACTTTTCACAGCACACAATGATTGTCTCTTCACTTAACTGTGTTATTTTTTAAGTTTATTTTTGAGAGAAAGAGATTCCAAGTGAGGGAGGGGCAGAGAGAGGGGGAAAGAGAGAGAATCCCAAACAGGCTTCACACTGTCAGTGTGGAGCCCGATGTGGGGCTCAAACCCACAAACCATGAGATTATGACCTGAACCGAAATCAAGAGCTGGATACTCAACCAACTGAGCCAGCCAGGCACACCTTATCTATGTTATTTATATATTTTAATCTTCATGAGGTCAAGTTTGTGTTTTATTCACCTTGATAAGCCCAGTGTCTGGCACAGAAAACGCTTGACACCCACATGTGCATTTGAACTCACACCTGTCCCTTGCTGAAGGGTCAACCACCAGGTGCCAACGGGGTTAGTTCTGCTCAGGAGAGACAGGCTAACATGCCAACAACCTAGAAGCTGTCTTAAAGCTGCTGATTAACAGGAGGGATGAATGATAAGTATCTTTGGTCAAATATGCCAAGTATCTTTTTCTTCCAAACCATCATTATTTGGTGGACACTTTTGAAATGTGTGGCTTTTTAAAGACTTGGGATATCTTTTCCTAATGGGAACTTTTGTTTCACATATAAATGATTTGGGGTGTGGGCCTGACATGGCCCTGGCCATCCTTCTCTGCCTTTAGGGTTGCTTACCAGATCCCCACTGCCCAATGCGTTCAGACTGGTTTCTTCTTACCTTCCAGATCAGCTTCTCCTACTATTTTAAATGCTTTTGAAAACCTTTCAATAACAACTTTCCCTTCAAAAGACTCTTATCCAGAAATTACTTGCCTGCTTTTCTTATCTAAGAATTTTTACATAAGACTCATTTTGTTTTTTTAATTAAGGCTATGACCTTTGACAGATCTGAATTGTGCATTTTTTATATCCCATAGATAAAATGCTGTTATTTTAGTAGTCATTATAAGAAGCAGAATCATAGTTGTTTATTAGTTAACTCTAAAGCATATTGTGCGGTGCTTAAGAGGATGGAATCTGAAGCCAGATTGCCTGAACTCAGATCCTGACTCTGTCACTTTCTAGGTTTATACGCTTAGCAAGTAACTTAACCTTTCTGAGCCCAGGTTTCTGCAGTGTAATGGAAAAATAATCATTGTACCCATTAACGTGACCATCAGTCTCAAGAGGACCTTTTATGCTGCCCAGAGATCACATTGTATTTATATAGTTCATTTACCATTTCATTCTTTTATAAAAAGTTTTTTTTAATATGTTTATTTTTGAGAGAGAGTGCCAGTGGGGGAGGGGCAGAGAGAGGGAGACACAGAATCTGAAGCAAGCTCCAGGCTCTGAGCTGTCAGCACAGAGCCTAATGTGGGGCTCAGACCCACAAACTAAGATCATGACGTGAGCTGAAGTTGGAAGCTTAACTGACTGAGCCACCCAGAAGCCCGACCATTTCATTCTTCAAGGATGACTATGACATCTTCTCCATTCATCTCAAATCATCAATTCCTTCTTCCTCATCCTCACTCTTAACTAAGGACCCTGCTCCCTACTTTACTTAGAAAACTGAAGCAATGAGAAGTGAATTTCCAAAGACTCCTAACTACCACATTCACCTACTAGCTAGCAACTGTACTTTCATTTTGTGCCATCTTATTACCACACATAAAATCCTCACACTCTTATCTAAAGACAATCCCTTCACTTCACACTAGGTCCTACCCCTCTCATCAACTGAAGAGTACCTCTTTGGCTAGTATCCCTTTCTTCTTCTGCATCAATTTTTTCCTCTTTCTTCATTATCCTCATTGTCTTGGTGATCACAGCAAGTTCCATGGCTTTAAATATCATTTATGGTTCAAGGATTTTGGAATTTATATCTTTGGCTCACACTGCCCTTCTAAAACCCAAATTTCACTATCCATAGGACACCTTTGTATAGATTTATGTTTTGAGAGAGAGAGAAAGAGAGAGACAGACTGACAGAATGAGAGAGGAAGGGGTAGAGGGAAAAAGAGAGAATCCCAAGTAGGCTCCACAACCAGCACAGAGCCCAACATGTGGCTCAATCTCATGAACTGTGAGATCATGACCTGAGTCAAAACCAAGTCAGATGTTTAACACGCTGAGTCACTCAGGTGTCCCTCACATGGATTTTAAATAGCCATCTGGAAATCAGCTCAGCTAAACTATTTTTCTCCCCTAAATCTACCCATCTCTCAGCCTTACCTACCTGAGGTGATGGCAACTTCAGCCTCCCAATTGTTTAAGCCAAGACAAAAGCACCGGAGTCCTACTTGAATTCTCTCCTACAGCCCTCCGAATCATCAGGATATCTTCTCTGCCATATCTTGAAAATGTACTCAGAATCTGACCCCCAACCACTTCTCATCACTGCCATGGTTGCTGTCCTGGTCAGAGCTAATGCCATCACTCACTTGGATTCCAACAGAAGGCTTCTTCTACTTCTGTCCTCTGGTCTGAACCCAGAAGCCAGAGTGGTCCTTTTGAAACTTAGGTGAGGTCAAGACCCTGAAATGGCTCCTCCTTCTATTCAAGGTCAAAGCCAAAGTTCTTTCAAGGTCTTACCAGGTTATCTATACCCCCACCTACTTACCTCTTGGACTAGCTATTAATCTCCCTCTTGCTCCTTAGGCTCTAGCCACAATGGTCTCCTTAATGTTTCTTTGACACACCAAGCATGCGTCTACCTTAGGAGCATGCCACCTGTAGTTCCCTCCATCTAGAACAGTCTTCCCTCAAATACCCACGAAAGCAACTCTCTCATCTCCTTCAAGTCTTTGCTTTAACATCTTCTCAATGAGTTCTACTCTGACCAACCCATTTAAAACTGCATCCCATCCCCCTCCCCAGACCTTTTAGTTCTCCTTACCCTGTTCTATCTTGGGTTTACTCCACTGCAGACACCACCTTCCGATGAACTCTATAATGTATAACTTTACTATGGGTATTAAAAGTCTGTCACCCCCAGATGGAATGGAACACCAGGGATCTCTGTTTTTCTCACTAACATTATCTTACATACAAAGAAAAGAACCTGGTATATTTCAGGTGCTTGATAAATATTTGTTGAATTAAAATGAATTCAGTTTGAGTGACAAATATTTTGAGGATAATACAGGATCATATGTGTAAAAAGCATTACAAGAGTGCTCAAAAATGTGAGCTACCATCATCATTACTGTCATCACAGTTACCAAATAATAATGGTAGCTGAGACTTTCTCATGACATTTTGTAGCATACAGTATACAAACAAATGAATATGCACCAGGATATTCAATGTATCCATTAATGTGTAAAAGTGAAGTCTTGAGATTTTGGTGGGTAGAGTCCAGCTTATAGTGATTCTCTTAATGCTTCTGTTCCCCTGACCCATTCACGGGGTGGGATGTGTCACCATTCTTCCCTCAGGGAAAGGGACCTCTAGGGCCAATAGACACCTGGACTGGAGTAGACTAGACTGAGTGACGTACTGATAAATGTTTAACAACCAGCTCTCCAGGAAACAACACTGCCATCACCCTGATGTGTGGTGTTCACCAATTTTCAGAGTATAAATAAATATTCCCACTGTGACTGTTTCAAATTTCCAACATTATATCACTATATAGAGGTTGGAGAAGAGATGTACAGTGGTGCACCACTATCCAGGAGTTCTACCATATGGACACAAAATACATACAAAAAAATCAAGAGCAAAAATAGTAAAATATAGAAAAGTGACTAAGAAGTAATTTGTTTTAAGGAATTATTACATTAAATTTTATTTTATTTAATCATAAGTTTAAATAATTTACTTTTCAATAATCACTGTATTTAACAACCTGCTCACCAAAATTCCTGAAAACTCAACCACTGGCTCCTGGGAGCTAGTATGAGTAAGCATCAGGACAACAATGATTAGAGTGGACATCGGCCCCAAGCAGGGCCAATCAGGCTCTCTTTCTTAGAGACAGTGAATAAGAGGTTAGAGAAACAGTCCTTCACATCACTGGGATATAACTTGGAAACTATGGACAGCCATCTTTCATATCTTATGAGGACAGAGTAGCAGGAAAAGGTAGTCTGCTAAGAGAGAATAAAGATCTGTGAAGAGAAGCCAGGCTAGAAGACCAAGAGAAAATTCTCAGTGGGATATTAGTCACCTTACAATTCGTGGATCCAGCTGTTCCTGATGTTGGCACTTGGATTCCATGTGATGTCTCTCTGTATCTAATATAAATTCCTTGTCATTGGTCAGGCTTCAGGTGACTTGATACTTGCCAATAATTATCCTAAGGGCATACTAAGCTTATTAATTGGGGTTGCCTGGAGTCATACCAATGTAATCAGTAACAGTGACTGCTACATGCTTATTGGGTATAGATATATTATTTTTTAAACATTTTTTTTAATTGTGAGAGAGAGAGAGAGAGGGAGGGAGCAGCAGAGGGAGAGAGACAATCTTAATCAGGCTCTCTGCTCAGCACACAGAGCCAACATGGGCCCCGATCCCATGACCCCAGGATCATCAACTGAGCCAAAATCAAGAGTCAGACACCCAACTGACTGAGCTACCCAGGTACCCCAGGAATAGATATCTTTAAACAGAAAAATGAATGGTTACATATTGAGTATATTTGTTAGAGGTGAAAAAGATATTTCAAAAATGATGTTTACACCAGGAAAAAAGATGAAATGGGCTCTTGGAGATAAAAATTTGGTGAGCTGCAGCCTCAATTTATAGTGGCCACTGTTACCCAAAAGGTTGTCATTTGCCAACTTCCGATATTCTTGTACCCCTTTTATGATTCTTATGATTATGATGCATAACTATGCATCATCAAAGTCAATGTACCGCAGAGAAGAAGCGCAACTCATTCAATCTGCATAAAGCGTGACTTCACTGAATTGCAACCTAAACCCAAATATCTATAAAATCGTGAAATAAATGTGTTAATTTTATTTTAACATATCTTAGAATAAATAAACTATTAATAAATGCAGGTGAGTGTGCCACTTGCAGTGGTACCCAGGATCTACCAGGGAAAACACCACTCTAGTTGGACCACATTCTCTAAAGTGGTTCCCATGCCACGTGGTTTTCTTCTGTCAAGATTCTGGATTTGTCAGAGGACTCCGTTTTGAGTCTCCATGATGGGAAGACCCAACCTGCTGTTATTAAAATGAAAGCAACACATGGCAGGTACACATTTAACTAAGGCATCTGTGTTTTATTGTTTGGGAAGATGTATTTGCAGAGGTTAATTCAATGACATTTCTTATTTCAAAAAGAAAGAAACTTGCACGATGAGTATTGGCCAATCCTACATTTCAAGTTCATGTTAATTTGCCTGAGTGTTTATCTGACCTGACCATCGAAAAGATACCAGCAGTAAGTTCTCTATCTCATCATATGCTGGGCAAATAAGAGCCCTGACTCAGTTCCGACCAACTGAACTAATTCACTCAATGTGAAGTTTCCAAGCCCTGAAGAGACATGATGTTTCTGGGAGATGTTTATCTTCAAAATTTCAACAGACGATGGCTCAGAGTTCAGCATCACCAGCACTACTTTCAGCCCTAAGGGAAGAAAGCTCAGGAGTGTTTTCCTGTGTTTTAATCCCAGCTCTAAAGTCACTCCTTAATGACTTAAGGGGATAGCCTCTGAGACATGTAAATACAGAGGTCACAACTGTGCTCACTGGAAAAGCAATGTCTGAAGGCCCTGAGAACAGTCATTCTGAGCCCTTCAGCAGACCTGGAGGAGCTCAGCCACTCTTCAGGAGCTCCATGAAATGATGCCAGTGCATACATCTGCCTTCTTTTACACATTACTGGGAAAAGCTGGCATTTGGTAAAGAGAGCAAAGCCGATCAGTTAGGCTCATGGCTTTATTGAAATCATAGACTTTGAAGCCACAGAGTAATATAAAGAATCTGCACAAAAAAAGAGTTTGAGACTTACTGATGCGGTATTGAAAAGGCCATTGTTTAAAGAAACTTTTCTCCCTGTTTTAATCCTTCATATATGGGACTTACTGCCTTCCAAGTTTTTTGGAATAATACTGACTAGTCATTTCTACACTCTGGTTTTTTTATTTCTCCTCCTTTGGTCTGAGTAAATTGTGACTATTAAAGAGGCGAACCAACCAGGTGAGTGTTGAATGTGAGTAGCACGTTATCACCTAACATATGTACATATCACATCAATGACTGTTGTATCATTGTTTGAGTAATTATTTCACTCACCAGACCAAACTAAAAAATGAAAAAGGCCTCATGCCACTGTCTCCAGTTTCTCATCTTGTGCTCTTTCCTGTTTCCTCTGCTATAAAGATTTTTTTTTTCACCAAGGAGTACTGGAATAAAATTTAATAAAAAGACTACTAAAAAAAAAAAAACACACAAAAAAATCACCCTGCACTTGAGTACTAGTAAATCCAAACTCCAACTCTGAAAGTGTACCACCAATAAATGCATACTTATTCCAGAAACAAAAATCTCAGTATTTATTTGTAAAATCACATCTCTCTGAAAAGAATCATAAAAATTGTCTTTTCTTCCCAAGCAAGCAATCCTACCTTTCACAAAGCAAGGGTCAGAGAAGATGTCCAGATAGTAGATGAAACATACAAATATCACCGTCTCCTAGGCCAATGGTCTTGTTCCTCACACTCTGTCTAATTCCTCACTCCCTGGCATAGGACCATCTGCCAACACGGTGGAGATGTGACCATTTGGAATCACCTGGAACCCCACGTGGGAGCAGTCGGAAAAAAATAAAAAACAACAACAAAAAAACCAAGTAGCTCTGCACCCCTGGTCGTCAGACAAACTTTCAGCAACAGTACCTCCTTCTGCCATTTTTTTCAGTAAGCATGTGGCCTTGGACAAACATGCCATGTAAGCCATATGCAATGGACAGTGGTTATCTCAATAAACCAGTGACATGTATAGAATCCAAAGTCACCAAGACATCTTCCTTGAAGAAACACCACAGGTAACAGATGAGGTGGGGGTGGATGGGGGGCATATGTGATGAGGTCTGCCTGAGAAGGTGTGACCTGTAGAGAAGATTGTTGGGGTGGGGATGGGGGGAAGAATGACAGCATCTAATTTCAATTCCTACTAAAACCAGAAACCAATAACCTATGTCATCAAACAGTCTTTTTGTCTTTGAAAATTGAGAGAGTTGAACAAGCGTACCTATGGCTTCGCTTGTGTTTTTTTATGTGACCATTTGGCCCCGTAGACACGTATGTCACATGCTTGCATTCAAGCTGGGTGTAAATGAGTTTGTGGATGCCTGGCATCCTATTTTTTATTGTTACTGGGTAAAGCTGATCTTACAACCTTGCTTACATGCCCCCACCTCTTCCTGCAAGCCCCTGAACCCTTGAACGTTTCCAAACTCCCTTGTTGCTATGGCTGCTTCTCTTCTTCCTTTCTTTTTTTCTTTTTCTTTTTTTTTTTTTTTTGTAAGGCCTCTGGCCTTACACTGCTGTTTATCACCTAAGGCAAACTCTCTCCCTCACTCTTTTTCCCTCTCTGTTTCTTTAAATCTCTAAACCACAAAGCAGCATGCGAGCAACACCGTGGGTCAAGATATCAAAAGAGGGAACTTTTATGGGTTTCCTCAATAACATGGACAATGAAAGAAGAAGGAGCCAAAGCAGCATCACTGACCTTATTTGATGCTGTGCAGTAAAGAGAGATGGCTCTTCCGCCGCCTGCCCATGCAGGCCACTGGTGTGTGAAGACTGAAGCTCTGGATCAACACTTGGTCTGGGTTTTCCTATACTTTTACACCAGAGCTTTCCAAGTGTCTTCAGCAAATAACACCCAAATAAACAGAAGGTTACTGAATACATTAAACTCACTGCAGCAAGAAATTGCTTTTTGACACCCCGTATATACACTGTTTTTCTCTGCACACTCACCTACATGAATAGAAGAGTTTAGACTTGGTGGTGGCTATCCATGCCACAAGGGCGCAAGTCTACACTCCAAATGGTATAGATGTTCATCGGCTCTGGCTCTGGCAGCCACAAGCTACATACTCCAGGGATTCAAGTTAGAGAAAGGGTTTTGGAGCTCATTGTCATAACTGGTAATGTAGACAAGTTGTACGTAAACAAAATTTTTCTGTGGTGTGACCCATCTCTGGCTTTCTTGTGAGATGGGCCTAAAGGGACAAAGGCTTCAGTGGCCCTCAGGAGTAACTGCTTCCAAAGCCCCTGGGCTAGTGGAACTCCTAGATGAATGACAGGGAAACAGAATAGATCTGCTTGGCAGGCTGAACATTTTTTTAAATATAGTCACTTTGATAAGCTACCTTCAGGAAAAACATATCTTCTCTCGTAATCAGAAGCACCATAAAGGAGATCCAACCCTTTTTCCCTTCAGGACCCCAAAGATTTCAAATCCTACTTTTTGGTCTCACCAACATTTTCTAGAGAATAGTCTGTATCACCTACTATCCTCCCCTACCAGAAAATGATACCCCATTTCACCATCAGCCAAAGAGGAGAAAAAAAAGAATTGTTCTCTTTTCCTCTGGAGAAAATTCTATTTCCTGATTCTTAAGAAGTCACCTATACTTTCTCTTTTCATTTTTAAGTATTGACCACTTGCTGTTTTCCCCTCTTAAGAAATGATATCATTCCAGGGTGCCTGGGGGGCTTAATCGGTTAAGTGTCTGACTTCAACTCAGTTCATGATCTTGCGGTTCATGAGTTCAAACCCTGTGTCAAGCTCTGTGCGAGCCTGGAGCCTGCTTCAGATTCTTGTCTCCCTCTCTTTGCCCCTCCCCCACTTGTGCTCTGCCTCTCTCAAATAAATAAAAACATAAAAATTAAAAACAACAACAACAGTATCTTTCTGAAAATCACCTTACCGAACCATCACCTTCCCCATGTTCTAGATCTACATATTGTGCTTGATTGCAAATACATTTTGATTACACCCAAGACCAGGAGTGCCATATTTGCATGTCTGCAGAATCAACCGTCAGTGCGCTCACTGCCTGAGGTCTCTGTGGACACCGGTGCAAGCTGGACTGAGCCGCACACATAGGAAGGCGGACACATGCACTGCTTGCTTTGCCACCCTTCATAAATGTAGGGGTTTGGGATCCAGGCAAACAAGAGGCTCTTTCAGAATAGACTCTGGCAGTGTCAAAGACCACATTTCCTCTGCTCTTCCTAGAAATGACAGCACTGCCCCCTGCCCAGCCAGCAGGAGTGATCCAAAGGCATCAGATCAGCCTGACCCTCACTCTCTACCCAGTCATCTGCATCCTGAATATTCTCATCTTTATGAATACTGGACCTGGCGAACTTATGTGAGATTTGACATGCCTCCCTCACCACTGTACAAAGTATTAAAAACATGTGGACAGAAACACGTAAACATAAATCTAATTCTTCCATGGATTTGGCAGACTAAGTGAAGGTTATGCAAATGCTCTCTGACCTCCCAGCTGAGAGCAAGCATGAAGACCATGCAGACTGAGCCCGAGGCCTGGGTCCTGCCGTTCCCCCTTTGCCTTACACAGGACACTGTGAGCACAAAGACTTTTTGGCCCAGCTGACAGCGCATGAACAGAAATGTGTCTTCCCTTCCTCTCTCCGCCTCTCCTTCCAGCCCCAGACTCCTGCTTTCCTGTTTGGTGTTTATTGTAGCTTCATGCGGTGACGTCATAGGTTGCTGAGTGAGGGCAAGGGCTGAACACGGATGAAGGACACATTGCCCCCTACTCTTTGCCTGCTTTCCAGTGACCTGATCGAGTGCATGTGAAGACTGCCACTGCTTGTTATTGGACTAGAAATTGTGAGCCTGTGCAGGGACCACGGAGGGCCTGTATACACACCTCAGGTAGAGTCTACGCAGTATAGGGCCGACACACAAGGACGGCATTATGACGATGGCATTGACCAAGCATGTGTCAACAGCTCAGGTTGGAGGTTTTTTTATCCAGTGTCCTCAATTTTCATACAACTGACCTGAATGGGCAGGAACCTGCCTGCTGTAACCTCTCGAACCAGTAGAGTTTGTTATGTTGAGACTGAATGAATCGGCTGTGGACCGAGGAGGCACATGCATCATGTACCGACACAGTATAACATCTCATGTTTCACTGTCATAAGCTAGACCCGAAAATGATCGAATAAATCCTTTTACAATTATGTTTATTTTCAGTGACTTTAAATCACTACTACCAGGAAATACCTAGGTTTAAAAGGAATCTTCATTGGGGTGCCCAACTCAGCAAGTAAAACAAAACAAAGTAAACGAACAAGATGCCCATTTGAATTTGAATTTCAGATCAACAATGAGTTTTTTTAGGATAAGTATGCCCCATGCAAGAGCTGAGACATACTTATAGTAAAAATTTTAGTTGTTGATCTGAAATTCAAATTGAATTGGCATCCAGTATTTCATCTGGGACCCCTAAATCTGCAGAGTTTGTGTGCATGTGTGTGGGGAGAGGGTTTGGGGGGGTGTCTGGAAAGGGCTGGTGCAATGTAACTTCATTCTGTTGTGTAAACTGGGGGGAGGGATGCATTCTTAACCCCTGACTCCTTGCGTGGATAGAAATATGGCCACTGGAGAGAAGATCAGATGAGCTTTGTAGTTTTTAGCCATCTATTTCCAGGTGCCTGGGGACCTCTCTGGAGGGAAGAAGGACTCCAAATACGATACTGAATTACCACGTTGGGGGGAAGCTGAGCTCGGGCAGGTATGTTTTTCAACACGGCACTAACGGAGCACGCACAGGTGATTAACATTCTCTGCTGAGGTTTATGACTTCATTAGAATATTTCTCATCATAATTGAATAGGTAAAAATACCTGGCTATTAAATACAAGCCTATCCCTCAGGATGACCAGATTATCACTTGAATTTAAAATCTTTCTGAATTTTTAATAGTGCATAACAAATACGATTATTTATGCACTTTCTTCCAGGGCTCAACTTGCCAGGCCTACAATAATTTGGAATGCCTTCGGTTTTGATGGGAGGGATTAAATTGAGCTGTGCTGCTCCCTGTATATCTCTCTCCCGTTGCTCTGAAATATTTTGCCAACAGGTTCCCCTTTACCTTGTGACCTGGATAGAGACCACTCAGGATCCTTTGGGGTCCCTGGCAGGGCCTGTGTTATTTAGAAATCCCTGGTAATTAGCAGCAGGGAGATGTAAGGAGCCGTGGTGTAAAGAGAGCAGCTGAGAATCCATAAAGCTGGCTGCTGAGAAAGTCAAGTGGAGGCCTGCCTGGCTGAAACCTCTTCAACAGATCTGTAGTCCGGACTTGAACCCTGCCCTCTCACCTCGGGGTCCGATATTTCTTTCTTTTCTCTTTCTCCCCCCTCCCCCCACCTTCTCTTCTCCTCCCAGCTTCTCTATCAAGGAGTGATGTACTCAGACTGACTGAATAAATGTGAGTGACCCCCATTCACCCACCCCCACTTCCCTGAGCCTGAGCGAGTGAGTGAGTGAGAGAGAGAGAGAGAGAGAGGGAGGGAGGGAGACAGGAGCCAGAGAGAGGAGGGAAGGGAGAGAGGGAGATAGAGGGGGAAAGGAGGGTCCTGACTTCCTCACAGGTAATTAAAGGGACTGTTTTCAAGGTTGCGTGGGCAAAAGACAATTCGGCCCTAATGAAGCATCGATCGACTGGCACTAAGGTAGAAAGGAGCTGACATTCATTCAAAGGTACCTTTAACTGATGTAAGACACTGCACTGGGAATTATTCGCTCTCTGCTGTCATTGCTTAGGACCCGGGATGGGGGGAAAAAAAGGTTGGGGGGGAGTATTTGTTTTAAATTTATTTTATTTTCGCATTGCCACAAACGTGTGTTTTCAGCTTTGTTTTCTTGCTTTCTCTTTTCTTCTTGCAAAAAATATAATTCATCAGGGCACATTCTATTTGGTTGTAGGGAGGGGGCTCTCCCCCCTGAGGGTAAATTTTCTTCATTAGTCACGTTTAAAAGCTCACCAATCAGGCCTGCAGGTCTGGATTCATGAGGTCAGAGATGGCAAAGCAAGGACTCCCCGGGTAGGTAGCGACATCGCTGTCTGTTTAGAAACCCAAACTCGTTTCACTCTGCGGGTCTGTCCGCTCTCTACTTTGTGCTGGTGTTTGCTATTTTATGGCAAAAACAGAAACTCAGGGGAAAACAGGCCAGGGAGGGGAGGGGGACAGACCACCATGCTGATCAGGGGGCTGTTGAGAACGCGTGTTGGGGACTGAGTGAGAGGAGCACGAGGCAGTACAAAGTCTTGGCAACACAGGCAGGGAGATGGGGTTCTCATGTCAGGAACGCGAGCCAGGAGGAGCCCCAGGTAAAGGTGTGGGAGAGAAGCCAGTTCAGCATCCCTCCCAGCCCTCCTGGCAGGAGGTCTTCTGGGTACTTCCTCCTGGCTGGACTTGCCCGGGGACCTGGCTTTTGGTTTTCTAGTTTTGCTCCCTAAGCCCTACAAATATTTGCATTCGGAGAATATCTGAATGATAATAAAAGGATCGGAAAATTCTGGTCATGCCAAGTAAATCGGGGTGGGCGACAGGGGAGGAGAGGCAGTATCAGTTCCCAAACAAGTTGAGTGTTATCTGAAGAGACTTCACCCACGGCCCCCAGCTCGCCTGGATCTTACAAGAGGCCCCGCGGTCAACAATAGCAGGTCCCTCGGAGCAAGAAACACAAAGGGAATTTGCTCTGGTTCAGTCCCCACAGTGAGGCCCTTCGGAAGCTGAAGAGAGTCACTTTTTTTCCCCCCATGCTAAAAATAAGGGGGGGGGGGAAAGAATTCTCTTGTACACACTACCATATAGACACACCGGGTACAATGAGCTGAAGAAAGGGGGCCCTTTGATGGGACTTTTCAAATCACCGGCTCTTTCTTATAATTTTCGTCTTTCTTTCTTTCTTTCTTTTCTTTCTTTTCTTTCTTTCCTTCCTTCCTTCCTTCCTTCCGCCTTCCTTCCTTCCTCCTTCCTTCCTTCCTCCTTCCTTCCTTCCTTCCTCTTTCTTTCTTTCTTTCTTTCTTTCTTTCTTTCTTTCTTTCTTTCTTTCTTTCTCCTTCCTTCCTTCCTTCCTTCCTTCCTTCCTTCCTTCCTTCCTTCCTTCCCTTCCTTCCTTCCTTTCTTTCTTTCTCTTTCTTTTTTTCTTTGCAGAATTTATCACTGTTTCTTGATCTTGCTCTTAATTTTGGTTTGGTTTTAGAGGGAGGGGTGGCAGGATGTATTATTTAACTTGATAAACAGCATTAGCCCACCGCCTGCTGCCTCCTTCCCTCAGCCCCTTGCTCCTATTTATTCATTTGTGTTTACATTTCTAAGACGTCCCTTTAGCTGAAGGAGGACACTTCCCACATATTGCAGTATTGGCCATTAATGCAAGAGGATAATTTATTGGTTAGACAGCCTCTGAAGTTGAATTTTTAAAAGAAAAATCGGAGCCCAGTTTTCTTGGGTTTGCTGCATTCATATTCATTTGGTTTGTGCCTTCCTCTCTTTTATCTTTGAAACAGTTTGTAACATTCTATTTATCAATTTCTGATGCTATTTCATTGTGGTTTGTATTTTATTTTATTTTTTAAGGCAAAGAACAGGTCAGGAAACAGAGGCAGAAATTGCATGGAACACCTGCTGAAATAATAATTATGAAAAAAGTTTTCCCCTAAAAATGGCTAAACTGTAGCCCAGCAGATCCTATCTGCATTAATTTGGCTGAACAACAAGATATTGCAGGGGACAAACTCTGAATAAAGCAGTTCCGAGTTCCCAGAATTGGCACAGCTCAGCCTAAACAATGGCTGCTTCCTATTCACCTTAACCCAGCTTTTCAAAAGAACATCCCCAGAAACACAAAGCATCAGCGGGAAATGGCAATTTTATGAATCCTAATCAATCAAAGGGCTTATTAACTCAATGTGAAGCCAGATTAAAATCTTTAATTATAAATCGTGCTAAAAGGAAAAACAAAATGTACTTATGGTACATTGAAAATTCCGGATATTAACATAGTTGCTATTATCTCTTGCAATATTAAATTCCCCCCTCCCCCCAACAACCTCACCTTTTTCTATTACTAAAGAACAAGGCTACAGGACCAAAATCATTTTTCCCCTCGATTTATTAAAATGTATTCTTTTTCTCCCCCTGTGCATTCAATAGGTTGCTGGGAAGCTGCGTTGGTGGTTGTAGGAAGGGGTATGAGAAATCCCATTACTGAGCTCCGGGCGCCTAGGGTTTCAGTGTGATGCTGGGGGTAGTTCGGGAAGCTGTTTATTAAGGGGGCAGAGTTGTGTTATAGGGTTGGTAGTTTGTGGGGTTTTTTTTTTTTTTTTTTTTGCTTTTTTATTTTGTGTTTGTTTTTACTTTTTTTTTTTTTTCCTTAATTTTAGAAGGCTGTGGGGGCCAGCAATCAGATGTGGAGCATTTTTGGTAATGCAAACGGCATGTATGTCTGTGCTCGTGAGACTGACTGGCAGGAGTGGGGACTGGCAGCTCCAGGAAGGCCCCTGCTTTAAGTCGCAGTGCGAGAAAAAGCTCTGGGTGCTGCTGCTGCCCTTCTCTGCTTCTTCTGCTGCTGCTGCTGCTTCTGCTTCTGCTTCTTCTTCTTTTATTAGGCAGACATTTGGGAAATGACCACAGCAAATTTAATCACAGTTGGGGGGTGAGGGAGGAGGGAAAGACAGCAGAGACTGTGATTCACATGTTTTATTTATTTGTTCAGAGTCACGGCCATCCTATTGTGTGTCCCTCATTCTGTCATTTCAGGCCCCTCGGACCCACCCCCTACCCCTGCCCCCATTGTTAATGTAAGAGGCAGAGAATATAACCACATTTTATAATAACAACATATCCAACGTGGCAAAGCAGCAACCTCATCTTGAGAGGGGTCCTTGTCTTATATTGAAATGATAAGAAAGAAGGAAAGAAAGAAAGAAAGAAAGAAAGAAAGAAAGAAAGAAAGAAAGAAAGAAAGAGAGAGAGAAAGAGAAATCTTTCTGTCCTAATGACAATGTAGGATGGAGAGATTTGTTCTTTGTGTAAGAAATTCAGTGATCTTCATAGCTAGGGTACATGCCCCATCTCCTCCCCTCCTGCACATGGGCTATTGTGCTATTCTATTTTTATATTTACAGAACAAGCCCCATGTTACCAAATTGGCTTTAAATTAAAAATAGAAAGAATGAAGGAAAGGAAGGAAAAAAAAAAAAAGAAAACTGTGCAATGTCCTGTATACAATCAAAGCTAATAAAAGGAAGGTAATACTTTGTTTGGTTTAAATTAAATCCTACTTCATTCTTTCTGTTCAAAGTTCAGGCTCGCTTCCTTTCAGCCCCTCTACTCCTGAAACGTTCCCTTTCTTTGAGTTTATTCCTTTCGTTCCAGGGACAAGAAACCCTCATTTCAAAACTAGGTCTCTCAAGGTCCCCGTCACTTCCCTTCCTAACCCTAGAACCAGATTTTATCCATGGACAGAAGGAGGGAGTGCAAGGTGGGTTGGAAAGGGGAGAAACAGCTCTCGCTGAAAATCTTGACAGTGAATAGGGTTTGATTTTCATAATACAAGGTCGACTTTGTGCCCTTTTTATCTGAACACTGGGTTTATACTGCCTTATTGAAACCTGAAGGAAGAAAGGGATGTGTCTATGGGTGGATACTAACCAAGTCTGCCCTGGTGGCATGTCCTGGCCCCCTCCTGGCTCTATGCTTCCCTCAGGCACATACGATCATTCCAGGCTCTGTTCTTGTAGCTCCCGTTTCTCAAGTGCAATACCAATATGGTTTTGCTGAATTACTTTGGAACTCCTGAACACACACAATGCCCAATGAATATTACTTTAAAATCATTTACAAACATCTTTGCTGAAGGTTGAGCAAATAAAGGTATGCTCAGATGCTACTGTAGCCTCTGAAAACTTGCAGGCTGGTATTTCGGTGGCCAGCCCTGTAACTCTGTGACCACACCTACAGTCCTCCTAGCTGTAAACAGAGGAGTGTGATCTTTCTTTTGCTAAGATGTATCATTTTTGTTTAGGTCCATCCCTTCTTGATATTTCTACCTTTGCCGCCTAATAATTTGGCAGTTATCTAACTGTACAAACATAGCTGGAGGACAAAGACTGAGTAAAAGGTCCTAAATCAGTTTTCATGGCTAAAGTGCACACGGAATCCATTTTGGCAAAACGCACTTAAATTCTCAGAATTCCTCTAAATCCTTAAATGCCACACGGCTGTGATATTCCTTTGAAGACGAGCATTGGACCTAATAAACCGAATACTGGAGGCACAGATCTCATCTTCTTTAGTTCTTGCAACAGCTTTTCACTAAATTCAAAAAAGACCTTTTGTGCTTAACTGGGTTTTCATTTCATTGCTTTTAAATTTGTTAAGCTTGACTTTTGACACTTTGGGTGTTTAGCCTTTTTTTTCCCCAGTGCAATTATATAATAAATATTTGTCCTTCCCAAAAGGAAGACATTAATCTGTTGTTAATGCTAGTATACAAAGAATAAAATGTACTTCACTCTTTTGTTACAAATAACCCATATAAATATGTACATTTTCTAAACATCATCTTTAAGCAACTAATATTATAAACTATTTTTAAAATAACCCAGTGAAACTTTGTATACACAATATATTTACTCCACTCTGCCGGAAAGTGGAAACAAAACAGAAAAAAATTAATAAAGTCAAGAAGGAAAAATAACTTATGTAAATAATGACTTAAACAAAATGTAATTCTGAACTGCTATTTAAACAATTTTAACATCAAATGAGAAAAACCACTAGTAAATTATAATTCTCTATCAAAAATAAAAGTGTTTGACTCTTTTCCTGTTGATTTATTTACATTTCCAGTTCGCTACAGCAAATGAAAAAATAGGAGTCGAGACCACAATCGTCAGTCAAATAATGAAAACACATATTTGTTTAAAAAAAAACTGCATATGGAATTTTAGTTTCTTCTCAGAAATTACAAACAGGACATTTAGAAATTGTTGAAAAGGTGATACTTTGAAATTAAAGTTTCTGATATACTTTTTATCTTTTAAATATTCAGAAGAAATCGTACTCTTAGATGAGCAATGTCAGTCTGGATCTAACAGAAATGTTTTCTCCTTTTCTGCCTTGAAATTATTTGAAAATGATTTCACAAAGAAACATTACTTTAAAATCAATATGAGAAATGACATTATCATTAGTAAACGGAACATAATTCTTAAACATTTTAATCCACTTATTTCAACTGTTCCAAATACAGTTAAGGTATTTTCACATATATAGATTTTAAACAATTTTTTAATTAAATATTTCCTTAAAAATATTTTTCATGTATACTTGTCTACCCATTACAATTCTTACTTGGGAATTATTACCGGTGTGTATTTTTTATGTCATGAAGAAAACGACAGTGATGATAGCAAGAGAATGTGTACCTTTTCTATCTAGTTTTGTTTCAAGTCCAAATAAGTAGGAATGTAAAAATGGTTTAAATGGTTATTTTAGAACTCTGCAGGGAATCTTCTTTTTAACAGTATTGCAAGCCTTTTCTAAAGATTTCTCACATCAGTATTATGTTGTTGGTTTCCTTTTGAAAAATACTAAGCGTTTTAAAGAACCTTATAATTTAAATTTATTTCCTATGCATATGGTTTTGTCAAAATCCCAATCCAAACACAGAAAATGCCCTGTGTCTCCTTAACACCTACAAAGCTAATGTTTACAGGCCAGCTTAAATCTGAAGAGAAATATTCACCACAACTCTGGGCTTCTTTTTTTTTTTTTTTTTTTCCTCTTCCTTTCTGGATCAGTCGAGCTCTACATTTGATATACAGACTTTTTTTTTTCCCCCATCAAAATTACATGAGAAGCAAAAAGCTGGAATCTGAGAGTCTCGACAAACTGGGCGGTTCTCTTCACTCCTCCTGTCTTTTCTCAGTGTCAGACTCTATGTTTAGATAAAACAATTTATCTTTATCATTTTCAAGCTGGTCAGATGGCCTAGGGGGTGGGAGGTGCAAAGAGGTGGCGGGGTGAGGGAAAAGGTGATTGTTTTACTTGTTGTCAGAGGGCATTGATCAGCCCCGCTGTCTGCTGGTCTCAGAGGTGAGGCCATGTCCCCTAGGAGCACTTCGGGGCTGGGCCGTGTCAGTGCAAAGCTGTATTGAGTCATGACCCAAATGATGGCTTATTGAGGGAAACGGGTATTGGCGTCCAAATCATTCTGAGACACCCTCAGTAACACTTAAACCAGTCCACTCCGTTAATGTCAGGTCACGGGGGACACATTTAGACCCCTCAGCTGACCATTAGGCCCTTTGATGGAGTGGACGATAAACTTGACGGGACAAGCTGGACCCCGCTCTTGAGCCTGCCCATGTTGACAGCAGGCCCAGTACCGGGCTGCCTTTGAGAGAATGCAAGGGGTCCCTGTAGTCAGGTCCTCCAGGGATTCTGTCCCTTTTACCCCAAACAGGATAAAATATACCTAAAACTACTTTGAATGTTACAGCGTCAAAGGGAGAAAAACTCGCCACTGTGATCCTTCTCAAAATTTTTCAACAATGAAGTCGGACACAAATTGTGGATAAAGTGGTCAGGCTCTACCATTTTGTAATTTTTATTTCTTGCTTTGATTTTTCTCTTTCTTCTAAGCACTGCTGATACAGTGCAGGTATTTTGAAATCCATTTGTTATACCTTCTGTGGCAAAGAACAAAAAGAATTCCTTATTGTTTCCCAGGGAAGTGGAGAAGAATTCAACAAAAATTCACTCCATTGTGATCCTAACGTACGCAAGGCAGTGTTCTGGAAGGGAATTATTTTATTTTGTATTTCCAAACATCAAATGTGTTTTGGGGGCCAGGGGTGTGGCATGCTAAAGCTAATTGCATTTCCCTTCGATGGCAGCATTAGCCTAAAACAAACTTCGGCTTGAAAATGAATCGAAAGCACAAACTAACAAAAACCAGGACTTTGTTAGCATTCAAAGGGTGAATTAATAATCATTATTGCTGCTATTTAAACAAATTATACCTAAATCTACTGTTACTCGAGAGATCGCCACTGTTTACTTTTTCTGCTTTCTCACCAGCAAAGCGGCCTCTGGTTTGACAGAGCAGATTTTCTGGTATTACAATGCTTTTATCCTAGTTTTAACACCTTGTCTGGATTCCTCTTGAGAATTAACTGATACTACATTAGAAGGGAAAATGAGAGGAAATTTTTAAGTGGCCCCCAGAATCGAAAACTCAATCTAACAGAAACAACCCTCCCTTCTTTAAACAACACTAGTTAATAATACACAATTAGCAAAATAAAACAAAACAAAAACAAAAAAACCCACAAATGTTGGTACAAACGAGCTAATAATTTGACCAAATTATGCATCTGTTTTGTCTTAAAAGTAGAAATCTAATTAGCAAGATAATCTATTTACTGAACTATTAACTACCCTTCTGATAAATAAGGAAGCAGCTGTGGGATATGTTTAACCAAGAGTCAGGGAGGTGGAGCCAAACGTCTGCCTTTCATTGTCTACTTCACATTATCCAAACCTGAGAGAGACTTTTCCAGAGTTCATATGCTTTGTCCCCTTATGCAGTTTGGAATCCTTAGAGCTTGCTAAAATTTGGAATGATTTCTTCTGAAAGGAGTCAGTTTATCGAACCATGCAGGTTACATCTCATTTTCATATTGATTTCAGTACTGCTTCAATCTAGAGAAACTGGATAAATTAACAGACACACCCACACTCTGCCATATCATATCTTGTTCTCTGAGCTTCGAAGTAAGATTTTTGTGGATTTGGAGACTTCAAATTATTTAAAGGGGGTTTATATCTTTGTATGCATTTTAGAAGAAGAGTTACAGCAATTCACTCTCTTTCAATATACAATTGATATCGTGTATACAGTGTGTGTGTGTGTGTGTGTCTGTGTACGTATATATGTATACACACATATGCACACCTATCATTATTTGCCAACACCATCTTCAAGTTTTATGATGAGAGGATATGAAGAATCCCGACACAGATACATGTTTGTGACGGAGTATGTGTGTGTGTGAGAAACAGAGAGCGTGACAGAGCCAGCACATGGCCATGCATCTTTTACTCATCTCATCCAAATAGACTTCTAACTAGAGCCCTAACTCAAGAAATAAATTGCATTGATCTGGTATTTATAATGGGGCAATCTTGAGTTTTTAGTGGGACGAGATACCAAAGGGAAATTACATCATTGCCAGTAACCTTCTCCCTCTACCCTGCTTTCGGTAATTTTCTCCACATTCTTCCTTTCAATGTGCAAAGCTAAAACAGTGCACAGTATGTATCTGTTATGCGCGTTATGTGTTCCTGGCACCTAATAAGCATACCATTTGTAGTTTAAAAATGAGTCATGAAATTCTTACTACCATTCTGCCATTTCATTCAGAAATCCTTGTGTCCTGACCCAAATCTAAGTTTCTGAGGCAGAAGCTGAAAAAGCCTAAGACATGGAATCTGCTAAATTATTAAAATCAACCTGATTTTTTAAACAATTAAAAACCGCCATTCTGCCACACTTACACTTTCATTTTATCCCTGTGATTAGAATTCTAACTGAAAAGTCAGTAGAATTGGGATGGGTTTGGCACAATTCCCCCAATCTGAGCTATTTTTTCTGAGAACCAGATGGACTGAATTTCTGTCTGAACTCTGTTCTCTGAGGACGTGAGTACAAGTGAGAGAAGCAAGGCATTTTGTCCAGTAGCAAAAGAACATTAGATAGCTGTTTGTCATGCTGCGTTTATATTCCTTTTAATATATTAAACAAACAAACAAATTCCAATTCTCCTGCTCCAGACTGATATTTCTACGTGTAAGATTCTTGGGAAATCACCTATCAGTCCTCACGCGTTCCTGAAGGCAGCTAATTCTGAATGGGACTCTCTTTCCTTACGATCTAAGTCTCATTCTCTTCACCCCCATGTGGCCACAAGCCTCAGGATTCCAGGGAGACCTTATGCTTGAAGCAGGCTCTTGTCACATGTCACTGCGCTCTGCTAACAGCCCTAATCAGATCACCTGTGAATCTGACCCAAAGGGTGACAAGGGCAGTGTATTCCATTCTCTGGTTCCATGAAAAATCAAACATGGATGCTTTACCCTGATAAAATAATGCTTCCAAGCGCTTTAAAATTGATACCTGGCAAATAAGTCTCATAGTTCCTTTTTTTCCTGAGTTGACTGATGAAAAGCATCGCTTATTTATATTTTTTAAGTTTCAGGCTTATCTAAATCTCAACACACTTTATTTTTTTAATGCTGATTTTTTCTTGAGAGAGGGAGGGAAGGAGAGAGGGAGAGAGCGAGCGAACGAGCAAGGAAGAGATAGAGAGGGAGGGAGGCACAGGATCTGAAGCAGGCTCTAGGCTCTGAGCTGTCTGCACAGAGCCCAACACGGGGCTTGAACCCATGAACCGTGAGATCATGACCTGAGCCAAAGTCAGATGCTTAACCACTTGAGCCACCCCAGCACTCCTAAATCTCAACACATTTAAAAATGAGCTTCATTCTCTATGCTGTTGGTCACTAGAGGTCACAATGAGGTTACCAGCCTATTCTCTGAGAAAACGTTACACAATGTAAAAGCATACATATTCCAGAGTTTCAACACTGTCATTGAAACTTTAGCTGATATAATGTGAACACATAACAGCAAACAACCTGCCTCTCCACCCAAAAGGAACCAAAATTTCCAGACCAAGGCTTTGGTTTGCCTTTGAAATGGCCCTTGGTCCCTGGGAAGGAAGGGATGGAATTCTGAGATACATTCCCCAATACAGCCCAAACCAAGTGGTCACCTCCGATGTTCTTGGAATAACTTTTTCTCTCTATTCGGTAGTACTTAGTCTGTAATCTATTCTGTGTAGACCAGCCATATTAACCAGCTCATGATGACTTAATAATCCCACATCCAATGCCATCTTGAGGACAAGATGGTGACAGGGTGTCTGGCAGAACTGAGGATCCCACGTGGCTGGAAGACAGAATAGACCCCAGGCTCATCAACAAGTATAGGGCAGAGGAGGGGCTCTTACTACTTCTAGGGGCCGGGGTGGGGGTGGAGGAGCCGACTTTTCTCTTTCTGTACACCCTGCTTCGTCCTCTGGTCACTGAAATGCTTCATGTAGGTTTTCAGAAAAACTAGGGCAGATGATCAGAAAAAAGTGATAAATGGGGGCCTGCATTTCACACAGTTGTTTATAACAAACTAAGTCTAAACTCCTGTACTGAGAGTCAGATTACAAGGGGGGAAAATGTATGCAGGCAACAGGGAGTTAAGTAAATAAATTTTTTCTTTTCTTTGTCGATGTGTTTAGTTCTCTTCCTGCTAAGATTCATCTCACTCTGCTATCTTGTGAGAGACACATATGGTGCAGTGAAATTGCCATCCAAGAAAGCATGTCCCAGCCTGTTGAGACATCATCAAATAAGATTAAAGCAAAGTAAAAAATAAAAAGATAGAACGATTTTTTTTCTTTTCCTTGTACAGAGAACATCTGATGAAAGCCACTGAGGTACTTGAATTGCTTCTAAAGATTTTGCAGCCATTTCTTTACTTTGGATGGTTAGAAAAAGCCAGGAATAACACGACAATATCTTCTTTTCTTTCTCCGAGTTAGTGGGAAAAAAACATGCTTCATAATAATCCAGATGTATATGAATAAAATACAATACTGCCTTTGGCACTTCTGTTGCAAATAACATTTAAACATGCTGTAGACAGATTTCAGTCTTCACTTCTGATCTTTCTCTCTGGATTCTATGGATTAAAACTTTTCGCGGTAGCATAGAATAAAACTTCTTTTTTTGGGTTATTTACCATATCCAGATTCTTTTTATGGCAGAGTATTGCTAATTTCTTCCTTTTAAGACCTCAATGTGGGAAGGACTGAGTTTCATCTTCACCCAGCTGGTGGTTAGCTTTCCTTCCTACTGTTGAGGCTCAGGAGACAGGGGGTATACAGGTAACTAAGTACTTTCCCTAACCAGCACCCCCTGGAGATTCTACAAGGCCTGGGCTCGCCTGTGAAAGCATGGGCTCACCTAGTCTCATCAGCTGTGTAGATGACACTTCATGTCCAATATGGCAGGAAATTATAAATGTGTCCACCAGTCACCAGAGTGTCCCTGGTACCTGGCAATACCCAGATGGTGGTATTTTGAGTCGGCTAGATTAATATAATGGCCACCTCCAAAGGCAGCATCTTTTTCACCCAGATTTCCCCTAGGTGGAGACTGACAGGAATATCAAATTTCTGAGCCTGTGCATTTCTACTTTAAGAACCTGCTGGTTCTGGGTGAATTTATTATGGGGGCAGGAAGAGGGGAAATCCGCATGCTACTTCCTTTAAGTCTCTTTTCTAGAACATGCAAAGCATTTCTTATTTGTCAGAGGCTTTCTTCCCCTTGCCTCCCCAAGTGGGATTTCAGGAAGTACCGTAAATTCTTTGAAAGGATGCAGTTAGGAGGTAAATAATACCATGCTTCACATCAGAGGTGGGGCTCAAAGCCAGGCTTTGAAATTAAAATAAATTTTTTTGTGTGTCTGGAGAGGAAGGGTGGCAGGCAGTGAAAGACATGCATGTCCCTTTCTTTACTGCAGACACACTGTTCTCTGTGATACAAAGTCAGTTTGCATTCAGAAGCAGAAATGAGGAACCAGCCTGTGCATTTGTTTGCAAACTGTCCTAGGCAAGGAGCCGTAGGTTTACAAGATCTTGTTTCCGATGTGCGGCCCTAATTGGACCTCTGCAAAGCAACAATGCATCAGTATAAGAGATTATCACTGGCCTTAATAAGCTGTTGTTGGCTTTCATAATAGCCCCAGCCTAAAAACGAGGCACACTGAGCCCAGAGATGGTCTCACCAATTGCCTGGAGCAAGGATTAAAGAAACAAGGATGCGAAGGAAAGAAAGAAAGAAGTGGGGAGGGGGCAGCGCCAGAAACAGGGGGCTAATATAAAATCGTTTCCATATTAACCTTCTTCCCTTCTGACAATGGTCAAGTTCTGATTCGAAATACAAATTATCTCCAATTACTTCAAAAGAGGCAGTCAGAGAGGTGTCATCTACCCTTCACCATCTGTTTGCCTCAAAGGAAAACACCACAGCCGACCACGCCGAATGCAACTTTCCATCTATGCTCCGGATGGGCACCAAAGATTCAGGCATAGTGTTCTCTGGAGAGAAAACTACGAGGGGGGGGCGGGCGGGGGGTGTTTCTGAGGAGGAGAGGGGAGGTGTCACGAAAAAGGACAGAAAGAAAACACAGAGGCTATCTAGGGACCAGAGGAAGGTGTTCTGAAAGGGGATTTAATTCAAACTGAGGGGATGTCTAGTTTGGGGTGGGTGGGCTGACCCACCCCCAGGATCCCTGCTCGCTGAACATTTTCTACTGGAGGACGTGGTTTAATGCAAGACTGGCTTTGGGGCACCTGGGTGGCTCAGTCAGTTGAGCGTCCGACTTCGGCTCAGGTCATGATCTCACGGTTCGTGGGTTCAAGGCCTGCGTCGGGCTCTGTGCTGACAGCCAGCTCAGAGCTTGGAGCCTGTTTCAGATTCTGTGTTTCCCTCTCTCTCTGACCCTCCCCTGCTCACACTGTCTCTCTCTCTCTCTCCTAGAAATAAATAAAACATTAAAAAAAAAAAAAGGTCACTGGGAACTACGAACTCAAGGATGGGCAGGACAAGTGAGGGCTTGTGGCACCGCTGACCTTCCACCTGGTCAGCTGTGGTGGGAAGCCAACCATTAGGAAAACAAGTGGTATGGAGCTGCCCAGAAGGTAGGGAATATTCAGTGAACAAAGGTTTCCTGACACCATCAAAGAAGCAAGACTGTAAGGCAGAGAGAAATGGGGCTTTGGGAAAAGAAACAATCTGTTACCACTGAGCTGTCTGATAGACACTCTGTGGGCTGGAAACAAAAAGGAACAAAACAAAACTTACCCACTAGATGAAAAACCCAAAATCACACTATTCAGGATGGCCAGCTGCAGACCAAAGCCATCCTGGAATCTCTCCGTGGAGACATAATGTCCCAGTCCATATCGAAGCAATTATAACTAAGAAAACCAAATGTAATCATCCGAAGTGGTTCTTAGTGGGCACTCCCTCCTTTGGGAAGGTGGCAGTTAAAGGAACAGAGAACATGAACTGATGAAGATGTCCCAGCACAAGGCCAAAAGGACCGGGCAGGAAGAATAGCTTCCCAACTGGCCGTGGTGAAATAATAGGGTGAAAATTTCTAAATGTCTTTCATTTTATGGGAGAGTTCTAGTGTTTCTATCCAGATACATTATATTATTTCCACTACCTCTGATCTTTATTTTCCATTTTACAGCCCACTGAATAACAGGTTTCTTCAAGAGGGAAAGAAAGAAAACAGACCCTCTATAAATGAGGACAACTTTGCCTCATAAACAGTCTGTGTGTTCAGAGAGCAAAGGCACCTGGAACTTTCTAAAAGAAAGCACTTCCAAATACCAGCGCCATGTGGCAGTAGGGTAATTCTTTCATTTGTCATACAGGATTGAAGCTCAAGAGTTTTTACCACAATGCCTGGAGTACCTACGGAGGCCTCTACTTCTCATTGCAAGACGGGTTCAAGTCAGTTAAATACAGAAAGCCATGGTGCTCTTAGTAACAAGTGTCAGATGGCAGTGGTGGGCGGGAGGATGAGCTGGTGGCCGCGAGACCACTGTGAAGGGGTGAAACCAAAATGTCTGTGGATGAGCTCTATACACACGCACCCTCCCCTTACACAGAAGAGAACGTCTCTACTTTCCTCTTCCCCCTTCCGTCCCCTGCCCTCCCCCACCCTGTTTCCAAATATAAGTCAAGGTTCTACTGGCATATCACTGAGAGACGCTATATCTAACTGAAGGAAATAGCTAGGTGACACTTGGCTTTAATGACATTATCCTCTTTCTGCTCTTCTCTCAGGTCTGTGCATCCTTCCAGGTTCAAGTGAGGAGAGAGTGGACCACCTAATGAGTTGTCAGAAGAGTGAAGAATGGAAATGAAGACACACACGCTTCTCTCAGATCTAGATGTGGCATCTAATTTAAGCAGCCACATCCGACGGCAGCTCTCCTCCCAGCCAGCTCATGCTGACTTGCTGGCCACTGGGAATGCTCCATGTTTGTTTCAAACATGGAATTATAAAGCAAATATGGCAGAACTTCCCAGAATAAAAACACCTCTGGCAAACCCCAGCTATCCTCAGTCCTCTCGTCACCACCATCACTGCCATGGGAAAGGACGCAAGGCCAGTGAGAAAACTGTTCAGAAGCGGCGTCTGAATCTGAACAATTGACCAGTGGGTGCATCTGCAAACACGTCAGGACTGAACGCCTGACGAAGTGCTATGTGCTGGTTTGGGCTCAGGAAGGGAACCAACTGCCATGTTCCAGAAGACAAATATTACCTGTTCCTCTTCCAGGATGCTTGTTAATAAAAGTTGGGTTTAAGAAAATGGAAATGGCTTGTTTCATTTGACATTTCATCCACTAAAGACCTGGGGGGTGGGGGAGAGCCCAGGCCTATGATAACTGGAGGCTTGTCTGTCAAACGTTCCCCCTGTTGTGCTTTCAACTAGTTTTCCATTGACTGGTTTTTGCACCAAATGTTCAATAAGTCACAGGATGCTGATGATCTCCCAATTCCGGAAATCTTTTCACAGCCTGTTTCAGGGACCACAGATGTGCCAAAGATCTTCAGTTTATTATCTCCAAGTAAATATCACACTAAGAAACAAGATCGCCTTCCTTCCTTCCCCCCCTGCATACTGGGAGCAGAGGAAACAAAAACAGAATCCCTTAATAGACCTGTCAGTGCTCCGACTGGCTGCAAAGTCCTTTCAAAAGTCAACACCATTTTATCATCAAGACATTGACAGGGCTGATTTTTTAAAATGCTTTTTGGAAGCCAAATTTCCCACTGATTTCATGCTTGCACTCTACATTTATGACTCTGTAGTTCTTTTCTTATGTTACCTCATCAAGTCAGTACTTCATAAAGCCTCAATCATCATCTCTATCATCTTAATTGCCAGGACTGAGCTTGGAGTGGGTCCAGGTCAGAATGCTAAAATCCTTGGGGAATTCCAAGGTGGTAAGAGAGTAGCCCCTGTCGGGGGTTCAGTAGTAGTCTCTGAGCTCTACTTGGATCAACAGCCCGTGGTGCCAACAATACTATCTGTAATTTAAAAGTAAGGTCACTGCAACCAGGAGATGGGAGGGTGATAGGTCTGAGAGATGGCCCTTGAAATTATGTGAGTTGTTCTACTTTATGGTTCATTAGGTCAGAGGCAGGACACGTTAAAAATATTCCAAGAAACTGGGAGGTGTTCCTTTGTCCCTTATTTAAAATACAGAAAACTTGAAGATTTGATTGAATAGCCAAAAGTATGAAATCACTAGAGAAAAGGCATAAACACAATCTAAATCTCTCCCTAATTAGAGTTACCACTTAAAATACAGGATGTATTATATATATAGATAATGTTAAAATATTTAGTATATTTAGCATAAAATATTTAGTGTAAGTATGTCTAAATGTGGGACATACTTACATAAAAGTTGTTTATCTGAAATTCAAATTTATCTGCATGCTCTATGTTCTTACTTGCTAAATCTGACAATCCCATACCATACTTGAACCAATTTGATTTCTACAGGCAGAAGACTGGAGTTCTAGACTTTTCTACAAATAGTACACCTTAGGTAGATAATATGTTTCAATTTCTACATATATGCAAATGGGAACTATGTGATAAGCTCATTCTTCATGAAACATCTAAATTTCAGAATTGTATTTTATTTTTAAAGAATCAGTTTCACCACTTTTACTATATATACGATTACCTAACTCACCAAAAACAAAGTGTTTCTAAGTGAAAGGCCTTAGGAAAGATATAGATAACCAGTGTTAGAATCTCACACATCACAATTAATTAGATCAACCCCTTAAAAACAGACTGGTTACTTTAGCTTAGAAATCCTTCATCATATTTTTGTCACAGTCCATATTTACAAACGAAGTGCAAAAGTAACAGAAACCTAAAATTTCTCCTAACTGGGTTGAGTTATCGCAAATTTAGAATTTATCAAATACAAAATAATTCAAGATTGTTATTCTTATATTTTACTTAAAATATAATCTCTCTCTCTCTCTCTCTCTCTCTCTCTCTCACACACACACACACACACACACACACACACACACACACACCCCACCAAGTGACTGCTTTCTCTTTTCCCTTCAGTTTACAATAAGATCGCATTACCCAGTAAGGGCTTATTCTTGAAAAGGAAAGAAAAATACCGAATTCTATGACAGAAATTCTGAAGAAAGTCTGACTTTAGCTGCCCCAGGCCCTCCCAGTGTGTTTGCTCCATCTCCGTGGGCTCTGGAACGACGGCGCTGGGCTGTGGCAGCCTCCCATGCATCCTGGAGCAGGTCTGCACTGGAACTTTGAGAAAAACAAGTTTCCTGAATTTACCCAGGTTCCCCATCCATTGCCTTACTTGAGCAAGATAAAAATAAAATAAAAATCTCTAGAGTAACAGTTTGACAAGAGTAGATATAGTTTTCGGGCACCTGGGTGGCTTTGACTTCAGCTCAGGTCATGATCTTGCCATTTGCAAGTTTGAGCCCCGCATCAGGCTTGCTGCTGTCAGCCTGTCAGCACAGAGCCCACATCAGATCCTGTCTCCCTCCTCTGCCCCTCCCCAGCTTGTAGCCACCCCCCCCAAAAAAAAAAGAGTGGATATAGTTTTAGGCATCCAGATGGGATATCATCATGAATGTCCCTTTTCAAAGACGGTCCTGAAAATTTATCTACTGAAGCAGAGTATTTTTGGGGAATCTATGATAGGGGCCCAGGGCCGGCTGCCCCAAAATGTGCCACTTCCCTAGGCCCCCAGGAATATTTTGGATCTGAATATTCCCTAGGATCTGTCAGGATAGCATCTGTTTTAGAAATTTCTCTGTTAGAAGAGTCAGTAGAATATTCTATGGTGAAGGCTATGCCCCTGCAGTTCTCAGCTGCAAAGTGCCAGGACAGGATACATCTAGGAAGAGACCACAAGAAGCATCTTTATTCACTTATCTTACCAGGGAAGATAGAGAAGGTGTCTCCTCTTTGAAAGATGACTTTAAAATGACAATGAGAGGGTCAAAACACAATTAAAAAAATGACTTAAAAAAAAAAAAAGTACAGGCAAATACAATGTGTCTGTGTTTTTAAAGCCTTTCTGTGAAACTGGTCCTATTTATTAGTAGTGTAACATAAACCATGTTATCAAGAATCTTAAGGAACTAGATTGCTGTTAAGTGATACTTCAGAATCCACCCTCTAGCAAAGCTACTGTACCATTATAGGAAGATAAGCAGAAAATCCTTGCCTCCATTAAAGAAGACCTTTGCCTCAAAGACTATAAACCATTCAGTTGCAGATCTAATGCCACTGACTCAAAATATTGCTCTGGAAAATTTCAGTTAACCAGCAGTATCCAGAGTATTTACAAATGAAGGAAAAGCCCAAGACTTGGTCAATGGGGGGGATGTCAGAGAAGGTGATTAGTTTTGGAATGTGCAGTCTTAAAGGTCCAATTCTCACATGTGTTAATGCCACATGTGATAATCTACAATATTAGGGGTCGTGATTGGTTGCTGCATGGCTCCATGTTGAGTGAAACAGCAATAATCAAAGGATGATATCACTCTTTACACTCCTCCCGGCCTCCATCCTGCTGTTCCCCACCCGTGGCCACAGAAAGTAATTGATTTCCACATGGAATGGGTCATGTGCCCAGGCTTCAGTTCTTAGTCTGTTTTGTTTTTGAGTCCTAAGACTGTTTTTTGAAAGAGCAAAACGAAAAAACTTTTTAAGGTATAGATATTACCCTAAAAGAGCTTAAAGTCTAGGTGGGAACATAAAACACCCACAAAAGAAATGACAGAACAATGTGTCAGACAAAGACCTCTAAGTTAAATCCTCAAGTAACTGAAAGCACTTTTTTATAATAAAAAAAGTTGATGACTTTCTTCAAAGATAACTTTAATTATAATCCAAAATAAGATACATACTAGGGATAGGCTAAGGGCAAAGTCCAACAGATTATATTTGCAAGTCAGACCATGGTTTTGTCACTTGGTCCTGGCTAGGGGTAGGATAAGTCAAGCATATATTTCCTACCTGGGTTATAAGTCCTTCTCTGTAAGTCTAGAAGACCTTTGACCTCTGACTTCAACCTCCCTCCATCTTGAGTCCATGAGATATAAACCTGGCAATGTGTCACTATCTCCATCTTCACTTTCCCCAACAGCCCAGCTTCCCTGGACCAAGTGTTTAGTACTTGCAGACCTACTAAGCCCAGGCTCTTCTCACTCATTAGAAACAACAAACTCCACCCTGTACCTTGTTTACATCCAAGTTCCCTTCTGCAGTGATTAGCCCCTGCCTCAGCTCCACTATTGCCAATTCTTGGTTTCATCCTATTAAAGATAGGGCTCATTTCCTCTATTCTCAGATTATACCAAGTATCCTACCACTTGAAGACGTGAGTTCCAACATCATTACATTTGATTATAGTTATTGCCACTATTTTGCAAGACTCCGGATCCTATACTCCCTCCTTTCTACCTGTCTTCCTCTGTCACCACCCTGACTAATTCAAACTCAGTATGAACAAGGGCATGGAGTCCTCGCCAGTTAGCTCAGTTGGTTTGAACAAGGTTATGGATTAGATCCAACACTTCATTGTACTCTATCATCAGGCCCTTTGGCCAAACCATGGCATTATACCTTCAACTGAGTCTGTTTTCTAGCTTAATCCACTCATAATCCTCATACTTTCAGAAATGTACTGCTGAGGTGCCTGGTGGTCAAGTGCTGAGGTGCTTGGTGGTCAAATGTGCTGCTGTGCCTGGTGGTCAAGTCTGCTCAGTTTAAAAGAATCAGATAGCAGTTTCTCCAAAATCCTGTCATGTTCACATTGTAGTGTGAAATATTGGTAGCTAAGCAATGTATTCAACTTTAGAGTCCCTCCTTCTTCTCTTTAGAGAAAAATACTGAAATTAATGGTTCTGAAGATGCCCCTCAGTTGCCCTTATGCATCCAGTGTAGTAGAAACACACCCACCATCAAACATTTGCATCTGTTGCCAATTCTAAGAAGTTGTGAGGGTCATGGTAATTTATTCAATTTTCCTTTTTGTTTTCACATTGATGGCCTTAGGAAGAAAATTCCAGAGTCCCTCAGTGACCTCTGCTCCATTTTATAATGTAGAACTCTAAAATTCAAGAGTAGTAGCATGGACACAAGGTGGTGCTAAGGAGTAAAAAATTAACTGGGGTCCTTTTCCTTAAAGGTTACCTCAAATGCTTCAGGTTTGCAGAGCACCTAATAGTTTCCAAGTTATTTTCATACACATTATTTTGTCTATTCCTCAGAACTCAGGGAAGAATAATCAAATTTCACTTTTCATAGACAGTGAAAATAAGGGTGCTATGGTTTAAATGACTTATCCAAGATCACCCAGATCAGGCCTAGGTCTAGCACTTTCCTATACTCTGCTATACAGGTAAGTCCCTCTTTTACGTCAGCACATTCTCCAAGTTGGCTGCCATTGACACCTGCCAAGTCATGGAGTTGTGAACGCACATTACAACCTAAGGTGTGTGCCTAACTTGCAGTGCTATAATGGGGAAAGGTGGGTACTTGGTGAATCTCTCCATGGGCTCATGATTCCCTGGCTACATTCTAAGGCATAAGAGTCATTTTTTGGTACCTAAGAAAAATGGGTAAAATTCATATCCAAATGCGTAGAAGACCCTCTTGTGGAAGCTTCCTCCATGGCAATTCTGGAGCAGGGCTAGCCTGAGACTTTCAAAGCACCTTCCCCTGATACCAGCTAAAGATCTGTGTTGGCGTGCTAGAGGGCGCTGGGTCCTCTTAGTACCCCAACAGCTGTATGCCATGTAAGCTAGACCAAGAGGCCTCTGCAGATGGCAGATAAAAATTAGATTTATCTCCTATTTATCTGTATCTATCAGGATCATCTCCCATTGGGCTTAAAATATGCAAAATGGCTGCTGTGTTTCTGGGCGTATGAGTTTCTGGGAGCTGCTGTAACAAACTGCCATGAAGCTAGTGTTTTAAAACAACATAAATTTACTCTCTCCTAGTTCTGGAAGCCAGAAACCCAGTATCAAGGTGCTTATAGGGTTGGTTCTTTCAGGAGGCTCAGATGGAGAGCCTTTCTCCTAGCTCCTGGTGGCTCCAGTAATCCTTGGCATTCTATGGCTTGCAGACTCACCACTCCCATATCTATGTTTGTCTCTACATGGCTTTTCCCTGTGTTTCTCTGTGAGTCTCTCTCCTTCTCCATTTTCTTATAAGAGTGCTCATCATCAGACTGAGTGCTCACCCTAAACCCAGAAGTAGTTCATCATGAGATCTTTGACTAATTATATCTGCAAAGACCTTATTTCCAAATGAGATCGCATTCTGACAATTGGGGTGGCCATGAATTTTGGAAAGATGCTATTCAACCCACCATACCGCGAGATCCATTGCAAGCACTTATAATTTTTCTTCCTTTGAACTAATTCTCCATGTTACGCTGAAGCCCAACTTCTCTTGCCCTGTACTCAAAGAAGATGAGAACCATTAGCCACTGTCATCCTTACAGGATTTCCTCATTTACCTTCCTTGGGACATTCTGCAGGGGCTTCCTCTGCAGGATAAAACCAGTCACCTCCAGCTTCATTTTCTTTCAACAGAACATTCTCCTATGCCAAGGTCATCCCTTTGAATCAGTGTCTGCCCTGGTATCTTCTTTTCCTTCAGATTCTACTGTATTTATGCAACAGGCATGGGAAGATGGAAAATGCCTTTCAAAGTTAGAGGACAAAGTTGGACAATTATAGGTTTCATCCATTGTTTTGTTCCATTCCAAGTCAGGATTTGCTTGCCTATCTTCTGTCCTAAACACTCCTTAATTAAGACATAACTTACAAATCATTTTCATGGCAAGAGGCTGCAATGTTATATGCCTTAGAATATTTCAATAATAAGCTCTGAACAGAACAAACTCTTTGTTTCTGTGAGGAATGCTAATTGAAGGAATTTGTTTTTTTTTTCCAAAAGGACATTGAACAGAAACTTAAGTACTAAGCAAAATGTAGATGATGTCTCCCCTTTTATCTGCTGTTCCTTGAAACAGAAAATAAAACACAACTCCAAGCAAACCAACTGTTCTGGCAGGAAAAAGAAATAGCCTCGGAATGTGTCTTCTTCAACAAAGTCAGTATGGAAGGAAGAAAGGTGAAGGCTGCAAAATACCATTCAAAGCACCACAGAAAATAGCCAGTTCAGTTTCTCTCAGCAGCTGGAAGGAAATGTCTCAGAAGCCCCCTCCCTTTTTAATTTTTTTTTAGTTACCAAATTCCTTTATGTTTCTTTTCTTAGAAAAGTGACTTTATAGGTCATTAAACAACTATTAAAAACACAAGTGAGCAAAACCCAAAGCATGGGCCTTTTTCCTTTGATTTTTTTCTTCTGGGTTTCAGAAAAGGGTTTTGAGAGTTGGAATATTTTTGTTAATGTCTTTGTGGGCATTTAAATAGTCTTTCCATTTGTAACATCTCCTAAATAAGGCAGTTATAGAAAACCTGCCTTGCATTAGCACACCTGCTGCGCCCAAACATGAACATGTATTACCCCAAATGGGACACCTCATTTGCCAAACAGACCCGAACCTACAATTACCTGCTTCTCTGGATTTGCTAACACCCGGTTTTCATCAGCCTGCTTGGAGCTTTTCTATGTCCTCTCTTCATCCCCCAATTGGACAAGAAAGCAAAAGGCAAAGAGAGAGAATGGAGAGAATTCTTTAAACCCAGGTGAGTCCAGGTGAGCCCCATTTACCAAGGTCATCATCAGGTTCAGGCATGGTGCAGACCTTTCAAGTCCCAAGATAAGGCTGGCTTCATGGTGTAAGGGTCTCCTTCACTTACAAGTTTCTTTGAAAGTGAAATCAATCAAAGGAATCTCAAAACAAATTACATGGTAAATTATTGTCTCTGTTCTGGCCTACTCTCTCTGCCCCACTGTGCAGCTTCCTCAGCCATGGGTGAGCCACCAGTGAAAGGCTGCAAGATAAGCAGATTAGAGAATGTCAAGTGCCTCCAGCGACTCAACTTCACAGCCAAACTTCTCCAGCCCAGGCTGTTCATCTGATTCATATGGGTCACAGGCTGTTTCAATCAATGCCCCTCTAATGACTGAAGTTTGTTCCCTAACGTGAAAGGGTAAGTAAATAGGAGTCGGGCCAGGGACCTGAAGCATCTCTGTACTCTCCCACCCTCTATCTCAAAATGGTCGGCCACAAGCTGACTTATAAGGAGGAAATGGGCTTGGAAAGAATATAGAATTCCTTTCAGACAGAAACCTTTAATGTCCCTTTCCTATCATTACCAATGCAATTCTGGGAGTCTTCCCTGGCCCGTGTGTCCTAAGGTACTGAATAACAAGCCCTGATATGAAAACAGAATGCAGAAAACAAATTAGCATTTTGAAAATAAAAAGCCTGGCTTTTAATCCTATTAAGATCATGGCTGCTTGTTTTTTTTTTATCCCCCCCTAAAAACTCTGAAAGAGATAATGATGTCCCCATTAACATAAATGCTGAAATCAGCATTTCCTTTGAAAGAAGTTGTTAATATTTGGAAATGGTTGGATTTCCAATCCAAGCTTTGATTGTTATTCTATACTAGCCAGCAAGTGCCAAGGTCACAGGGAGATTCACCTGCAGACTGAGCTAAATGAATCCACTCGGCCACAATGCATGTATAATTTAACATTCTCCTCTCAAGTACTTCCATGCATTCCTAAAAAATATTTTATTACAATAACAAATTGGTTTCAAAATCATGCATTATGTATTCTGAAATTAGGTCTGCCAGTGAAACCAGGATATACAAACATGTATACTCCCCAGCAGGGCTGGAAGAGACCCCAAATGCCATTGATGCCAGGATGGAGCTTAAGAAGAACAGTGAATTCCACAAGGAATCCACTGTCACTTCTTTTATTATCTTAATCTGAGTGTTTGGAAAGAAAAATAGCAAACTGATCATTCCTGTAAATAACAGTTAGAAACCAAATCACCCATTTTCCTTGTATCGTCTCCCCTCTGAGGCGGCAGAGTATGCTATTGGGCAAAGGTGTCCGGTATCCTAAAAATAGGCTTGCCAGGCAGTTTTCATAAGCTTTACTTAAAAAACAAATATTCCTTGAATTTTTAAAAGTCTTCTTTTCCTGTGATCTGACACTTTCCAAGTATACATTTTACAGAAACTGGACTTTAACAAAGCTTCTTTGAAACATTAAAGGTAAAGATATCAAAACCGTCCTTACAAATTTGTGTTAAGAAGTAGACTTGCTCTGCTATAAGCTTTCATCATAGTTATCCCAAAAAGTTAACATATTCAGAAAAATCCTTAGGATTCCCGTCACAGACGCAACCCTCTAGAATGTTTCCCTAATAGATGCTTGTTTCTGCTCTTCAACTTTCATCTGAAGTTAAATACACATTGATTTAGCATCCTTCACAACATAGGCCTGGTTTTCTCATGCACGATACATGTGTTTCCTGCGATGTCTATATACAAATTATTCAAATTAAAATGCTTTTCCCATTCCTTCAGAGTTGTTTATTTTTCTATTTTCAACATTTATATCATACTGAGCAAAGTTCAACCTCACTGAATGACATCAGTGAATTCTGAAAAGGCAAGATTCCTCCCGCCCTCCCCAACCCCCCACCCCCGGCCCAGTTGGTGAGTTCCATGATACAGGGCACAACTGATCTTAAAAATGTGAGAAAGAAATTTAGTAGAGTTTTTCTATTTGAAAAGTTTCTTAGGCATGAACTTGATCTCTCTATATTAAAGGAAGAAAATATCTAGTTTATTTCAATAGGGGATATGTTTTTCATTAACTTGCAGGCTAAACGTCATTGGTATGTTTCCACTGGTCTACTAACTTGGTGAATAAGACAATAAAATTCCTAAGAGAACCACTTATAAATCTCTTTAAATTAAAATCAGTCTAATTTTTATTATAAGACCAACATCATGATAGGCTTTGTATTTTTAAGGCTATGCCCAGACCTAAAAAGTTTAATTCCCTGACAAGAGCTTTTAATAAAGACAAATCATGGGTAAAATTAGATGCTGCAATCGTTCCTTTTCAAAAAAAAATCTGCAAACACTCTGTTAAGAAACCGTTTCTCCTTAATTTCGTTTCGATGTAGTGATATGACTAGACATATAGCTTTTCTATAGTGAAATTATAAGGAATAATTTTCTCTAATCTAATCAGTAGTATCTGAAAATGGGAAATGTTAACAGCATAATTTCTGATTTCTTTTGTATTGTAATTTAGGCTGACACATTAAAGCTTTGCTTTTCAGGAGAACAATTAATAAATTACTGATAGAAATTAAATATTACTGACAATTGAAAATGCATTTTTCCTCGTTTGCTGCATCTAAAAATACCACTCCCACCTCCCATCAAAGATAATCTAAGATAGTATAAAAGTAAAAATGAGCTAAGAAGCGTGTGGTTTTGTGCTAAACAAAAAGGTGATTTATACAAGTAATAAGCAAATTCCAGAATATAGATATATATATATTTGAAAATCTTCTACAAATGCCTCAAATTGTAATCTGCAGGCTAAATGATTAAACTCTCTCTGGGTCTGTTGGCTGAAAAGCTATATCCTTCATTTTAGCTGTGGGCTATTTTAAGCTGAATACAAACTGCTTTTTTATTTGTTATTAAAGGCAGTTCAAATCTTACACCATTTTGTGTGTACACTATACAAGCCAATGTATGCCATTTAGGGAAATATTAAAACAGGATTAAAAATGGAAAAAATAAAAAGCCTTCAATAATAATTAAATTTCATTCCCACACACTACAACAAACACTTCTATAGCCAACTTTTCTAATACTGATACGAAAATTCTAAGTGATTATTTGTGACGTAAATGGAAATGTGTTACAAACTTCTTTTCAAATCGGGCTTAAAAAGGTATTCCAACCACAATGCATTCTGTGGGTGAGTCATAAATACAGAGACTCATATATGAGAAAATACATAAACTCATAGATGTTCAAAATTAAATCAGTGAAAAGGACCAAATGAAATGACAAATTGGAGGCCAGAAGTTCTAAAGGAGAATGTCAGAAGTCAATGCTTTCTGATGCATCTTAAGCAGGACAGGAGTTTCAACACAAACCTCTCCCTTAACAGCTACAGAGGTAGGATTTGAAGAAACTAATTCCCTAATGCCACTTAAAAAAAAAAAAAAAGTCCACGGGAAGCATCAAATGGGTTTTGAATCTAAATATTCGTAAGAAAACTTTTTCCTGAATTGGCAGCTCCCAGGAGCATCGGACAGGTAGCATGGTAGGAAGGTTGGCAGAGTCAACGTTCCTGGGGTGGTCTGGGGCTGTCTCAGGAAGGAGAGTGTTCAGGAATTCCGGTTCTGCAAGAGTCACAGCCTGAATTCAGCTGCCAGCTCCGTTCTGTCCCCGACCTGGCCATATGCCAGAGAATGACACACTGTCAAGGACAAAGTAAGAACGGCTTCCCCGGGCTCCTCAGACCCGAGCTCCTGGCTTCAGAGCAAAAACTCTGAGACGGAAACTTGGTCACTTTCAGCAGGTCAGAGTCAGAAGGAGGGGGGAACGAGAAAGTGCCTTAAGCCATCTGGAGCCTCCCTTCTCCGTGGGCCTAATGTCGCTTGGACCACAGAACAATCACAGCAATAAAATGCGGTGTGTCCTGGGGTCCGCTCTGAAAGAATACTGTCGGTCATGCTGAATACTGAACCAGAAGCTTACACCGCGGGGCTCAGTGCCTTGAGCCTGGCTGCATTCAGAGGCGAGGTAGACAGATGCACGGCCTTTGACAAAGCCAAGAGATGGGCATTTCAAAAATAAAATCATTTCCCAATTACAGGGAGCCCTTCCTCCCGGGGACCCCACAGCACTCTATCAACCTAAATTGGAATCCCGTCTACCGAGCTGCCTTCAATGCAGCCACTCCAGTTATAAATTGGATCAAATGCTCTCAGATTAATTCCTGGAAACCTATATTCATCTTTGTATATCTTTATTACAAAACTAGCCACAAGACTGCTCTACAATTTTCATTACCAGAACAGCTCTCGGAGCTGGATTACGCCATGGTTTATCCCTCTGTGACCCCAAACCATCTCGTTAGCCCCGTTATTGTATATTCACGCAACACACCTGAGCCCAGGATAATAAGAGCGTTATCGTGAATGAGGGGAGGGGGTGCATTTTATCGCACAGGATGTGCTGCTTTTCTCCAAGAATATTTAACCTGCATCTGGCACTCCTGGAAGTCCATACCTCCTGCCCCAACTCCCTCTTGTGCCCTAGCACCAAAGACCCGCACAAATGTCCCCAGTCTGAAGGGAAGTGAAGATAACCCGAGGCCAGCCTGGACTTCTCAGTGAAGGCGACACTTCCTTTCTAAAACAGGGGCAAGAGATGGCTGTACTCTTGGGTACTGCCAGGTAAGAGAATGGAGGCGTACCACCTGAAGTCATGGCAGTGAGAAACCCTGGCCCTTCATGGAAAAACAGCAGGTTTTTTGGTCTGTAAAGGGAGGATGGAAATTTTATACATCAGAAGATAGGAATGAGGGCAGTCCATGGTCTTGGCTGTAGCTACTTTTGATTAAAAGTATTTGTTTCTGGGGTGCCTGGGTGGCTCAGTCTGTTAAGTGTCTCGCTCTTGATTTCGGGTCAGGTTGTGATCTCACAGTTCATGGGATGGAGCCCCTTTGTCGGGCTTTGTGCTGACAGCACAGAGCCTGTTTGGGATTCTCTCTCTCCCTCTTTCTCTGCCTCTCCCTTACTTGTGTACTCTCATGCTCTCTCTCTCTCTGTCAAAAATAATCTTTAAAAATATTTGTTTCAGTGAAGTGTGGTTTTTAGAACACTGCTGCCACTAGCAGGCATCAAATAAAGTGAACTTTATGATGATGATTATGAGCTATTAGATTACAGTAATATCTATTAATATTATAGATAAACATATCCCCAATATTATGTTAGAATTACATGGCTTATTTTCTACCAGCTTGGTCATCTCTCTCTATCTGTCTCTCTCTCTCCATACACACACACACACACACACACACACACACACGTGTGTATATATATATATATAAATAAAAGTGTATATATATATATAATATATAACTATACATTTACATGTGTATATATACACATTATAATTATACATCATTATATATTTATACACACACACATATACATACACGTGTGCCTGTGCACACACATAACATAGGTGTAGCTTCCTATTTACTCTCTCTTTTCTCTCTCTCTCACACAGCAATAGCCTTCCCTTGTCAGGCAAGACCTGGAATGACTCTCCAGCCTGCTTCTTCCTTTTTTCCCACCCCACCTTTCCCTTCCTCCCCTCTTTTCTCTCTCCCTTCCTCCCTTTCTTTTGAAATAATGCCAGCGTGGTTCTTAAGACAGGAAGAAAAACCTAGAAGAATAGCCCATTATTTATGTATTTCAGGGAGACTTGAAGACTTCCTTTTCTTATCCCTTTTACGAGTGTGAGGCTAAAGTACAATGAGACTAATGTCAAGTGTGGGTGCAAAAAAAGAAATAGTCTCACTGTTTTATGGTCATGTTCTGGTTCCTTAAAAAGAAAACCACCTTTTTATTTCTCATTGCTTACAGAAATGACGTCAAATTTCTCAGACAGGTTACTGCACCTGCATTGTTCTTGGACCTTAGATCCTCTCCGGAAGTGGGTCCTAAACATACCTGGTTATCACATCCTCAGGTCTTGCTACTCAAGGAGGGGCCGGCACACCATGCAGCCAGGAGCTTGCTAGGTTTGCAGAATCCTGGGCCTCACCCCAGACCTCCTGAATCAGAATCAGCTTTTCGACAAGATCACTGGTCATTTGTATGCATTTTAAAGTTTGGAAGCCCCAACAGTGGGGACTTATAATTACTTATTTATGGACCTTACTTCAGAACTACTGAATCAAATTCTTTGAGATTAAAGACCAGGAACTTCTATAGCTTCATGTGGGGTTTCTTCCTACCGTCATCTCTCTGCTTAGGCTTCTGCAGTGGGTCTCTATCATCTCTGCTTTTGGTATCTCTGTGAGATACAAAGGTCCTCCATCAAGAGAAAAAATAATGCCATACACAAAATTCAAAAATGAACAAGCTCAGAGAAAGAATTATTTCACAATGAAAACCAAGATTAATAGCTCTAATTCATAGAAAATGTTTAAAGTGAATAAGAGAGGACAGACACTACCCAATGGAAAATTAATGATATGAACAAACAGTGCACAAAAGAAGAAATACAAATTCCTGATAAATTGGAGGAAAACCTTTTTATAAAAGAAACCACTTACTTAAAATGCCTTTCAGCTCCTTTACCCGCCCCACTCTCCTGCCTCAACCAAGCTAAATAATCACCAACTGCCCTGATTTCCTTTGTCCTGTAGGAGAGTCTTCTTCGCTCTCAGTGTGTTCATATCTGCCATCTACCTCAAGGTGCTTCTGAAAACCCACTGCCTCCTGGTGGTCTTTTCCAGCGACCACATCCTATTTAGTATTCTCCATTGTTCTACTCATCTTCCATCTTTGTGTGTTTCATTTTACAGCTGCCATCTCGTACAGTGATGTAAACTGAATGTTTGTGTCCCAGCCTCCCCGCAAACTCCCAAAGTGATGATATTAGGAGGTGGGCCTTGGGGAGGTAATTAGGATGAGATGAAACCATGAGGGTGGAAACTGTCCTGAATGAAATTAGGGCTCTTCGAAGACCCACAAGGGAGGGAAGTTTCAGAGAGCTGGCTTCCCTTCTCTGCTCTCTGCCTTGTGAGGCTACATGGAGAAGTTGGCAGTGGCCTCTTGCCAGACCCTACCCACGCTCTCATCCTGATTTCAGACTTCCTAGCCTCCAGAACCATGCTAAATACCTTTCTGTTGTTCATAGCTCTGTTCTGTTTCTTTACGGTCTATGGTACTGTGTTATAGGTGTCCAAATGAGCTATGATGGCACTCATTAACACACTCCTTTATCCTCATGTGGTTCTGTGTATATGATTTTTTCTTAAACTAAGCCTCAGACTTTTATAGTTTCACTTCTTACAGATTTCCCTTTTCAATGCTCTAGGTCACTTACTCATTACTGTTTCTACCCACCATATAACATATCACAGGTTAAACCAAATTTCAGGGATTTCTTCATGATTCAACTGAAAGAAGAATAAAACTTCACAAAGCACCCAAGACGGTAGCTAATTTGTCTGAAAAGGAACCTACAGGAAGTGATATGTTCCCAGAAGTATTTAAAAACCAGAAGTTCATTCTCCGAAGCTGTGCCCGGGGCTGCCGACTAAGACCTTCAGCAATCTCCCTGCTCTGGGTACATGATGATTTGTGCTCCGTTTTATTGTTTCTTCCGTATGCTGATTGGTTTTGATTCATTACACAACACAGAGTCCATGAGAAAAGTCATTTTTCAAGTTAACGGGTGCACGATGAAATTAGATTAAAGTTTTGTAAATCTGCAGGTAGGAAAAACATCAGCATGGGACCGATATAAGAGATCTCGAGAAAGAGAAATATAAGGGGGCAATGTATTAAGACTTGTCTTGTTTCCGGATGTGAATATTTCCCATTAACATGAAAGGTTTGCAGGGAGATATCTGAGCCCCTTCCTCTTCCATCTCTATTCATTCCAGTTCGCCCAGAGCTTTTCTCATGTTGCCTTTTCTCTGGACAAGGACCTAGCTGGGGGTCCTGTACCTCACGCTGCAGGGCTTGCGAGATCAGTGGGCAGGGAGCCGTGTGACCCGTGGCCATGAAAGTCCATCTCACCGGTGATGCTATGTGCCAATTTAGTTTCTCTAGGCCTTGACCAGCCCAGACCCTGATGATTGCACTTCTTTCCTGAACCCAGTAAAATATGGCAGGCTTTACCATGGGAGATGTGCACACAAAACATATTTTCAGAATGAATGGACACCAAGCCCCTTCTCTCTCCTTTATCCATTTCCTTTCATCTTTCTCTTCTGCCTCTTTACTTCTACCTGATGATTTTCTTGACCATTTCCCTTAATTTTTCTAATTCTCTTTCATACTTATATACCCACATGCCCACTGAAATGATCAGGACACCCATTGGGAGGAAAACACACCCTATCGCTATTTTTTTTCAAGCTTGGTTAAAAAACAATCCCCTTTTAAGCAGTGACAGCCAGGACTCCGTAATCTGTACATACAATTTAATCCTTTAAAGAATCAGCAGGGCCTACATCAATCAAGAGCCTTCATCAACTTGTAAAAACAATATTTTGATTCAATCAGATTCAAAGCCCTGAAATTCTCAGCTAATTAATGCAGGGTCACTCAGGGGCTGTGCAATGGTGGCTGGAACCACGGTCAAATATTTACCCTTGGCGCGGCGCGCACACACATGTTCACATCACCCAAGGATCTGAACGATGGGCGAGAAAAGAAAATGCACCTATGGCTGCAGTAGATTGCATCTGGCACCAGCATTTGGAAAAATAATTATTACAAAGAGAGAAAAGAAGAGAAATGATTCTTCCATCATCAGAGATACACCCAGGGAAGTGAATGTCTGTTAAAGGTAAACAGACAGTGACCAGCCAACACCCTGCTGACTGTTTTAGCATCCTGTATGTCCCAAGCAGGGAGGTGTTTTGTACAATTCTTCCTTTAACATTCAAAATAAATGACAGGTTTACAATTTCATAAGACAGCAAATTCATTCCATGGGATCTTTTCATTAGGTCTAGATTCTGATAAATTTCCTTGAGATTGCACCTTGAGACATGTGAAACCCTATGTATATGGTGGAGAGGGATGTGTGGAAGCAAATGCAAAATCATACTGTATATGCTTAGGCTAAGTATGACCTCTGCATATGTTAACACTTTATGTACATGGTAAATTATATAACTTACTTATACAAGTGCAGAAAGAGAAAGCATTTGGATGTCTGATTAGTGATGAGTGATTTGGAACTTTTCTTTTAAAACAGGGAAGATAGGAAGGCAATCTGAAATGAAGTCCAAGCAGAAAGTTCATCTATCTTTGGCCCCTTCTTTTCTTGTCTCTTTACTTTTGGAATCTCCTTTAAACTCTTTACAAATAGGATATTGTGATCCTAGTTACAATGTTGCACTAGATAGTATTTTTAAGATGTCATTGAGAGATACTGTCTAAAGAATATATGAGATCTCTCTATATTATTTCTTATAACTGCATGTGAGTCTATCATTATCTCAAAATTAAAACTTTCATTTAAAAACTCATGTATTGTAGGGGCACCTGGGTGGCTCAGTCAGTTGAGCGTTCGACTTTGGCTCTGAACATGATCTCCCAGTTTGTAAGTTCAAGCCCCGCATCCTGCTCTGTGCTGACAGCTCAGAGCCTGCAGCCTGCTTTGGGTTCTGTGTCTCCCCTTCTCTCTGTCCCTCCCCTGCTGTGCTCTCTCTCTCTCTCTCTCTCTCTGTCTCTCAAAAATAAACATTAAAAAAAATCCTCACGTATAGTTGTAAGATAGACACAGAATTAGGGAGGCTTTTTCTTCTATTGCTAATGAATCACTTCAGCTCATGTGCTTGCTTCCTTTCATTCACTTCCCAACCTTCTAGAAAGCTCTACGAACAGCAAACACAAACCATTAACAGCAGCTTTTTCTTAAGATTGAGAAATTGGGGGTTTCACTGCTGTTTTTTAATGAATTTACCTTCAAGGAGGGTAAAACAGACATTATTCATCTTTTAGAAAACAATTTATTATTTAAATAATGCTCAGTCCTGGACCTCCTTATACCCTCCACATTTTTATAGTTATCACCCCATGAATTTCAATAATTGAGTGAAGATTAGAAAAAATATTTATATGGAGGATATACAGTAGTTACAAACATGTCCCAGGTCAAATACCAAATCTATCCAATTAAGGCCATGGTGGTCCTACCAGTGACTCTTAGCAACGTGCAGGCAGTGAACTTGCCCATTTGTTGAACTTTCTGATTGACATCAATCAGTGTGACCAATCTGATGGTTGAGCAATCAGCATTGAACACTGAGGCTAACCAAATGAATGGTGTGTCTTCACTGAGTCTCAGCATTTCACAAGTATAACAAAGCTTGGATTCATAGGATGCCACCGAGATTTTTTTTTTTTTTTTAAACACTCAAGCTGGTCTACCTGGGGCTACTTGATAAAACATTTGGACTGAATTAAATAGGCCTTTTTGTCAGACAACTGATTTGATTGATTTTTCTCCCACTGTATTTACTGGTAATTTTGATTTTCTATAGACATTTAAAAGACTTACAGAATTAGGCTCCAAGAATTTTAGTGCAAAAAGGGTCTTCACATATTGTATAGTCTAGGTTTTCCCTCAAAATTTCATAGGTGTTAAATGAAAAAAAAAATTGAGGGAAAGGGTATTTTCATTAAATATGTTTGGGAAACACAGAGATCAAGATGTGTAATAGTTTGTTGATTCTTTACTTGCCAAGGAGTTCCCAAAAGCTTTAAAAGGTTAATGTGCATTATAATGCAGGTTCTTCCAAGCTTACATTCAACACAGAATCCTTTTTTTTTTTAATTTCATAGTTCAGAATTCTAATTATGAAGTTTTTAAACACTATGACGTAGTACAAACTTTTATAGACAGGGAAGCAAACACTCAAAGAAGCAATTTATCTTATTTAAAATAGCTCGTTTACTTCTAAAGAAGACATGCAGGTGGCCAACAGACACATGAAAAGATGCTCAACATCACTCATCATCAGGGAAATGCAAATCAAAACCACAGTGAGGTATCACCTCACACCTGTCAGAATGGCTAGAATCAAAAAGACAAGACAGCTCAGCGGGGAGCCTGCTTGGGATTCCCTCTCCCTCTCCCTCTCTCTGTCTCTCTGTCTCTCTCTCCTCCCCCCCCCCACCCTATTCCTCATCCCCTCTGTCATTTGCACATGCACTCTCTCTCAAAACAAACAAACAGATAGACAAACAGGAAATAAAGACAAACAGGTATTGCCAAGGATTTGGAGTAAAAAGAACACTTGTGCACTGTTGATGGGAATGTTACCTGGTGCACCCACTGCAGAAAGCAGTATGGAAATATCTCAAAAAAATTAAAAACAGAAATACCATATGATCCAGCAATTCCACTACTGGGTATTTACCCAAAGAAAATGAAAATATGAATTCAAAAAGGTAGATTCACCCTTATGTTTGTGTTCATTGCATCATTATTTATGATAGACAAGATATGGAAGCAATCTAAGCATCCATCATTGGACAAATGAATAAAGACATGTGGCGTACACACACACCAACAATGAGTATTACTCAGCCAGAGAAGAATACAATCTTGCCATGTGTAACAACATGGATGGACCTGGAGGGTATATGGTAGGTGAAATAAGTCAGACACAGAAAGACAAATACCATATGATTTCACTTACATGTGGAATCTGAATAACAAAATAAAGGAGCAAACAAAAACAGAAATAGACTCTTAAATACAGAGAACAAACTGATGGTTGCCAGAGGGGAGAGGAGTTAGGGGGATGGGCAAAATGGATGAAGGGGAGTGGGAGGTACAGTCTTCCAGGTACAACATAAATAAGTCTTGGGGATGAAAGGAACGGCATAGGGAATACAGTCAACAATATTATAATAGTGTTGATCAGTGGCAGATGGTAGCTACACTTGTGGTGAACACCACCTAACATGTAGAATTGTTGAATCACTGTGTTGTATGCCTGAAACTAATATAACACTGTGTCAACTACAATTAAATAAAGAAAAGAAAACAAAGGAAAAATATATCTCTTATAGGGAGACAAAACAAGAATTCAGGCCTTTAAATTCCCACTGTAATCCTTTCAAATAAACCAAATGCATTTATTTTAATTTTTCTATGAAAAAATTCAAACATTCAAAACCAAAGAGAAAACAGACAACAATCTTCATATTCCCATTACCCAGATTCAATAATTCTCCAGATTTTGCTTTACCTGTCCCTTTTTTATATGAATATTATATATATGTAATATACATATATATAATAAATTTTATACACACACACACAAACTCTCTCTGGACAATGTATAAAATTCTTATCTATCAAAGGGATTAAATAAAAACATCTTGTCTTTAACGTTATGAAGTACCAATTATTTCATTAGAAATCTTAAAATAGTGATTCTCTAATGTCATAATTTCTTCCCTATGTGTTAGTTGAAATTATTCTGTATAAAAGAAGTTTCCCTCATTAACTAGGACTAGTTACCCAGAAAGACAATTCATATGAGGACAGGATACATGCTTACTTATTTCTTTCCTTTTAGTTACCAATTTTCACAGCAAAAAGTTAATTCTAATGATAACCAGTTAGCGATACTGCTAGCTTTTGGCTTTCTTTTCTCTCCCATTCTCTCTTCATTTGAGTGTCACTAGACTGAGTGTGTTTCAACCAATTTCATTCGTTTTTTTCTTTTTAATGTTTTTTTTTTGTTTAATTTATTTCTGAGAGAGAGAGAGACAGAGAGACAGAGAGAGAGAGAGACAGACAGCATGAGCAAGGGAGGGTCAGAGAGACAGGGAGACACAGAATCTGAAGTAGGCTCCAGGCTCTGAGCTAGCTGTCAGCACAGAGCCCGATGCGCGGCCAGAACCCATGAACCGTGAGATCATGACCTGAGCCGAAGTCTGACACTCAACCGACTGAGCCCCTCAGGCGCCCCTCCGTTTTATTTGTTTGTTTGGTTGTTGTTTTTTGTTTGTTTGTTTGTTTGTTTGCTGATGCTCCCCTTGTTCCATTTATTGCTGAGGGGAGCTCATTTGAATTTATTCATGTGTCCTTTCGACAAAGTCCTTTAATCTCTGATAGTTTCTTTACTTTCTGACACAGTAAAGAATTGTGACTCTACATATTTCCTGCCAGACTAGAACCAGCCAAACTCTTTAAGAAGTCCTACTTCCTTTTAGTGGAGAATGGTATGTAGATACCTCAATCTGGACAGTAGGCTTGTTCATTACTTTGGGGTCACCATTACTTTTAGGCTTGTTCGGTGGACAGGTTTGAGAAATACTTACTCGCCTTTCAGTAAAAAAATATTCTAAAAAAGAGGCTTTAAACAATAGCCAGGTTAGTGGCCTTCTCTAAGTATTTTTAAGAGAAGGAAATACCAGAGTTTAAACACAAGCTTCCCAACATAGAGAATAAAATGATGGCATTAATGAGTGGTTCACTTTGTTTATGTACATAATTTCATATGAAATATGTTCATTCCTCCTAAAGTCTTATCTAAATCATTATTTCAGGGCACCTGGATGGCTCAGTCAGTTGAGTGTTCGATTTCAGCTCAGGTCATGATCTCAGGGTTCCTCAGTTCAAGCCCTACATCAGCTTGCTGCTGTAGCACAGAGACCATTTCAGATCCTCTGTCCACCCTCTCTCTGCCCCTCAGCCATGTGCGTGCATGCGCTCTCTCTCAAAAATAAAAAAAATAAAATAAAATCATTTAAAAAATAAAAATAAATCAGTATTTCAACTACAGCAGTTGGGAACCAAATTTAATAATTTCTGCTTTGATGTATTGTCTATATAAGTAGTACAGGTCTGAGTCCTCAGTTCACATCTGAAATCAGACTTGTCATTTGTAGGAATAGAAACTAAAAATTCATAAAAAATTTACCCTTGTTACTTCCAAAAAGGTCCTGGGGATCAAGTTAGAAATGTTTAAGTATAAGCAGTAGTTTTTTAAGTTTGCATTTAAATAGTTATTAATTCTATTACAAGCATTGTTAATGTTTGCATTACTATCTGGGTCTCTGACCATAAAACTTAAAAATAAATTTTCCACTCACAGTAGTGGACCGGGCACATTTTCTTTCAAGTTCCCTCTGAAGTAATGGAAACACTGCTTTTCAAGTGAATAATATCATAATCATACTATGAGACAAAATATGGATCTAGACAAGACTAGAAAATTCTGGAAAATGGAAGGCAAATGAAGACACAACTCATTGGAAAAATTAGAGTAAAAAGAACCATCGTATGAAACCCTAGAAGCAAGAATGTCTTTCCTGGAGGAGTTCAGGAAAAGTTCCAAGACATAAGGCAAAGATTGGGCCATACTGAAATGAGAACCCTCGTGAATATGTTCTTCACATTAGTCTTTGCTAACTTTCCATGAGGTTGTGTCTAATCTTCATGAACCCAAAGTTCTGATGCACTCATTCCCACAAAACCCCAAATGGACACACATCTCATCCTACAAACTTCCAACATTCTTTACAGTTAAGATACAGGAAGATAGGAGATTAAGCCTAAATCTAATGATAACCATTTATTATCCAGATTTCCCATCTGGACCCAACTCTTGCCTTGAGTGATATCAGATGACACAGAGCAGAAGAGCTTACGCTGTCATATAAAATCCTCATGCTGAGATGTGGGGATTAGTTCCAGGTACTAACAACACTGGGAAGCCTCACTCATTATTATACTGCTTTGTTTTAAATAAATTGTAGCATTTGATTAATCTAAATATAGAAAGCTATGTGATTCACTTCTTGAACTAGTCTTAGGATGGGTTGGGGGACAATTACAACTCAGGGTTATGGGGAGTGTCTACCAACCACAGCTTTCCCAGGGGGGACCCTGAATGTCTTGAAAAATATTTCTGAAAATCTCAACATGTACTGACTCTATCTGGGCTAATCAAGCCCCTTTCTTCTGATCTACTTCCACATGTACACATCCCTCTTCCCCCCAAAAGTGAGCCTATAATATATGTTCCAGCTGTAAGCCCTCCCATATGAAACAAGCCTAGAAAATCTAAATAAAATATAATAGTTTTTCTTTTTTTTCTTTCTTTTTTCACTCTTCTTTTTTCTTAAGTAGTTTATTGTCAAATTGGTCTACATATAACACCCAGTGCGCATCCCAAGTGCCATTCCCCATGCCCATCACCCCTCTTCCCCTCTCCCCCACCCCCATCAGCCCTCAGTTTGTTCTCAGGATTCAAGAGACTCTCATAGTTTACCTCCCTCCCTCTCCCCAACTATTTTTCCCCTTCTTCTCCTGCATGGTCCTCTGTTAGCTTCCTCCTAATCCACCTATATGTGCAACCATATGGTATCTGTCCTTCTCTGCCTGACTTATTTCACTCAGCATAACACCCTCTAGTTCTATCCACGTTGCTACACATGGCCAGATCTCATTCTTTCTCATTGCCGTGTAGTATTCCATCGTATAAATAAACCACATCTAGGGGCGCCTGGGTGGCTTAGTCGGTTAAGCGTCCGACTTTCGCTTTGGTCATGATCTCGCGGTTTTTGGGTTTTAGCCCTGTTTCGGGCTCTGTGCTGACTGTCAGCTCAGAGCCTGGAGCCTATTTCAGAGTCTGTATCTCCCTCTCTCTCTGACCCTCCCCTGCTCACGCTGTCTCTCTCTCTTCTAGAAATAAATTAAAAAAAAATATTTAAAAAAAACAACACATCTTGATCCATTCATCAGTTGATGGACACTTAGGTTCTTTCTATGTTTTGTCTACTGTTTAGAGTGCTGCTATGAACATTGGGGTATATGTGCCCCTATGCATCAGCACTCCTGTTTTTAAATGCACAGCTATTCTTAAAGAAAAAAGGACATCTTCAAGCACCAGGAAGAAAGAGTGGGTTAGACACCAGAGAGATTAGAACATGAGCTGTTACTGTGAATACTGTCATGGGGAGAGGGAATGTGTTTCAAATTTAGAGACAGATAAATCTGTGCCCTGTGTCCTAGGAAGTTAAACTAACTCCTCAAAAGGCTCATCATTGGTAAAAGGTAGGCCAGAAGGAAATTCTGCCAACCTACTGAGGGAGATAACAATGAAATTCATCTCTACCTGGGATTTGGATTGGAAAAAAGTTGTACAAGAATGCCAAATCACAGAAATTAATGTAGTACAAAATCCTTCTAGACAAATACATCTCGCTCTAGGTGGCAAATGCCTCCACAGAACATAAAATCACAATTCAGACTTATAAATATACCATGAAGAAAAAACTTGCTTCATAGGAGAATTAACAAAACCCACCAAAGAGAATACTGACTCTCTAGAACTTTTAATAGATTCTTATAGCTTCTGATCAGATTCTGACATCAGACTGTAATATGAGTACATATAAATTTTTAAAACCATATAAGAAATAATAAAAAGCATAGGAAAAGAATTACCCACTATGAAAGTGATCTGGCAAAATGAAAACAAATTAAAGAGAACTTTTTGAAATTAAAAAAAAATTACTTAGTTACCAAAATCTGAAAACTCAAAGACTAGGTTAAAGAGTACATTAAAAATAGATAAAGAGAGAATTAGTGAACTAGAAGATGTATCTGAAGAACTTATCCACAACGTAGTAGTACAGAGAGACAAAAATATAGAAAATGTGAAAAAGTGGTTAAGAGAAATGACATTTAGAAGGACAAGTTCTAACATACATTTAGCTGGAGTCCTAGGAGGAGAGAGAGGGAGAGAGAGAGAGAGAATATGGGACAGAAAGTATATTTGTATATAGTATATACAGTAAGTAATAGTAGACAATTTTCTATATGTAATAGAAGTCAGATTCATAGAGCCTAATAAAACCCAAGCAGAACAAATAACAGTAAATCTCTATTTTGATGCATCATAGTAAAATTGAGGAAGAGCAAAGATGATGAAAAGGTTGTAAGCATACAGTTTACCTTCAGAGGAGAAACAGACTGACAGCTGACTGTGGATCAGCAACAATGGAAGTAAAAAGCCCAGAGAATAAAAATTTCAATGTATTAAGAGAAAATAACTAGAAACATAGACTTCTATAAATAGTACAGAAGATATCTTTTATTTTTTACTTTTTAATTTTTTTGACAATATCTTTTAAAAATAAGGATAAAACACAGAGTTTGCCAACATTAGGTCATAACTAAAAGGTAAGGCTAAAGGGTATACTTTGAGCATGGTGAAAATTATTGCAAGTTGAAGATAAAGATGTGATAATGTGTGAAGACAGAAGGTGGAAAATGTGTGGGTAAATGTAAAGAAAGACAACTTAAAAAGTAGTGACTTGTGGCTTTCAACAGATAAAAATAAAACATGAAAACACAAGTATGTAGAGAGTAAATGCAGTTAAAATGTTTTAAGTTCTTGTAACTCAGGAGAATAATTCAGGAGTGTGGAAATACACTGATTAATTTTAGAATTTGATTGGTTAGTACATATTGTAATTAACAGCGAAAGAGAGAGAGAGAGAGAGAGAGAGAGAAAGAAAGACAGAAAGACAGACAGAAAGACAGGCAGGCAGGCAGGCAGAGAAAGAAAGAAAGGAAGGTGTATAATTTCCAGCTGAGCAGTCAGGGAAAAAACATGGAATAAGTAATTCAAAAGAAGAAAAGAAGACAAGACAGGGGGGGATAAAAGGCACAGCTGACCCTATGAAGTTGGAAATCTGTATATGACTTTTGACTCCCCCAAAACAATTACTAATAGCCTACTATTCATCAGAAGCCTTTCCAATAACATAATCAATTAACACGTATTTTGTATCTTACATGTATTATATAGTGTGGCCTCTCAATAAAGCTAGAAAAAAGAAAATGGGGAGGTGGGAGTTTAAGTCAGTTAAGAATCCAATTCCTGGTTTTGGCCCAGGTCATGATCTCACAGCTCATGACTCTGAGCCCTGCATAGGGCTTGGCACTAATGGTGGGGAGCCTGCTTGGAATTCTCTCTTTCTCCCCCTCTCTCTTTTCTTCTCCCCCGTGCATTATTTCTCCCCCCTTAAAATAAATAAATAAACTTAAAAAAAGAAAATGTTAAGAAACTCATAAGAAAGAAAATACATTTATAGTACTGTACTTTATCCAAAAAAATCACATATAAGTGGACCTGCAAAGTTCAAGAGTCACCAGTATATAGAAATACAAATATAAAATACAAAATAAAATGACACAAAATAAAAAACAAACTATAGAAGTTTATAAAATACAGTATAACGGGGGCACCCTTATACTGACTGGGTGGCTCAGTCAGTTAAGTGTCCAGCTTCGGCTCAGGTCATGATCTCATGGTTCGTGGGTTTGAGCCACGCATCAGGCTCTGTGTTGACAGCTAGCTCAGAGCCCGGAGCCTGTTTTGGATTCTGTGTCTCCCTCTCTCTCTGACCCTCCCCTGCTCATGCTGTCTCTCTCTCTCTCAGACATAAATAAAACATTAAAAAAATTCTTTAATATGGTATAAGGAACATAACAATATGCTGTTTAAAACAAACATACTAAAATATATCAAAAAAAAGTAAAAAAAATGGAAAATGTAAATGAAAGCAACACTGTGGAGGGAAAAGTCTATGACAGCTTATGTTAGTATCTGAGAAAATAGGCTCTAAGTCAAAAATTTACTAGAAACAGTGTCACTTCCTAGAAAGATAAAAAAGTTAAAATGCATATGTACTTCATGACATAGCTTCAAAATACATAAAGCAAAATTGCTAGAATTACGAGGAGAAATAAGCAAATCAACAATCACAGATGAAGGTTTTAACTACATTCTTTTCTGTTATTGATAGGTGAAGCAGACAGAAGATCAGCAATAATATAGAAGATTTGAAAACCACAAAACTGGGGTGCCTGGGTGCCTGAGTCAGTTAAGAGTCTTGCTTTCAGCTTAGGTCATGATCTCACGATTTGTGAGTTTGAGCCCTGCCCAGGGCTCCATGCTGACAGTGAAGAGCTTGCTTGGGAATCTCTCTCCCTCTCTCTTTGCCCCTCCCTCACTATTCTGTCTCTCTCTCCCAAAAATAAATAAATAAACTTAAAATTTTTTTGAAAAATACAAAACTAAAATTGATCTAGTGGAAATACTAGGTTTTATCACATGAAGTGGTGTATGAGTTAAAAATTGTCTGACGAGTAAAACTGTTACCTAGTATATTTCCTACTGTCTAAAATGTCTTTAGAATTTATAACAGATATGCTCTTTAATTTCCTTTGATAATTGGGCTATTTTTGCTATAGGTTATTTTTTCCCCACTATGTAAATATTATGATGCCTTCAAAAGAATTCTAAATACATTTTTAAAAAAATATATGAATCTAAACAGACGCGGTACCACTGAAAGAGGCTATAATAACAATCTGGCCTTTGGAGATGGCTCTGTTAGTTAAAGAGCTGTTTGTTCGTGGTTCAGAAGTTATATTCCAGGGGCCTGAATCTCAAAGAACTGTTTTCAAAGGTCAATTCAAAGTCATGGCAGAAGCTAATTCACAATTCACAATTTTGAAATCTGTGACAGGTTCTCAACATCTGACTGCCACAGAAAAGGTATAAAAATTACACAAGTGAATATACTGCACTGCTAAATGATCAAAAAATGGAGACATTTGGAAATATACCTACTTCTTACCCTTGCAGAGCCATTTTTAGAGTGAGTCCTAATCAGTGACAAGAATCAGCTGTGTGACCACTGCAGATGCCCTGGACACTCCCAAACACACCCCAAAAACATAGCTAATACCCAAATTGTTCTTGTGACTGCATGTTGGGCTTGGAAAGTCATAACTTGTTATTCTTTTTAAAACGTGAGTTAGACAATAGCAGGCGTATATTATCAAGGAATTGAAATGGTGCATCAAAAATTGATCCAAAAGCAACCCACAGTAGTGGACAGACATATTCCAAACTCTTGGATTCCACACCTCTCCCACCCTTATCACAGATTGCCACAGTAAAAGTAACTGAATTGGGCTACATGGATTAGCATGTCCAACATTCTCAGCAGACTTTTATCCAATGTGATTTGGAGTGCTTCCCAATAAACAAACCATTTCCAATAGAGAAGTAGTAATTGGAGGCTTTGAATAATTTATATAGTCTAAAAGTGCCAGATTTTATAAAAATGGAATCTTCCATTCAGAGAAGACCATCAATGCTAATTACATATATTTAAATAAACAAAATTTAATTTTCCAAAAAAATGCAGAATGTTCATCTGGACAACCAAAAAACAGCAATTTCATATAGTACAACTTAAATATATAGAAAACTGCATCAACCAACCACACAACGGGATACATATCCTTTCCAAGCACATGTGGAACATTTACAAAAATGGGACACATACTGAGTATTAATGGTAAAGCAAATCCTAGCAAATTTCAAAGAATTGAATTGACTGGCTACATCATATACTAACATTGACAGGCACTCTGACTACATGCAGGTAAGCTAGAATCAATTACATAAAGATAACTAGGGAAACCCTCAGGAGATCAGAATTTAGGGGAAATACATATATAAACAAGAGGAGAATAAGTCAAAAAATGATGGCTACCTATAGTGAGAGAAGGGGAATAGACAGTAAGAGAAGTTATAATGTTAACTATGAATATACCCCATCTTGTAGATTTGATTTTGGAATCTGGTTTAATTATAAAACATTAAATTTACAAATGCAATCCTTAAAAAGTGAAATTAAAATGAAACAATGTTACCTAATTGAACTTGGTAGCTAACACTGTCCCTTAAAGAAGAAATATTCCAAATGCCTTTAAAACACAGTAAGCTGATGGTAAATCTTAAAGATGGGTACACTAAAAATTTCAAATCGTTTTCAATAATCATATTATTGGTGACAGTTTTGGTTTCATTATGCAGAGACCTTTCCATGTATATCATGGGGAAAAAAAATAAGTAATCATAATGGCACAGGGATTTTCAGCATAGGACAAAGGATATACAGAGATAAGGTTGATGAAGGTAATTAAAACCTGTAGTCCTAAATCTGAATTGGAAGTATCAGTATAAACTCATGATAACACCAAAAATACAGTGTTGCCTACGTGGCACCTGACTTTGGCTCAGGTCATGATCTTGCAATTTGTGGGTTTGAGCTCCGCGTTGGGCTCTGTGCTGACAGCTCAGGGCAGAGAGCCTGCTTCAGATGCTGTGCTCTCCTCTCTCTCTGCTTGGCCCCTGTTCGCACTTTCTTTCTCAAAAATAAACTAACATTTAAAAATATTTTTTAAAAACCCAAACAAAAACAAAATTTGTCTATTGGAAACTTAAAAACCATGACAGGCCTACTATCAGTGAACAAGTCTACCATCAAGATTGTGGGTCTCAATTATTTCTAGCTAAGATGAACCAGAGCTCCTTGGGAAAATAATTGGTTTCCAGGCTGGGACAGAATTGTACAAAGTGAACATGGAATGTCTTGTCATGCCAGAAAGCAAGGAAGTTACCAATGATGGCCAGGGCTGTATTGAAAGGAAATGAGCCAATTTAAAGAGATTCCCAGAAGCCACAAATGAGACAAAATGTATTGCATTATTACTATCATCAACAGTAATAACTTTAGCACACTTCAACTTAACAACATATTAAACTTCATGAGTTCATAATAATATTTTTGATGACACTGGTCATCATTATTCCAGAAAACCAACCCTTATTTGAAAACTGGTAAATAAAGGGGGAAAAAATCAAATATTTGCCCTGCATTTCCTATATAAACTTTACCTCTAACCAAATATTTGCTGAGGAGGTTATTTTGCTCTAAGAAATGTTCTGGCTAAAAAGTAGAAGGTAAATGATAGAATATTGCCATTTTGAAACCTCTAATGAATTAATGAAGAAAGGCAATAATCATCAATAGCTGTAACATACAACAAAAAAGATCAGACATCATACATCTCCTTATAGAAGTACATCTCACCCCACGTAGATTTTATGAAAAGAAAAATCAAGCCAGCGTCTAATTAAGTCTGTTGCTCTAACTAAAAATCTACACCAAATAAGGAAACAAAACACATGAAATGATAACAAGGGCATGCAGAGAGCAAAATCCAAATCGTGGGCAAATCTATAGGACAAATGATTTGGTTTCTTTAATCAACCACCTTAGAAATAAAACAAAAACTAGGAAGTAAAAGAGGTCAAGGATTCATAGATAAAAAAGAGATTTAAGATGTATGTCAATTAATGAAATGTATGGATTTTAAAACTAGATTTGGGGGACCTGGGTGGTTCAGTCAGTTGAGCGTCCAAATTTGGCTCAGGTCATGATCTCACAGTTCGTGAGTTTGAGCCTCACGTTGGACTCACTGCTGTCAGCCTGTCAGTGCAGAGCCCACTTCAAATCCTCTGTCCCCTTCTTTCTCTGTGCCTCCCTCATTTATGTTCTCTCTCAAAAAATAAATAAAATATTTTAAAAAATTGATTCAAGGAAATGGTAAAAAATGAGACAATGAGATTTAGACATGAAAAATTTTTGCACATTTTAGTGCAAAATTAGTGCAAAATCTTAGCTTTTCAGATATATTCAGATAGGTGCAAACAAAAATATATGTATAGACATTCCTTTAAATAAATATTTTCTCTAAATAACATGGAGGAGGGGAACAGGGGGGATAATGAGGAAATAAAGATATCATGCATGGATAGTTGCTCAAGAGTCTTGAACAATGTGGGGGTCAGAGGTACAGACCCCTCACAGAGCTGAAAATCTCTGTATAACTTTTGACTGTTCAAAAACTTAAGTACTGGGGCGCCTGGGTGGCTTAGTCGGTTAAGCGTCCGACTTTCGCTTAGGTCATGATCTCGCGGTTCGTGGGTTCGAGCCCCGCATCGGGCTGTGTGCTGACTGCCAGCTCAGAGCCTGGAGCCTGTTTCAGTCTGTGACTCCCTCTCTCCGACCCTCCCCTGTTCACGCTGTCTCTCTCTCCTAGAAATAAATTTAAAGGAAAAAAAGATCAATTTAAAAAAAAAAAAAGAAAAAAAAAAAAACTTAAGTACTAATAGCCTACCGTTGACCTGTTGTTTTACTGGTAACAGTCAATTAACACATATTTTGCATATTCTATGTACTGTAAATTGTATTCTTACAAATAAGGTAGAGAAAAGTAAATGTTGTTTAGAAAATTGTAAGGAAAATACATCTACAGTACTGTACTGCATTTATAGAAAAATCTACATATAAGTGGACATGTGCAGTCCAAACCTGTGTTGTTCAAGGGTGAACTGTATTTTCTATTTTTTGTATATATTTGAAATTTGCCATATATTTAAAAAAATTTTTAACTACTTTTCCTTATTATTTAGAGATATATGCTAAAATATTTATGCAGAAAATGCTAGTTGTCTAGAAGTATACCCTACAAAATAATGTAAGGGCAGGGGGAAAGTGGGTGGGGTACATGTGAAACAGGAACGATATCAAAAATTGTTCAATTTAAATGATGGGTGCATGATGGTACATTTTACTCTTCTCTCTACTTTGCATATGTTTGAAGTTTTCCACAATACAAAGATTTTTTTTTTTTAGCAAAATGTAGAAAGCAGGAAAACAGTAAAAATAAGAGTAGGAGTAAGAAATGGCATTTGAAAATAAATATGCAGGGAAGTGAGTCAACAAAACAACAATTTGTGATTTTTGAAATAATTAATAAAACCAGTAGAATACCAGTAGGAAAGGTCTAAAAGCAGTATTTGTAACAAAAATAGAGATTATGTACAGATAATGCAGATATGAGGAAGAATAGTTCAAACTGATAAACTCTTAGAAAAATCTCACTTACCAAAAGTGCCACCAAAAGAAAAAGAAAAACCAAACACATTTTAAACATAATGTGTAAACATAAGCATTTGTAAAACACTTGAATCAGTCATCAAAAATCCTCCCACAAAGAAAACTAAGTCCTTCAGTAGCTTTGCCAATTAAATTTTCCCAGTTAGAGAACAAATATTTTTAATATTATACAAACTATTTTGAAATATAGAAAAGAAGGAAACAGACCCTGATTAATTTTATGAGCCTAATAAAATTTGATGCCAAGCCCTAACTAGGACATTGTGAGAAAGAAAAATTACAGAAAACATTACATAAAAATAAATAGATGCAAAATTCTAACTAACATATTAACGAACCAAATCCACCAATACATAAAAATGATAATATGCCATGCCCAAGTAGGATTTATCCCAGAAAAGTTTGTTTAACATTAGAAAATTAATTACTATAAGTCACTACATTAACAGATTAAAGATAAAAATAATGGTTTACTCAATAGATGCAAAAAAGAATTTGATGAAATTCAACATCAATTCAATATAAAAACTTTTAGCAAAATAGGAATAGAATTAAATACCCTTCACCTGATAAAGGGTGTTTACCTCTGGCAAACATCTTATTAATGGTGAAATATTGAAAGCCTTCCTATTTGAAATTGAGAATAAGAAAGGATGCCCACTCCCACTGCTCCTATTCAGCATTATCATGGAGGTCACAGATAGTGCAAGAAGAAAAATAAAAGATATGATTGGAGAGGCTGAAACAAAATTATTCAAATAAGATATGATTGTGAAGGTAAAAAAAAAATAAAGGGCAATCTAAAGATAAACTATCAGGAGAGTTTAGCAATGTTACTCTGAATCAATATGCAATAAGCAATTGTATTTCTATATAATTCAACTACAAGTTACAAAATTAAGTTTTAAGAAGATATTATTTGCAATAGCATAAAATGTGCTGATAAATAAATCTAAGCATTTATTGTAATGATTTTAAAAGATCTAAGTAAATAGAGAACCATACCACAGTCACTGATGAGTCTCAAGAGAGAAAAATATCAATTACCTCCTGATGAATTCATGGTAACAGGCAACATCAATGAAATATCCAACCAAAAGGAGTTTTATTAGTGGAAATTTATAAGACAAAGCTAAGAATGACAAAACATAAGGCTTGTCCTACCAGAATGTATAAACCTATATCAGCTAGAACAGTGTGACATTAGCAGAAATAAGATAAAATGACCAACAGAATAGAATGGTCTAGGAGCAGATCTGGAAATGGATGGTACTAGATATGCGACAGAGGCAATACTGCAGAATCAGTGTAGAAAGGTGCAACATTTCCACAAATGATGCTGGGAACATTGGCTACTCATGTGGCCAAAGATAAAGGTAAGCCCTATGCTAAGACCATAAACAAATACTGGTCACAAAAGAATGCAACAACAGTAACAAATAAAAAACTGTATTCTTGGAAAGAAAAGAATATTTCTAATTATTTCCTGGCTCAAAAAAGAAACCATAATGAAAGTCAGAAAACATTTAAAACTAAATGATATGTTATATACCAATATTTGCAGCACATACATTTATAGATGGTATGGACATAGCATATTTAGTACAGAATATATATCATGTATATATATATTGCAGAATGCAGAAAGAACTCCTTAGGAAAAAATTACAACCTTAAATGTATATATTAGTAAAGAAAAAGTCTAAAAATTGAGGACCTAAACATCTAACTCAAGAAGTTAGAGTAGCAAGCATGACCGAAAAGGAGTGGCTAGAAAAACTATGGAATTTTCCCAGAATTTTATTCTGGGTCAGGAAAGTTGAAGGCCCCCCCAGTGGGTGTGTTAGTTTCTGAGAGCTGCTGTAACACATTACCACAAACTTAGTGGCTTCAAACAACAGAAATTTAGTCTCCCATAATTCTAGAGACCAGAAGTCTAAAATAAAGCTGTCAGCAGTGTTGGTTCCTTTGAGGGAGAATTCATTCCATGTTTCTCTCCTAAATTCTATTGGGTAAGGCAGTTGTTGGTGCTCCCTGGCTTGTAAATACATCATTCCTATCTCCATTTTTATGGCTTTTCTGCTGTGTCTGTGTATGTCTCAAATCTCCCTCAACTTTCTCTTCTAAAGACATCAGTTTTTGGATTTAAGGCCGAACCCTAACTTCTGAAATTAATATTACATGATATGTTAACTAACTAGAATTTAAATAAAAACTAGAAAAAAGCTCCCCCCCCCCAATCCAGGATGATCTCATCTCAAGATCTCAAGATCCTTAGTTTAATTATATTAAGGATCTCAAGACCCTTAATTTTAATTGTATTTGCAAAGAACCTATTTCCAAATAAGGTTGCATTCACTGGTCCTAAGGTTGGGACTTGGACATACCTTTTTGGGGGTACAATTCAATCCACTACAGTGGGTTTGGAGGGACAATTAACATGAAAAATAAGAGTATTTTGTGTTTGTACACCAATGAGACCAGCTCATTCAAGAAAGCAGTTATAAGGACTGTGAGTATTGGAAAATTAGAGACACATTGTCATTTGTTGTAGCTGATATGACCATCTGTAATGGAAAACTCAACAGAACCACAGATAAACTATTGGAACTAATAAAAATGTTCAGCACTTGTGCCAGATAGAAGATCAACTCAAAAAATCAATAGCATTTCTCAACCAACAATAACCAACTGGAGACTATAATGGAAAACAAGATGCCACTCACAATAACATCCCAAACTAAAAAATATCAAGTAATAAGTCTAACACAAAGGACATAAGACCCTAATAGAAACCATTTCAAAAATGAATTAAAATATACAAAGTAGATCTGAATACAAAGAGGATATATCCTATTCATGATATAACAATTTAGTACTGTAAAAATATGAATTATCCTAAAATAATGAAAATTCACTATAATTTCAATCAAAATTATACCAAGATTTTTAAAAGATGAACAAAATTATACTTTAATTTATATCAAAGTGTAAGTAGAACAAAAATGTGGAGCTCATTCTAAGTATATCAAGATATAAAACAAAGACATAGTACAGGGCTGGCACACATGTAGTATGTTGTGAGAAAAGACAATCAACCAATGAAGGGGTGTACTGTTTACTAAATTGTTTGGGGAAACTGACTCAAAATAGGGAGAAAAATCAGGTGGGTTCCTATGTCACATTACATTCAAAGGGACTTCCAAGAGGATTGAGAAGTATAGAATAAAAGCTAAAGACTATAAGCTAAAGGAAGAAAAAGAGTGAGAAAATATCTGTGACACTGAAAGGTGGTAGAGAAAAGAAATTATACAGTAAAAGTATTAATGACTATAAAAACATCAAATATGGATTTCTAATGACTAAAAACCAATGGCCTAAAACCAATGCAGGTTTAACATCAAAATTACACAATGAACAAACGAACAATGAGAAAATGATGGGGAACCAATAAGAAAAAAATGGACAAAGTATATGAGTAGGCAATTCAAGGATGAAAAACATGTGAATGTTAATACATGTATGAAGATATGATCTTACTAGCAATAGGCAAAATGTATTTGAAAGCAACAGTGAGATACATGATCATCCCTATCAGACTTAGAAGCATTAGAAAGTGGAACTATGTGAACCCTCACATACTGCTAGTAGAAGCATAAAATGGGAGAGCCTTTCTGAAGAGCTCCCCAATTGGCTTCAGTATCCTCACACCTAAGCATGACTCAGCAGCTCCATTTCTCATCAAAACCCCAGAGAAGCCCTTCCATAGGTCTCCAATGAATTATGTGTGAGAATATCTGTCTTAGGGTTCCTTGAACAAGCAGATTTCCTCAGGATGCTTTCACTGCAAGAAATGGAGCTCATTATCTCCTCTTTCCCACACATAAATAACTTCTCCATTTGGGTGCCTCTTTCTGTCAATAACATCACCATCATTCCTGCTACCCAAACTTGAGATTGCTTGCCTGACTATTAATCATCTCATTTATTTCTTCCTTCACTCTCGTCTTCCAGGCCAGCACATCTCATGGGCCAGATGTTGGTCTCCAATGTCCTCTTGCAAAAGGTGCCAATAATTGCTTGGTTGCTAAATCCAATGGACAAGATTCAGCCCTTATCTTACTGACTTTTTAGTTGCATTACAAAAAATGAACAATTCCCTTCCTGAAACATTACCTTGCCTTGGAAGGTTTTTATACTACATTGTCGGCCACATCCTTTGGTCCCATTTGCCTGCCCATTCCTTAACTGTTTATGCTCATATTGTTCTGGCTAGACCCTCTATTTTGACTCTACCCACACTCAATTACCATTAATATGCTGATGGCTTTGACACAGTTATCTGAGCCCAGATACTTTGACTGATACCGTAACTTATCTCTCTTTACTGAATGGCTATCTCTTCCTAAATATCTCTCAAGAGCCTCAAATGCACTTAAACTGAACTCACCATCTTAACCCATACACAGTCACATCCATCCCTTCTCCACTGATGTCTGGCTGCTTCAAATATTTATTTGGTTGTCTTCACATGATGGTCATCTGTGGCACTTTCTCTTCTTCAACTCTGCATCTAATTAATTTGGAGTCCAACAGATTATGCTTCCTAAATAGCTTTAAACTTGGTTTCTTCTCTCCATTCCCATTGTCACTGCTACAGATCAGGCCACCATCTTCTCTCTCCCTGACCACCAATTTCTAATCTTGTCTCCACAAAACAGTCCTTGGGAGCTGTTCTAAAATGCAGTTCTCACTAAGTTCTCACTATACCTGCTCTCCTCTCCCTCTCTCTCTCCATTCTGATCTCCTCTGCCACCTCTACCCACATTGTACTGGTCACTCCCACCCACCACCCTCCCTCCTACAGGTAACTGTTAGGTATCTGTAATGGCCACCTAGCTTCTAGACCTTCAACATGCTGTCTAGGGCACCCTTAGAGCCCTCTTTGCCACCTCTCTCCCATCTCAGCTTTAACATCATTTTCTTTTAAAAGCTTGCCGTGGCTAGAATACGTGTGCCTCCTGAATGTACTCACAGTGCCTATTATAGCCTATTTGATCACAAGAGTCAATTTCTATTATCTAGTTCTAGGCCTTCTCTATTGGACAGAAAGCTTCTAGTGGCTAGGAAACATCATTGCAATTTACCATCACATTCTCAGATCTACTATAATCTTCAGAGTCCAGCAGACAATAAATACATGTTGCACAAATGAATGAATGAATGCATCCTATACACTCTGCCATAGTGATTCTACTTGAGGTATCAAGCATAGTCTACCTATACCTCCCTTTAAAAAATCAATGATTCCTCATCGCATGCTGAACAAAGTTCTAATGCTTTAGGCATGAGATTCGACAAGCATTCATGATCTCCACAGTCTGTTCCAGCTGACTTTTCTGGATGTGATTCATTATCACGTGTTCTCTTGTCCTGCCAACCTGAATAACTCATATGTTGTATGTGTCCTGCGATTCTCACCTCCCTGTCTTGGTTCATGTTATTTCCCAAACTTGAGTACATTATCTCCACTTGTGTTAGTCTCACTTGCCATTCAAAACCCAATAACCATGTCATCTTTTCTGAGAGCTTTCCCTGGTCTTGCCTTCCAAGAATTGTCTCTCCTTTCTCTGGGCTTCCACAGCATTTGACCCATTTCTTCCTTTTTTTTTTTCATGTTTATTTATTTCTGAGAGAGAGAGAGAGAGTGTGAGTAGGGGAGAGGCAGAGAGAGAGGGAGACACAGAATCCGAAGTAGGCTTCAAGCTTTGAGCTGTGAGCACAGAGTGTCAGGTGGGGCCTGAACCCACGAACTGTGAGATCATGACCTGAGCCAAAGTCGGACACTTAACCAACTGAACCACCCAGGTGCCCCAACCGCATATTTCTAATGGGCCTAACTAATCACCTTGTATCTATAGACCATATATTTGTATTTCCCTGTTCCCATTCAGAATGGCAATCAACTTAAGAGCAGTAAATTTATCTTTACAAAAATCTCCATGTACTGAGTTGAATACTCCCTTCACCTTCAAATTCATGTCCACTCAGAACCTCAGAATATGGCCTTATCTGGGATATGGTCTTTGAGGACATAGTTTTCTTTTACATTTATTTATTTATTTTGAGAGAAAGAGCGAGAGAGTGCATGTGTGCATGCACATGAGCAGGGGAGGGGAAGAGAGAGGGAGAGAGAATCATAACCAGGTTCTGTGCTGTCAGCACAAAACCTAACACAGGGCTCGATCTCATGAACTGTGAGATCATGACCTGAGCCAAGATCAAGAGCTGGGCAGTTGACCAACTGAGCCACCCAGGAACACTGAAGACATAATTATCTAAACTCAGATGAAGGCATATTGGATGAGGGAAACCCTGGATTTAATGGCTGCTGTCCTTACAAGGAGGCACATATAAACACATCAGAGGACACTGCCAGGGGAAGAAGAAGGAAGAGAGTAGAGTGATACCAAACCAAGGATTGCTAGTAACTACCTGGTAACCACTGGAGTGAGGAAACAGGCATGGAAGAGATTTTCCCCCAGGGCTCTTAGAGGGAGCATGACACTGATGTCACTTTAATTTCAGACATACAACCTTCAGAAATGTGAGGGAATACATTTCTATTATTTTAAGTCCCCTCCTTCGCGGTAATTTGTTAAAACTCTGGGAAATGAATATACTGGGTATCTGTTAGAGTTTAGTATAGCTTTTGGGTGCTAATTTTAGTAACTGCTGCATGAATAGATGAATAAATACTGAGGCCTGAATGACTCTGGGATATATAGTGACATTATCACTGTCATTATAGACATTTGGGATGGCCCCTGATGGCTTCCAAACAACTCTTCATGAGGTCATTCAGAAAGGATGAACTACTTCTAAGGTTGATTTAACACAAGGGAGAAGATTAAAGGCTCCTGTTAGGAAGCTGGGGTACCCCAGAAGCCTGGGCTCTCAATGTAGCTCAGAAGCAGGTGGGGCAAGGAAGCTGGGAAAAGGCAGATATTTAAGAGACAGACAAGGCTTCTCTGTAGGGACAAGGCCCACGATACATTAGGAAGCTCGCAGACGTGTGTCTACTTCTGCTTTCCCTGCAGCTTCCTCTTCATCAAACGCTTTCCTGAGGACAAATCTTTCTGGTCCAGCCAGGTCAAGACACTCCACTTTTCTATCCACAAAACTATGTTCACATCTGTTATCTTTCATTGGCCAAGAGCAGGACTTAAAATTCATGTTGGGATGTGAGAACACCTTTCTTGTCATACATTTATTAAAAGAGTATCTTAAAGAATAGGTTTCTGGGGGTGCCTGGGTGGCACTGTTGGTTAGGCATCTGACTTCAGCTCAGGTCATGATCTCAAGTTTGTGAGTGTGAACTCCACATTGGGCTTGGTGCTCTCAGCACCAAGCGTCCTTCAGATCCTCTGTTTTCCTCTCTCTCTGTTCTTTCCTGTTTGCACCCTCTCTGTCAAAAATAAATACACATTTCATAAATAAATAAATAAACAAACAAACAAAATGAAGAGTAGGCTTCTCCATAACTTTCTAATTCTTATACAAGAGGACAGCTTTGTTCTCTGTGACCTTTAAAGTCTGATGTTACAGGTAATACCCTACATTCCTGCTCTGGGTGTTTGACAGGCTCTCACAGTATGTCAGTTACCTCTACATTAACCATGTGGGTATCAGACAAAGGAAAGCCATGGGGGTGGATTTGGTCACCCAACCTGCCTTGAAGACTTCTTTTGTCAGTATGGATGTCGTCTGGGATGCACAATCATGTTAAGAGTCGATCCCAGAAAAGCCAATCTGAAACCAGGGCAGGTTACATGATTTGCAGGGCCCAGTGCAAAATGAAAATGTGGAGCTCCTTTTTTAAAAAAATGATTAGGATTTCAAGGTCATGACAGGAGACCATTAAGTCAGGAACAGGGCCCTTCTGAGCAGAAAGCCCGTGCAACCGCACAGCTTACACACCCATGAATTCAGACCCATCTGCAGTTGAAAACCAGATGTTATATTTCACAAGCAAACATTAACAGCATTTGGATTGTCAATTGCTTTGGATTTTCTCCACGGCTGCTTCCCTCCATTAGCACAGGTCATCAAAAATGATGGCAACTGATTGAGAACTATATAAATGGTTTACACAATGAATAATAAATCCAAGATTAAAATGTCATTAAAAAAATAAAAACAATTCTAACAATCCACTGGTGAATACACTTCCCCTAGTATAATGAGGCATACTTTCAGGACAGAGAAAATGAGTCCTCTCTTCAGAGAATAGAATTTTTATTTTGTGAGTTCTTAAGTCTGTTGATGTCAGTTGGCTTCTCCTGTTTGGGAAGTTTTATGCTCAGATTTTGCCGCAGATGTGAGCTCTTCCCTTCTAGTTTTCACACCCACTTCCACCCCCACATTCCTGGGTTAGATTGGGAGGGCTAGAGTCACCGGATAATTCAATCAGTACATTTTTACTGAGCATCTTATTTGTGCATGGAAACATCTCAATGATTTATAACGGAATTCTCAGACCTTCTTTGTTTGAATGGAGGATACCTTGTTCATGCATACCAGTTGGACAAACTTCCAAATCTGGATAAAGCTGTGTTAATTATATTAGACCAATGGTCACAAAGAAAGATCTAAAGTGGACTATTTGTAAAGAATAGCCTGGGGAGAAATCATGAGAAGTCTCACAAGTGATGGAACCTGGAAATCACCCAGAAATGTGAAGACAACTGACTTTCTTTCCCACTTCCTCTTGCCCCATGTTGTCACGTCTGGCGAATCTTGTGAGTTAGTGTAAAAACCATGGTCTCTCTTCTAATAGCATTGTGGATTTTTGAACCTATACCAGTTATCTTGTCTTTATCAGTGTAGGCTTAGCCATCCATTCTCTCCTTACCCCTTTCTAGAGGAGTAAGCACATAACCCAAATCTGATTCATCATGGAGCACCACTGTCCTGGACCTAGGGGTTGAATCCAAGATCTGCTAGCTACACTTAACACCTAATAGAATGCCCACCCAGAGTAGGTGATCAATAAATAATTGAGGAAAACCTCAACACCTTGAGTGATAGCTTCCCCCTCACTTCTGGAAAATGTTTAGTGTTTTACTAACAAATATATTTCCATTCTGGCTTTTAAGTGTTAGAAAACTCAATTCATCTCTTGACATTGAAATGTATATTACTTTGTGACATTTAAAAAGTTTTCTTGTACTGCTATTTAACAATGGCTTGGCACTGTGTGATAACGTGTCATGAGTTAAGTCTTACTTTCCTTTTTCTCGAATTAAAATAAAACTCATCGAGGGCAGAGAACAGTGCATCCCGCACAGTAATCCAACAGAATAGGCATTTCATAGATACTTTCTTTGATTCCTGGTTCTGTGGCACCCTACTGTTCTTTGTTCAATTTTATCTTTTTTTTTTTTTTTTTAAGAGAATGAGAGTGTGAGTGTGTAAGGGGCAGAGGGAGAGAGTGCAAGAATCTCAAACAGGTTCTATGCTCAGCACGGAACCTGACATGAGGCTCAATCCCATGACCCTGGAATCATGACTCAAGCCAAAATCAAGATAAGGCACTCAACCAACTGAGCTACCCAGGTGCCCCCAATTTCATCACTTTTACCATATTCACCCCACTAGATATTCCTTGCAATACACAGCATTTGAAAATGCATGCTTTAATATTTTTAAAAAACAATGCTTTCTCGAAAATGTTGTTAAATGAAAGGAAGGAAGGTACTGAAATAGATGCTTAGTGTCACATGTTAAAACAGAGAATAAAGGATACTGAAACAAACATCCCTGGGTAGCAAAAGCATAATATGGCCAGGAACAAGACACACCAACTTCAGGAGTTAGGGGCAGAAGGGGATTAGCAGGCTGTGACTTTATTTTATAAGGGAGAAAAGAAAACTGGAGGGGAAATGGTCTGAAACAACAATGGCAAAATGTTAACATTTGAAAATCTGAGCAGTGGGTTCTTTTATGTAATATTTTATTCTAAAACAATGTTTGTATTGTTTCAATTTGGGAAGCCACAGAAAGTTTGGTCACAAAGAGAAATCTACCTCTTGCAAACACCCAGGCAGCACTGCAGTTATGTATTCAAATGTAACAAAACTAGGAGCTTCTAATTTTAAATTCTAAGTAGGACGTAAATACAAAGAAGCAAACACCTTTCCACTATGAAAAGCAGTCCTACCCCTAAATGGAAGGGAAGAGAAACAAAGCCTTTTCCCCCGCAGTAGGGACTGCCCTAATCTTCGTATCATAACCCCCCAAAACAAAAATTTTTAAAAAGGACATTAATATTTATTTAAATCTTTCATGTAAAACCACAACCTCCATGAATTCCGAATGCTGATTGCTTCCATTCGGTTTCCTTCACTCTCCTTGGCAAAATAATTGAAAAATATTACTATCTGATGGCTTTAAGATACCATGCAAATCAATAAGAAAAAGAGATGGATACCCTCCCCAAAAAGGACAAAAGCATGAACCGATAACTCTCCAAGGTAATACAACTGGTTAATAAGTCCATGAAAAAATTAAATTCAATCAAGACATTGAGATGTTCTTTAAACAATTGGATTGGCAAAGATTAAAAATAAATGAATATCTGAAAGTTGGTGACAACGTGCTCTCATAGAGAGCTGAAAAGAATATAAGTTGATACAAATTATCTAAGATCTTGAAAAGGGTTTAACCCCTTGAACTAGTAATCCCATTTCCAGAAATCCCTCCTAAAAAATTCATCACAACATTATTATAACAAATGGACAAACTAAAACAAGTTATGTGGTCAATAATAGGAGAATGAATACAGAAATAGTTACACAGGGGATGGAATATTACATCATGCACATGTACATTAAAAACATTCAGGAAAAAAAAATCACACTACACCATTAATTAAAATAAACAGCCAAACAGAAACCAAATAGAGTGTAATCTCCACATGGTTAAAATTGTACATATTTACAGAAACTAACACTAAACCTAAATTCCCTGAAGTAGTACCTCTGAGCAGCTCTGCACAGAACGTTACAGAGTTTTTCAAATTTTATTTTTCGTATTTTCCAAGTTTTCTATTTTGGGCTACATTTTATAATTCAAGAAAAGGAACACTAACTAAACACGAGCCTTCAAAGGAAAAGAGAATTCAATGTGACCCAAAGAAACATCTACCCAGGCTATTTAAAATCTAATTCACCCTGTGGGCGGCCTTGTTAACGGTTCCCAGGATCAGGAGTTACTGGGTTCTCCCTGCCTCTTGCTAAGCAGTCAGTACACAGGAAGAATATTTAGCCTGTGTGTACTACCACGGCAGCGTTGGCCACCATGTGGAGACAATTTCTAAAATCTGTGGTAGACTGAGGCAGAAGAAAATCCGTTTGTCACCTATGTGTTTCAGATTCCTGTTTAAATCCCGTCCACCTAATGTGGTTATTTGGGCCCACTCCGGGTGACTGCAGAGCCGGGAGTAATTAATTGCTATCCGCTTTTGAGAGCCTAACAAAGTCACACTCTCCTTTCATGGCTGGACTGGCTCTAGTCTAACGAAAAAACCTGATGATTTAGGACTGAGTATTTCATCTTCAGAAAGGTCTACGGGTGGTGGATGTGGTCATTCAAATAACCTAACCTTCAAGACCCTCTTAAAATAGAACCCCTGTCTAGCAAGCACTGTCTCTTCTGCTGTCTTTATTTAAAAAGAGTCACAGAGGAGTTACAAAGGAACTCCCTGACTTACCTCACTGGGCGTAGGGAATATAACGCGATACACATTTACCCTTTATTTTAAGGTACGAAGGTACAAGAGAAGGCTATCACAGAAGGTCCCGGTTTGACTGAAGCCAATTTTATGCTGGAAATCAAACACTAACGTTTAACAGTGAGATCTCTTCCACTTTTACCGCATCCCTGTTTCTAACTTGAACCCCAAATTAAGGCAGGATTCCAGGCATAACTGGCATACTTGGGTTTGTCTGGGTAAGTTCAATGGTCAAATGGTTATTCGCCAAATTCCTACATGCATTGAGCTCCATATCTTTTGTGTCAAATACATAAGGGCAAAAGAATTATCTGCTTACAGAGTCAATAATCTATTGTGGCAGGGAGCAGAGAGTAGGATGTGGGGGAAAGACGGTCTAGGGAGTAGAATTGGGGGGCTCGAAAGTATAAGGTAGAGGTCAGCCAACATTTTCTTAAAGGGCCAGATAGTAACTGTTTCAGACTTTTGGGCCAAGAGGTGAAATCAAGGTTATTATGTAATTACTTATAAAAGCATTTCAAATACAACCATTTAAAAATGTAAAAACCATTCTTCTCTTACAAGGCCATTAAAAAAACCTGCTGGTCTTGGCCCTTGGGATTCAGTTTATGGACCCCTGTCTGCGATAGTGGATAGAGCCCCTGGCTAGAAATAATGGAGGAGCTTCAGTTCTAGCTTTTCCCATGTGATTTTAATGTAAATCATTTCTTCTTCTCTAAAATGGGAAACCAAGTATCTCTGATTATCCAATCCAATTGTTTCTGAGGATTCCTGATAAGGAAATAAATATCAATTTAAAACGTCTTTATCAACACAAGATACTGTCACAGTGAGCACTACTGGTAAGGAAACTTTTTACCATGTTTCATCACAAAAACACAGACGCTAATCAACGCAATGAGGAACAGCCACAAAGGATTGAAGTATATGCTGAATAACCTGACCCAGAGAGTCAGACAAGGGAGAGTTTCACAAGCAGTACATTTCATAAAGCTGATACTGGGGTAAAAAGCACTGCAATCCTCACCTAGCCTGAGGAACAGAAATGGGCAAAATGTGTGGAAATTGGCTGTAAGTCTCAAAGAACAGACCCGATTTTCCTGTGCCCTTTTTCTTGAAGTTGGCCCCATGATTGTTTATTTATTTATTTTGATGGGGGGAGGGGCAGAGAGAGAGGTAGAGAGACAGAATCTCAAGCAGGCTCTGTGTGCTGTCAGCACAGAGCCCAACGTGGGGCTCGGGGTTCGAGCCCACAAACTGAAATCAAGAGTCAGATGCTTAACAGACTGAGCCACCCAAGCACGCTGAAGGTGGCCCTGTGTTTAAAACACAAGATTGCAGGGGCACCTGGGTGGCTCAGTCAGTTAAGCGTCTGCCTTGGACTCAGGTCATGATCTCACGGTCTGTGGGTTCAAGCCCTGCATTGGGTTCTGTGCTGACAGCTCAGAGCCTGGAACCTGTTTCAGATTCTGTGTCTCACTCTCTCTCTGCCCCTTCCATGCCCTGTCTCTCTCAAAAATAAATACACATTTAAAACAATTTAAAAAAAACAAAGAAACCCACAAGATTGCAGAGAGCTTCCCAACACGGCAAGAGAGTGGGTATAGAAAATTCTAGACTGTGCTTGGCCTAGAAATACTTATCCAGAGTAGATGCAAAATCCATGGGTGTTAAATTTCATCCAGCTGACTCTCCCCGCCTTCAAGAAACAGTACAAGCAGGCCAGGAGAAATCATTTATTTGCTCAGTTTTGGAAATTACTGAAAAGTAGAAACAGCAACCCTGCTTTTCATTTGGCGGAAATTGAAAAAAAAAGTATTTCTCCAAAACTAAGTATTTGTTAATGCTAATACTCCAACGCAGGCAACGACAAAATATTTTAGCTGAAATGTTTTCTTGTGGCTTCTAGTTGAAGTTCACTAATAACTAAATACAAGGCAATTACCTTCCATGAGATTCATGTTCTGTCTTGACAAGAATCTAATACTTGGTGTGTTCGTCAGCTTCGGTCTATAAGCAGGGTTCTTGCTTTATGGCTTCTGGTTTTAGATTTAATAAGCACTAAAAGGTACTTTGAAAAAAAAAAACAAAAAAATAAAAACAAAATGGAGAGTTTGGACATTAAAACTGCCCACTGATTTCTTGTTAGCATTTCTTAATTACTTTTATTCTTTAGGTCCCATGTTCCATTTATTTTCTCCTCAGTACTTTGAATGCCCCCAAATTTCACAAAGTACAACAACAGCCACCTTACTTTCAATTATCCATAAACTTCTTATCTATCTGATGTTTTCTTCGCCTCTAAATTGGCACAAATCCTTCTGCTTTGCCAGTCTTGATATGCCCAAGCTACAACTTTCATTTTGCTAGAAAAGCAGATGCTTGGAATCACTCTCCTGAAATCTCTGACTTAATGCCATTTCAGAAGTGAGAACGCGAAGACATCTGATTTGCTCATCCCTCCTTCACTTGATTTCTGCATCATGCAACCAATTTATTCATCATAACCACCTACAGTATGTGCCCGCACTGCTCACGCGCGGCATTTTTACTCCCCGCTTGTGGAAAATAAATGATCAAGACAAATTAGAATATTTGACACTTGCTCCATTTCAAAAAATAAAATAATCAATTCTAAGCCCTTCAGTACTGTCCCTATAAGGAGCAGAAGGGAAACTGAAAGTGTTGTCAACAACGAAAAGAAGTTTTCCTTTAAAACAGCCTGGATTTAAATAGTGGGTATTAAGCAGACACCCACATTTTTATTTTTAAATGAAAACTTAAAATACAGAAAGGATTCAGACTGTGGATTTTAACCTCAGCCATTGGAGCACTACTTAACAGGAAAACCATTGGTGATATGATAGGGAGGGAGAAAAAAAAGAAGAGGGAGAGGAGAGAGAAGGGGGGGAGAGGGGGAGGGAGGCAGGGAGGGGTGAGTGGGGGGATTGTTTAAAGACACTGTTGCCTATATTAAGAATATTAAATAGGCAGGGATATGTGTACATCATGGAAGAGAAGTTTCTATGGATGCCAAATGACAATGGCCACATCCAAAAATTCAAACCAAATCAAGTCAAATCCTAATAGCACTCTAGCCCAGTGGCTGGAAAGGAGAGACACGATCCTTAAATTACATGGGCTACGAAAACTCCAGAGTCATTACTTCAATTGATCAATCCGAAATGTGTACATATGTACTTGAAATTTGTAAATATGGACTCAGCCCAGGTATGGGGGCTGGGAGCGATCAGGATCCTGGCTGGTGAGCATGGAGCTTGGGTTCCGAATGGGCAGTGTCCCTTCCCGCTCACCATTTCAGCCAGGCCTGAAAAGACTCCACCCCACAGCATGAGAGAAAATCAAAGCAGGATTTTAATTTTTCTCAAGCAGCCCTGAACTCTGGGTTTTCCAGGGGCCTAAGTGTCCACATTTAATAGCATATTAACCTTAGAGAAAAAAACTACTCAGGGATTAATGGGAAATAGTGGGGGGCTGGAAATGATGGATTCATTTTCACCCCAGAATGGAAATCTGATGCATTCACTCACAAAAGATGATGATTTCACACTTCCATCACTGTATTTTCTTTCTGGGTGCTGGGTGTCCCTTTTTCTTTGCACACGTGTGAATGTGGAATACAGAAAGGCAGGTCTGTCTGGGTGATATCACTACACAGAAACATTGTGCAGTGCCCCCCCCCCTCCCGGTACATTTCTTGCTCTGCAGTGCTCCTCCTCACGGGTGATAAAAGTGCTCAAAGGCACCTTTTTGTTGTTGTTTACCCACAGGAAAAACAAACAGTCTGTTAACAGAAATATCACATTGAAGGATTAAACCTGGTAGCAGTGAATTTATAAAATTGTTTTTTCCACTCGTCTAATGATCCTGAATTTATAGTACAATTAAATTACACAATACTGTGGTTTTTTTTGTTTTTTAAATAACAACAAGATGGTACAATCTCTCCCAGTTAAAAAAAAAAAAGACTGGGAGAGACAAGGAAGATTATGAAATATCTTAGCAGGGAACAAATACATTTATTTTCCTAACGCTGGTTTAGAATTACATATTTGGTGAAAAAAATTGGATTAGATAAATATATTCTGGATTCAAAGGATTGTCAAAAGCCAGAAGGTTGGGGGGAGTCAAGCGGCTGCATTTCAGGGCTGAGGATGGCTATGGGCTATCGAAGCCTCAGATGACAGAAAGGTTCTAAGGCAACCTTTTCTCTGGCACCTGATGCTGCCTTTGTCAGCCACCGCTGGAACCCCAACTCCAGCTGTCAAACTCATGCGCTATCTCATAAATCCAGATTAAACCTTCCTGTTTGTTTGCTGGTTTTGTTTTGTTTTCAGATGTCAGGAAGTGGGAAGAAGGTTAGAAAAACAGTTTGGGTTTTGAGTTTTTGACTGCTATCCCTTAGGTCCAGGGTGGCCGGGTGGGTGGGGGCAGGAAATCGTTTTTTCATTCAACAAACTATCGGGAGGCAGGAACTGTGTTGGGATGGGCAAGCCAGAGATGGATGTGGGAGATAAAGGACTCCCTGACTTCTGGGGGCTTGTAGTCGACTCTGAAATAGACCGGACTGAAAAATGCTTTCAGTATTTTGAGTGCTTGAGTGTTATTGATGTGTAGAAGAAAAAGCTGTTTCCCATCAAAATGTACACGTCAGAACACAATATTCACCAGTAAGCTTTTGCATTTGATTTCATCCACCTTTCCCATACCCATAGGTATTTACTTAAAAACATTAAATAATATTTTAATATATTTTTTATAAATTTAAATAAAATTGAGCAAGATGAAACCAGACTGATAAAACATAAGGTGAGGTTATGGTTCATACTTACTGGTCTGTGACTGAAAAGTAGAACATCTCCTAATATTACCAAGTGGAGATCTGATTAGAAGTTTCTGGCTATTGTGGGCAGAGTCAGGATTCTCAATTATACTTGATTTAAACTGATGTGTTAACATTGTATTTTGGTTAATAATCAAATATATTTTTGTTCTTTAACATTTAAAACCAATTTAATAATTCATGGTTGTTTCTGTATACTGTACCGCCCACATTTATTGTTTTGCAAAAAAGGCAAAATAGGATCCTAAAAATGTTAATGGTTGTCTTTCTAAATATTTTAAACTCTCCTAGAGAACATGCACTCTGAAATGCACACATATATATGTATAACTTCCCACAAGGGATGACAGACTTTCTATCTTCTCATTCCATCTTTAGGCTTTATTGTGGCTGTAAAATCATCCTGTTAACAAAGCTGAAAGACAGCACTTGTATATAACATGTTTCTTTCATTTATAAACCGACTTGGATTTAGGTTTGTAAATATTTGAGGCAAATAACATTAATCACAAACTGAGCACAGAGGAGAATTTTTGGAAACTAAGGGCAATTAAAAATGGCATATACATAAAAACGCTATTTGGGGAGAAATTCTTACCTAGACTTTTTGACACTTGCAATGATTTTTTTTTAAAGGGCAATGTGGTGTTTTAAAATTTTAATTTAGTTAAAGAAAACTCAACCCCAAAAAGCCGCTCTATTGCATGGAAACCTCATGAGGCAAGCTTCAGTCCTGAGCAAACAAAAGCAGCTGCATTTATAAACGCTTGAAAAAAAGGGTTTATAATGCAAACGCTGCTGTGACCTTAACTCCAGAGGTGCAAACAGGCGGCTGTAATAGGAAAATTATGCATTAAAATAGAATGGGGTTCACAGAATGTTTTCAGATTTCCATTTGATCATGTTTCGTAGCTTTTCCAGTTTCAAATAATAAATAAACTTATGCAGTTGAATGAGAAAGAAGCTTCTCTTTCTTCGAAATACTTAAAATGGGTGAATTGTACAGCATGTAAATTATATCTCAATAAAGCTGTTTAAAACTAAAATAATGTATCTCTAGCGGGGGGGGGGGGGGGGGGGGGGGGGGGGGAGAAGAGTTCGAGAGGGTGTGTAGAGCATCTTGTCATTGATTAGTAAATAAGGACTGCTGGGTGACTAGAGATTTTCAGCCCAGAGGGTAACTCACACAATAGTCCTAACCTTTGCAAATGTTAAGTGAAGTGAACTGCATTCTGAAAGCACAAAAACATACACTTTACACAGGATATAACAGTTTGCTTCTGATATAACTAAAAAGTAATGAATCATTTTGGAATAATTTTCCAAAGCTCTTAAAGGACATCTAAGAACAGTGTATCTGAAACTTAAAAAAAAAAAAAAAAAAAAAGAGAGAGAGAGAGAGAATTTAAGACAGTAAAAAGAAAGAAAAGATGAGGGGCTATTTCTAATGGAACTTCTAACATTTTAATTTTCTCGGAGAAAAACATTGTAAAAGATTAGAAAATCATCTAAAAGACTAATAAAATATCAAAGTACAGAGTTGAATTCTATTAGATTATGAGAAATTCATTTTGAAAAAATGAAAGAGAAAGTGAATCTTCACTTACATTCGTGAAAATCCAAATCAGTTTTCAGGTGATTACTAGTGATATTGCTGTTACATACAAAACCCAAATCCAGGGACACCTGGGTGGCTCAGTTAATTAAGCGTCTGACTACAGCTCAGGTCATGATCTCACAGTTCGTGTGTTTGAGCCCCACGTCAGCTCTGTGCTGACAGCTAGCTCAGAGCCTGGAACCTGCTTCAGATTCTGTGACCCCTCTTTCTCTGGCCCTCCCCTGCTCATGCTGTCTGTCTGTCTCTCTCTTAGAAATAGAAAGAAAGAAAGAAAGAAAGGAAGGAAGGAAGGAAGGAAGGAAGGAAGGAAGGAAGGAAGAAAGAAAGAAAGAAAGAAAGAAAGAAAGAAAGAAAGAAAGAAAGAAAGAAAGAAAGAAAGAAAGAAAGAAAGAAAGAAAAGAAAAGAAAACCCAAATCCAAACTTTTGGGGTCATCTATGGGTCAAAACAATTTCACCAGAACCTTTCTATCTGCATCTTCATTTGGCGAAGACAAGGCTCCTATGGGACATCAAGAATTTCTTTCCCTAAACTCTGATCCACTCAGGATCAGGTCTTCCATTCAGAATTTTGCTTAACACTGAAAAAAGAGATAAGCCTCTGGGTAAAATAGTAATAAAGAGTCGCTGATTCATCATCTCTTCATTTACATAAGAAGAGTCTGGTGCATTTTTAGTTTCTGCGTTTGTTCTTCTGAAGTAAGGCAGGATGGCAAGAATCACAAGGATCCTGGTGCAGGAGCAGCACAAAGCAGTACAATTTTGAGGAAAACAGGTGGAAGTTTCTAGAAGTGGGTTGGCTGTGGTTTGCTCATTTGAGGATGAAAGTGACTTTTTATTTATATGACAGTAAAGGAAGCGCCTAGGTGCAGGAGTGGTGAGTCTCCCTAAAAATAACCTGTGGGTGCCATGTGATATCCCATGGGGCTCCTGAATGGTGGATGACAGCTACTTTCAATGTTTTTGTAGAAACCATCTATGGAGATTTTGTACTCCGTTTAACTGGGCGTGGTGTTCAGGACTGGTGTCTGCATTTGTACATCCTGTGAGCAGTATTGTGTAAACAACGCTAAGCCCATTAATCTTGCAGAAACAGTGCAGGACCAAGTCCTGTCACTGTGGCGGGGGTTGGGAGGGTGCAGTCACAGCACTAATGTCCGCATAAAATCAGCCTCTGGGACCTGAGCCCTAACCTCTTTGACACCCTCTGCACACTGCTGTTTTCTATTAGAACTTTTCTTCAGATCCAAAGATCGAGCTATATAATGAATCTGGGCTTTCTGAGACCTGTGTCTTACACTGCCTGAAACGAATAACTAAATTTTAAGGTTTTTATACTATCCTTAGTAATATTTTTGCCTAGAAAGAAAAGATTAGGCATGCTTTATGACAAAAAATAAAAAAAGGAAAAGGAGTGGTGTGGGAGGCAGGAAGGACAGGGATGATTCCCATGTAAACATTTGTTTTTTGTTGCTAAGGGGCCTCTGTCACGTCAGGAACAACGTATCTGACTGGTCAGCCAGTCATTTTGGAAATACAAGCCAGGAGCTTACATGTGATGGGGAAATGCAACTCAGATTCTGAACAGAATTTTCCCAAGAGTGGAGAAGCTTCCAGCTCTAAAAGAGATCCTCTTATTTTGAACATACTATTTCCTTTTCATTCTGGTTTTGTGAAAGATGTAAACACCATTTGGCTCCCTTTTTCCCTTTTTTTTTTTTTCCTTGAGTAAAAGCTTAAAGTGAAAAATAAAAATATTCTATGGGTACCATATATCTAAGAGAAAAACGAACACTGAAAGCGAACGAATGTTTTCACTTTTATTGTTTTCTCTCAGGACTTGTATCAGAGAAGATGTTAAAGGATCTTATTTCTCAGTTCTTTTTGCTTAAATCTGGAACCTTAAATCTACAGGAGAAAGGTGGGTAGCCTTGCCTTTCCCGTGTAAATGGGAAGTGAGTCTGTTATGTTTTAACAATGAAAACCAGTTTGAGTAGAGTAACATTTTCTTCCAGTATGAAATGTCATCCTCTCTTGGAACAAACCCAACCAAATAACTTATTCAAGGGGCAAAGCTAAAAAAAATAAAAATAAAAAACCCTATGACACAAGTAGGGACACAGTACAGGAGCTGAGCTAGAGAAAGGATGGAGGGAAGGAAAGGAATGGGTGAAGAGAACGTATGTGTCCCAGAACAAGCGCTGGGGGTAAGACCAGGACAAGAATGGTCGGAGGTGATGCCTGTGATAGGGCTTGTCGGGGACTGGAGAAAGGACTCTAGGTCTCATGAGGATAGGAAAAGCACATGTCTGTGGCATGATTCTGCAGAAGGAAGGACGGAACGAACGAACGAAGGAAGAAACAAACAAACATACATTTCTGAACCCCAAATTATTCCTTTGTAATACTGGTACCTGCCTCAACAGAACTGGTAACAGGTGATGAGTTGCCTTCAAATCTATAAACCAGTGAAGTCCTTCTACAAATAACTTGGGATCCAGCACACAGAGAAGGGATACAACCACTAGCTGCTTACAATTACATGTCAATTACAGGTTCTTCCAAATCACAAAGTGAATTGAGGTCAGAAGACAGATCTAAAATGAAGTGTTAAAAATCTAAATATTCAGAAAATGACTGACATTACCTCAAAGCCAAATCCAGGATCTGTGCTGTCTTTCCAAGATTTTAAACTGCTTGGGTTAAGCTCACAAAGTACAATGATGCACAAACAGTACAGGACTGACACTTACAGAAACACCTTCCAAGTGTAGAGAAATAAAAGACATAGCTGAACAAATTGTAGCCATTCACTCCAGCTACAGTTTTATAATCTCAAGGCTCACATGTTACCCCTATAATGCATTTTTAAACTAGCAACATTGAAAATTCGAAGCTTAAAGTGGGTTGCAAGAAGAGATTCATGTGGTTTCAGATCAGGATGGTTCAGGGAGACATAAAAGCTACATGAAATTTTAAATGCAATTATTTTAGATTAGAATATTTGGACTGAAAGATCTGGAGGGTATTGTTTTTGATAAGACGGTCCCACTTGACAAGAGCTGTCACCACTCTGGGGCTCTCTGTTGTCAACTAAAGATGAAAGGCCATCAGGAAGAATTAACTTCAGCTTCTAAACAGTTTGAAAATGTCAGAGAGGTCAGAGAAGATATATTTCTTTATATGGTATATTTACCTGATGAGCTTTTGGTTAACAGTGTGTTTTTACTCTCCATTCAAGTTACTCTAATATCATGGTAATTGATCACAGGCTAATGCCAGCTGACAAGGAAACACTACGATTGGCTGAGGCCCTTGTCAATCACAGTTATTTCAGGTATAGGGAGAGCATACTATATCTTCTAATAGTAGTAATTGGCAACTATGGGTAAAAAAACCCTGCTATGTCTCCTTTTGCATTATCCATAGCCATTTATTTGGTTTCCAGTTACATGGAAGCCAATTTAAAAGCTTTTATAACTCGTACCTCACTAGTGGACCTATTGTTCATATGTTCTCCTGGGGAAGCTCAATAGCCATTGCAAAATTCAGCGCGTGCGCGCACACACACACACACACACACACACACACAGTGCATTTCAACACTAAATGTAAATATTGGTTTGTTAAAAAAAAAGAAGAGAAAACTTGGATGATATTTATTATCTGATCACCTTAGTAAATTCTTTTGAAAGACACATTTGATTTAATATTATGAGGAATTTTAGTTTCATTTTAAACAACATGAGGCCTGAAGGAGACTTTGCATTTCTAACGTGCATTTCTCCTTCTAAAAAGAAAGTGATAAGTTAGAGCAAGTTCAAGTACTACTGTAGCAAGCTAATTCCCTTTTTCCACATGCATTTCAGAGAGAAAGGTCAAGTCGGCTGTCACTTCTCTCTAACTGATGCTCAGAGTCTGTGTGCACTGAGCATGATATATTTAAAAGGAGCCAAGCACTCGGCCATTTTCTGCATCAACTGTATTAATCATAAACCCTCCATCTTGAGCTGAAATTAAAAATTAAGTACAGATGAGTTTGTAAACAGCAAATGCATGGAAAAGTTGTTTCATCTCAAAATGTAGCCCCCCACCATTTTGGAATGTGAATAACCCTTACAACTAGAAGAAATGGGCTCTAACATCAGCTGTAATTTATATGATGGGCTGCTTATATATGTGGGAATCTAGCTGCCGACCACTCGGGCGGCTGATTCCTCATCAAGCACTGACAGTGAGGCGAGGGAAACAGCAAAGGGCAAATAAAAGGTACAGAATATTTCAGACCACTACAAGATGTGAATTCTTCCAGAAGTCACTGAAATACACACTGGGGACTGTGCAGGTAAATGTGGTGTGTACATACTTACAATGTAATTATTTGTATTCTAAATACATCATCTTCAATCATTTTAGTGTTCTAGAGGATACATTTTAAAAACATACAAAGAAACAGTACCAAGAAACTGACCATCTACTTTGATGCTTTTATCTGGTAAGATAAATCTGCAATTTACTTAATAGGGATTTATATATGAGATGGAGATGCTTGAAAAAATTGTTTATTAAAATTTCTAGAAAAACAGATACAATCATCGGAGCTATTATTAGTTAAATGCATAGTCTTTGTTAGAACTGTTTTTCCAGGAGAAAATCACTGAAGAAAACTTCTTTATAGGAAATCCTCTTATAAAAGAATATACCATAGAGAGGACTCCAAAATATTACCCTGCTTAAAAAATATCTCACTCAAATCATTAGAAGTGACATATTTTCTGAGAGAATGACAGCACTTCCTTCAGTTACCCAGATGCTACCCACTCCACTCACATAGTCTCACTTGGGTGTCTTAAATAACATCCTTGTCATTTCTCTTTGACTCCCAAAGCAGTGCTGCCTGTAAACTTCTCTTGACTCTCCCATTGGCCTACAAGGCAATTGAGCCACTCCTTTCTAAGTCATTAACTAATGTTCAAGTGCCACCAGACCACTCATAACAGAAATCCATGCAACCCACAGGGTTTCCTTTTGCCTGGCAAATGAATTTGTTACAGGGGGACACTAGCAGTGGTGTCTGGTGTCTATACGTCAGTCAATAATGATCATCATCATAGTATTCCATATTTAGGGCAGTTCCTCAAAGCTAAGTTGTCTGAAAACCCCAGGCTATCAGAAGTAAGATCACCATCACTGTCTACTGGTGCTCTTCAATACCTACTGGTGATTCTTCACCAAATTATATCCACCGCATCCTGGGACCAGAAGACAATCTAGTTGCAAACACAAGGAGAGAAGTATCTTCTAGTACCACTCTGCCAGTTTCTTTACATTTTTATGTACTTTTTTAAATCATAAGCTTATAGAGGATTATTATAATTCTGTTTATAGACAATGCTCAGAGGCTCAAAGAACCTGGTTACTCAACCAAAGTTTCATCACTTACAATGATAGAGTCCATATACAAAACTGGATATCTTACTTTTCACAAGAGGATTAAAGAACCAAGAAGCACTTTTAAGAGACTCATCTGTATATTTCAAACTATGGAGAGAGGATAGGAACCCCACGCCCTTATTTTATACCTGAGACAGACTCCTCTTGATGGAAATAGTTTTGAATTTTTTAAAAGGGAAAATGAGTTCCGCTCAATCTTGGAAGATGAAGCAGAGCCCCCAAACTAAGGCTGACCCCAAAGATTTGAGGTGGACCCCTTATATCTTTGGTGCAAGTGACTCAATCCTGCCCCCCACACCTTCACGCAACTCTTGTTGCTTTCTCTCAGTAGTTTAGATCACATCTTCTGAACTAGAATACTGGCCCAGGATGTGACATGAAGCAGGAGGGTAACAGGACCATGACCTGTCACAGGTGACTGCCATGAATAATTTGGCGTTTATGGGGAAGAAAAGAAGAGCATATTTTTAAAAAATTTAATACTTAGTTTTGAGAGGGAGAGGAAGAGACGGAGCGTGATCAGGGGAGGGGCCACAAGAGAGGGAGACACAGAATCCAAAGCAGCCTCTAAGACCTGACTCTGGGGCTCGAACCCATGAACTATGAGATCATTACTTGAGCCGAAGTTGGATGCTCAACCGACAGACCCATGCAGGCGCCCCAGAGCAAATTTTAAATCAGGAATGTTCTGGTGTATGAAGACACTGACTAGCTCCATATCAACAGATATTTAAAATGGTAAGCTAAGCAAAGTTAAATATAAAAGGTGTCTTATGCAAAGGTTCAAGACAAGGACACATTCAAAATTCTACTCAAAGCTATACAAAAATGAATAAAAAGGAGAAGCACAGGGAAAATAAAATTACAGGTCTGTAAAGTTCTTGGCATTTCAACCAATAGTATTACCTCTTCTGAACTCAATATTCTTTCAATGGCTCACGATCAATAGCTTATAAAGTGTATAGAGTTCTCTGCTTTTCTATTCAACTATTTATACTTCTTCCTGATATGGTATAAAAGAGAGGATATTCCCAGTTTCTGCCTCACCTGGCCTCCCACCAGGAATGTTCTGGGCCATTTCCTGCCTACTAACCCCTGAGCGCCCAACACCCCACCACATGCACCCATGAAACTGTCCCTGGTCCCTACACAGTTTCTGTGAGTATCCACAACAGTTTGTATCCCAAATCTCAATTTTCCACCACATCATGCCCTATAAACCTTACCGTTAGTTGCTTTTCAGACTGTATTTATGAGCATGGCTCCATTTCTTCTGTACCTCCAAAATACCTCGTACACTCGTGGGCTTTAATAATACTTAGTCATTATCCATCTGATTAACTTAGCTCACAAGCTGCCATGACAGTCCTAGAACTACAACTGCATTCAGTAAGTGGGAAGCACCCAAGATACTAGAGGGGGCAGAGAGAATATTCTAATTTGGTAGCATCTGAAGAACAAATGCACAAGTGTAACAGCACACATCTGTTTCTTGGCTTGGGATTTATAAATGGAGGCACTGATTTCAAGTGTCAAAGAAACTTAAATATTGTTCTTAGGGCAATAAATGAAAAACACAACTCAAAGGCTTTGACAACATTTCCAGTGGGTGGCTGTCACTGCCCAACCCAAATCTTCTTTGCAAATTTTTTGTTTGGTTTAAAGTAATCGCGAAGCTTCAGTAGCCATCAGGGGTGGAGATGTAGGAGATGTTAGCAAGAGTGTCTCAACTGTTAGGACAGCCTAACATTTCTAAACATTTTCTTTGAATCAAGTCTGGTTGGAATGAATGTGAACCCATAGTGCTTTACTGCTAGGGTTGATGCAGCTTGAAACAGCATGCATAGATTTGTCCAGCTTTCTGCAGGATTGCCTCTTCCTCCCCAATTTCATCACTGATCATTTCCTCTTAAGTTAAGGCAGTGCCTTAGGGACCAAAGTGACTGAGATTCATCTTTGTTTACTAACTTCTCTTTATTCAACTTTTGATAATATATTCAAAGCCCATAAGGTATTACTCAGAGATTCTAAAATTAGCTGAAGAATTAAGAGTAAACATTTTCAAAGTGATCAACATTCAGAATTAATAGATAAGAAGAAGGTGACTGAGCAGAGAAGAAACAGACCCTATCCTTGAGGGAAGCACAAATCAGTGGGCATCCCAGTGGGAGCCTTAGACAACTTTAAGCAAATTGTTGCAGCACCCCACACCTTGGCTTCCTCAGGGTGGGGGCAGGGGAAATAAAGATCATAGTATCTACCTTACAGGCGGTCATGATGATTAAATATAATAATGAATTTTCATTTTCTAGCATCAAGGACCATGGTAAAGTAAGGAAAGGAAGGAAATCCTGTCTTCATACAACCCACAAATTCTGTGTGTCCTCTGAATCGTCACCTCTTCTGCCTCCTTCGAGAGCACTGACCTCTCCTTCAAGAGTATGGTCTCCCATCTGTGGTGTTTGCCTCTATTCTTTCCCATTTAGACTTGCCAAACTGCCAAATTTCTAGGTTTTGACAGAGTACTACTAGATAAAACAAATATTTCATTAACAATCTGTTCCCAGGTGCTACAAATATTCCACCTTCAGGGGAAGTAGAAATTCATATGGTCTTCCCCTCCAGCAGGCTCTTTCTCTGGCAAAATAGAGGTTTAATTAAGGTCAAACCTCCCAAGCCATCAAAGAGGATGAATTTAGGTCAGTTGAAACAGATATTCTCATTAATTTGATCTAAATGGTTGTTTTATTCAGTGAGGGAAGAAAAAGGCCTTTAGAAAATGGAGGGTTCTGGCTAGTCAAGGATGGGGAGGAAGAGCTAAAGGGAGGGTTTGAACCATATGGAGCTGCACACAAGAAAATGATTCCTGAGAATTTAGGAACAAAGCATGTCTGAGGAATTCTCCACTCCAAGTTAAGTATCTACAATAATTAATAAAGTGCCTAGTTTTGGTAAAGCCAAGACACAGACGGGACTTTCTTGTTCATCTTGAAGACCGCAGGTGCTCAGGTAAAAATGAATTGAATTCATCTACTAAGGTACTTAGAAGTCTCAAAGATAAAATGATATACAAAGCAGAGAACCAGATACATATAGGATAGGAAGATCTTCAGTGTTATCATAGCCAAGCATTGCTTCAGTAAACTCTAATGGAGGAGAATTCTGTGTTGAAGGGAAACTGGAGAGATGCACAGACCCCTCCCTGGGACTTACACTCTTCATTCTGCTGCATTTCTCCCTTGTTTCTGTTTCAAGCCTTCTTTGTACTCCATGCTTACCGGTCTTACACCTTCACTCCACAGTACCCTACAGTTTGAGATGTAACTTTTGTTCCATGCTTTAGACATATGGCTTCTGATTACCAGAACTCTGTTCACAAATGAGAATGCAAGGAAAAACCACAATCCATTTTAGTAACAGGTCCAGATTTTGTGGGGTCTGAAGCTAACAGAATTCAGAGAGTTCTCTGAAAGAAAGGAATATGGAATTAGGTTTCAATATTAATATTTACTTGAAATAAGAAAATCAATCACAACAAAGAGCTGGATCTTCATCATTCAGTTCCCTTTCTTCTGAGGTTTCTGCTTGCACCTGATGACCCCTCACTTTCCCCCTTCCTCACCCAGAGGTTTCCATCGTTCCTGGCAGCTCCCAACACACTACGGGCACTCCTGAAAACTAAGTCTTGTCTAAATTAAGGTAAATCCTCTCTGCACTCATTTCCCCAACATAAACACAAGAAGTGCATGACCAGCTATCCCCTTTTGGCTGACGGTCCCTGGCAGACATATTTTACCCTTGAAGACAGTGTCCACTGTTCATGCTCCATACCTGATGATCCGTGTTGTTTCATCCCTGTCTAAAACATGAGACAATGGATTACAAAACAAGGTTGCCTAATTGTAAAATTCAGAAGGGCGCGTTACATTTTTAAAGTGCAACATATTTTTCCATCTAGTTCAAAACTGCGAATGTTAAACTTAAAGATTCGTTCCAGCTTCTGTTAGTGACAGACAGGGCTCCCCAAGGGGTGGCTGCCTTCAAAGACAGGTAAATGAGGGCCCATATAAAACAGCCAAGTATTGATGTTGTAGTAAAATTCCAGAAAAATACATTGGCAGACAAGTAAATTTGTCACTAATAATTTAATGTAATTTCCCTAAAATGGAGCTAATAGGTACTCAGGGAATACACCTCCAGGGTTTACATCAAATGTGCATGTGGAAAATCGTGAAATAATATTTTTTTTTAAAATGTAGATGCTTTGTCTGACATGTTGGTTTATGATGAAAATTATTCTTCCAAAATGAAAACGGGGAGGGGAAATATAACCTTCCCAATCCACGGACCCTTTAGCTCCTAAACCTTTCCTGGCTGTGGCAGGTGAGGAGCAGTGACTGACTGGGAGCAGCAAACATTTGTTTGCATTTTATTTCCCCCTTAAAATGATGTACTACAATTACCAAATATTAATGAACCAATCATGTTGCAAATAGTATTTCCCGTGTCACTCTGAGTTATAGAATCTAATATTGGGCTCATTTGAAACATTCCAAAGTTGCATATTTTTTTCCCCTTTGCAAAGTGACAGCTCAAATTGTGTTTAGTTGCATCCGTCCAACCATGAGCAAATCAAGTATAAAAATTTCATTTTGTCTAAGTGTTAATGCAATTTTTTAAGCTCATATCCTAGGATGGCTCACTTTGCACTATGCTGGCTGATATTAGATGCTGCTTAAACACGATTATCAATTATCTTACATGGGGCTGGAAAATTTTTAAAGGAGCACTTGTTTGGGACTCGAGTCATGAAGTTCCGAGAAAAGAAAAATATAAAGCAGGGGGAAGAAAATTCTTTAGCCTTCTCAAATGCTATGTTTATGTTTTGTATTACAAATAGGCTGATTTCCAGCTATAAATCTGAATTGCATTGCCATTATCATGGGTTTAATATGAAAAGAGGCATGCAGTATGCCAAGGCACTGAGAGAGACGCAGCTGTCCTAAGCTTAGCTGCTGGATGGGACAGCCGGAGACCCAAGTCAGGGGCAGGGGGGAGGTGAAGAAAGTCTGGGCTAGAGAAAGCGGCCCTCAGGTAGAGCCTTCAAAATTATGAATATAAAAGTCAAAATTATAGAATGTCCATCATTTTGCTATAGAATATTGACAGAGTGAAATGAATTCAGCAGATAATAAAGAATCTATCCCCCCAGTAAAAAAATAAATTAATAAATAAATAAAGGAAAAAAAGAAAGCAGTCAAATATGCCGGCTTCATAAGTACATTTCATCATATGTGTAAGCTTAATACAACTGCCAGGGAATAACCTGATCCAATTTTGTAGGAGGTCACCATCAGAAGCCCCTGGCTGTTAATGTGCCTCAGCGTTCCCTGATCTCTTACTCCAGGTAGTGAGGCCAGATGCTGCCTCATGCTCAAAGACATTTCTTCTTTTCCCAGATCCAATTGCATCCACTTGTACACGTCCAGGACAGATGACTGTCGTACTGAATGTTAATGGAGAAAGTTGCCAAATAATGTCGATTATGGCCCCATTTTCATGAGCCCAGAGCATGGAAAAATTTCAGCTTTCCTATTACCACATTTCCAGTGGCTATTCTATACACTCTAGGAATAAAAAAAGTGATTTTGGTCTTAGGTGTCTGAGAAAAATGTCTTGGATTCCAAAGTCGTTCAAATACAATGTATATGAGGAGTTATGAAAAACATGTGCCATGCTTTTTATTTACTTAATTCAGCCACAGATAGATCTGCGCCATTTGTAAATCAGGCTTGCAAAGTCTGCTAAAATTTTAGAATGCTTCAGTTTTTAGAAAGCCGGTCATGTTTGCGGGTTTTTTTTTAATGTAATTCAAAATATAAACAAACATGTCACCAATGAGAAGGCACACCTCTCACACTGAGAGTATAGCTCACATCTGTCCAGCTCAATGTGTTCATGCTTAATGAAGTTTAAATGTAACAGAACCAGCCTCAATTCTCCTTCAAGTGTGGGATTCTGGAAGGCTCTCCTGGGTAGTTAATCCTCGTGTTGGGCAAGGATATTTGTATGTCTCCTACACACAGGAAGGAAGCAGTTGGACAGGAATCATCAACCAAAGCAAAGCCATAAAAGAAAACACCATTGCTCTGGTTTTCTTGAATCCATTTGTTTCCCCACACAGAAGGCTTCTACCTTGAAATGCAAATTTATGTAGGGAATTTGTACTCCAATTTTCCCATCTAAAATGAAGATATGCATTCCGATTTATAAATCTATTTATATGGAAATGCTTACAAACATAAGAAAATCAAGTTACATTTAGACATTCATTTGATGAATGGCCTTCATTAGAAAGAATTAGGTGACATATAATAGATCCACCTACAAAATCTAGGCTTTATGGTCACCAAGAAATAGTCTCCTGCCCCTTGCTGCCAGTGGTGCTTTTTTCCTAGAGTTTTCATCTCTTCTTTCCACCTGCCCTGCATTCTTTCTACCTTGCTACATATCTGGGAATAAGAAAAGCAAATTTTAAGCTTGTTTTATTACCAAACATATCACTGTGGTATAATCTCATAAAAATGATCTTTATTCCAATTTCCCACACAAATGTGTATGTTTAATTCTTCTCTTAAGCAGTTATAAAAAATTAGATGATTTCTGGGGTTCAACTTTATGGATCTGTTTAGAGAAAAGGCATCCCTTTATCAAGCATCTCTATTTTTCAGTCTTGGAAAAAGAGTCTGCCAGGAAGACCACTCGCCCAAATGACCTTATATTTGATACTAAACAAGATTTCTTCATCAGAAAACAATGGGGCCAGGATGATGGGAAAGGAATTATACTGTACGAATCCTGAGAAGTTGAATTTTTTTCAATTCTAGAAACCCTCTTGTGCTTCTTCTAGGACCATTTACTAGGCCTGCTTTGCCTGTAGTAGATACTCAATAAATTAACACTGATTTGACTAAACTGATGGTGTTAGAGAATATTGTGTCTATTTTAATTGTTCTGATTCATACCAGTACATCTCTGAACTTCCTGATGCATGGGGAGTCTGCGTCTTTCTTGCAGTTGCATTTGTGTCCCTGAAAGAATCTAAATTTTAAAGAGAAAATCACCAAGCATTTCAAACCAAATCTTTTTGAATGCACTCCCAGTCCTAGATGAGATGTGCAGGATGTGGTCACTTACTCAAGAAGCATTGTGCAGGACCCAGTCCTGTAAAACACACAAGCATCCATGCACCAAGGAAGCTCTTGGAAAGAAGGGGTGTGTGACTGTATAAATCCTGATCCAGGAGGACAATGAATACAATGTGCACACAGCCCCACACCTGCTGTCACACACTGTAATAAACCCCCGCCGGTGTTCCCGTGACAAAGTTGATCCCAAAGGATAGAGAGCAGTGATGGGAAATATAAATCTGTACCAACAGCCAGCCATTTCTACCACCTCCCGTGTGCCGTATGTGTGTGTGCGCAAACAAGGCTGCTGATACGTAAATACTGCAAGAGGTGCAATCCATCTCCTGCTGCACATTCTGTTTCCATACATGCTCTGTATGTTGCCTGGAATTTCATACAGTATTCAGAAGGATTGAGATTGCCTAGCCTTTGTTCAGAGTAAGTAAGTAGGGAGGGTGGTCTGACCGGCAGATTCAGAGATTTTATTTTCTTTCCTTCTTGGAAAAAAAAAAAATCAGCTTCTTAAAATTGCATTGCTGGTGTTTATGATTCATATTATAAGCAGGACAACCTCTACACTCAAATCAAAATTTCATTTATGATAGTGTGGACTTATATGAATAAAGGTGTAGTGTTTTCCAAGGCACCAAAGAAAGATGCACCTGCCACAGGATTGAGCCTGGGAGGGAATGAGAAGATGGAGGCTGGGTGAGAGTAAAAAAGACAAAAGCAAACCCAAATGCCATAAGTTGATATGAAGTAAAGAAAGAAAGAAAGAGAGGAAAGAGAGGAAGGAAGGAAGGAAGGAAGGAAGGAAGGAAGGAAGGAAGGAAGGAAG